>NC_092336.1:561540000-561897500 GCF_046630445.1 Rutidosis leptorrhynchoides | reverse complement strand
ATCATTTTAATTTCTTTGTTCTTGGCATAACATGATAAATTGACTGCTTTGATTCGCTATCCATATCTCATGAATACTCACTTTCCCTGAGTACATCTATTTTTTTTTTTTTTTTTTTTTTTTTTTTTTTTTTTAATTTATTTTCTTTATTCATCTAATCTATGAAGGATCAAGTTGCTTTGAATCCCTAACTATGGGAAGAGGGAAGATTATAATTCGAAGGATCGATAACACAACAAGCCGACAAGTAACTTTCTCTAAAAGAAGGAACGGGATTTTGAAGAAGGCTAAGGAATTGGCTATTTTATGCGATTCAGAAGTTGGGCTGATTGTCTTCTCTAGTACTGGAAAACTGCATGAATTCGCTAGCTCGAGGTTTGTTTAACGCTATAATTTAATCTCTTGATTGGCATATATATGATCTAGCGTGCTCATAGCTTGAGGCATGCGTTGTTCAAGCGTGCTCAAACTTTAGGTATCAATTATATCTAGTTCTAGTAAAAATACTAGGGCATATGGTTCTTTTGGAGACTAAATTTTATTTTTTGTTTTGAGCTATGTTTAAAAGTTAGCCAATGATGAGCAATTGGTTTGAACACGTCTGTTGGACGGTATAGAAAAGGGTAACTCAATTCCAAGTTGAAGTCTATGTTTGGCTACCTACCAATAGAATGGGCACATGGTTTATTAATATTCAACAAAGATGACAATTGAATTCAAATAAGGCAGATGGCATGACATGCAAAGTCACTTGTTTACACTTCATGTTCTCATGGTCTTCTTCACCTATATAAGGCCACCACATAGCTTCATTTCAATCATCCCATTCTTCACATCTTAAATCCCATCTCAAGTTACATAATACTTGAAAGAGTCTATAACACTCTTGTGAGAAGTATTGTAGAAAATAGAGAGAGTATAGAATTGTTAAATAAAATTCTATACGAGTGAGTTACGAGGGAAGTGTAATAATCTAGTGAGTGGTCCAAATACTTTGTTAGTATTTTCGGAGCCTAGATTGAGTGATACATTGTAACCTCGGGTTTGCCATATTTGCTAGTAAAATCCATCTCTGCTTCCGCCCGTGGACTAGGCCTCACGCCGAACCACGTAAATCCTTGTGTCTTTATTTATTGCTTAATTGTTCTATTAATTTCTCGGGGTCTTGAAAGTGCGCTAAATCACAACAAACTGGTATCAGAGCTATAGCTGTGATTAAATATACAAGATGACGATAATAAGGTCCGACGTAGAGAAATTTAATGGCCAGAACGATTTTGGTCTTTGGCGAATGAAGATGCGGGCTCTACTGAGCCAACAAGGTTATTTGTTAGCTTTGAAAGGGAGAGAACATCTACCCGAAAAGTTGACAGATGAAGAGAAGGATGAACTTCTGGAAAAGGCACACGGCATGATTATTCTAAATCTTGCCGATTGTGTGCTTAGAGAAGTTGCGGCAGAAACCACACCGGCTGGACTTTGGAAACAGCTAGAAACTCTATATATGACTAAGAGTCTCACGAACCGGTTGTATATGAAACAACGGTTGTATACTCTTCGGATGAAAGAAGGTTCACTAAATGATCACATCGATGAGTTCAATAAAATAATTTTGGACTTGAATAATATTGGTGTGAAAATTGATGATGAAGATCAATCATTAATTTTCTTATGTTCCTTGCCAAAATCGTACGAGCATTTGGTTACAACTCTACTATATAGTAGAAAAACTATTTCCATGGAGGATGTCAAATCTACCTTGAACTCTAGCGAGTTAAGGAAGAAATCCTCGGCGGATTATCTGGAAGAGAGTGCAGAAGGTTTGGTGGCAAGAGGAAGACGTAATGATAGAGCATCAAGTAGTAACAACAAAGGTCGTTCTAGATCGAAACCAAGATCTAGAAAGATCAAGTGTTACAATTGTCACAAGGAAGGTCACATGCGTAGAGACTGTCCAGACTTAAAAGGAAAAAGAGAGACTTGGAATGCAGCGGGAGCCGATAAAGTTGCCGCGGTTGCAGAAAATGATTCTGATGGTGCAAATGTTCTTAGTGTTACCGATGGCCTCTCAAGTAATGAGTGGATTCTTGACTCAGGTTGTTCTTATCATATGTGTCCTATTAGGGACTGGTTTACTACCTATCAACAAATAAATGGTGGTAAAGTCCTTATGGGAAACGATGTAGCTTGTAAGGTTGTTGGCATAGGAACGATCCAAATCAAGATGTATGATGGCACGGTGAGGACGTTGACAGATGTCAGGCATGTTCCAGAATTGAAGAAGAATCTTATTTCCTTGGGTACGCTGGACTCCATCGGCTGCGAGTATCGAGCCCGAGGTGGAGTACTAAAAGTCTCTAGAGGTGCACTTGTCGTGATGAAAGGTGAAAGGTGTAACGGCCTTTACCTGTTAAAAGGTAGCACGGTTACTGGTGCGTCTGGAGTTTCTTCATCGGCTAAAGATGTAGATACCACCAAGTTATGGCACATGCGCCTTGGGCACATGAGCGAGAGAGGAATGATGGAGCTTAGTAAACGAGGTTTGCTGTGCGGTCAGAATATCGGAAAATTGGAATTCTGCGAGCATTGTGTATTCGGAAAACAGAGCCGAATAAAGTTTGGCACAGCCGTTCACAGGACGAAAGGTACTTTGGATTATATCCATTCAGATCTTTGGGGTCCATCTCCTGTTCCTTCAAAAGGTGGTGCGAGATACATGTTAACCTTTATTGATGACTATTCGAGAAGAGTATGGGTTTATATCCTTAAACGTAAGGATGAAGTCTTTGTCAATTTCAAGCAATGGAAGATGATGATAGAGAAGCAGACTGGAAAGTTCATTAAGCGCTTGAGAACTGACAATGGACTGGAATTCTGCAAAGGCGAATTCAATGAGTTCTGTAAGAACGAAGGCATTGTGAGACACCACACAGTGCGGTTTACACCACAACAGAATGGCGTTGCAGAACGGATGAATAGAACGCTCCTTGAGCGAGCGAGGTGTATGCTCTCAAATGCAAAATTACCAAATATATTTTGGGCTGAAGCTGTCAACACAGCTTGTTATTTGGTAAATCGGTCTCCATCAACGGCAATTGATTGTCAAACTCCTTTGGAGAAATGGTCAGGTTCCCCTGCAAGTTACAGTGATTTGAAGATATTTGGTTGTCCTGCTTATGCTCATGTGAAAGATGGTAAACTTGAGCCGAGGGCTAAGAGATGCATATTTCTAGGGTATGCAGATGGGGTGAAGGGTTATAGATTGTGGTGCCCTGATGGTAAATCATCCCGATTTCTCATCAGCAGGGATGTGACATTTGATGAGTCTGCTATGTTGAAAAAGACAGAGGAGGAACAAGTAGTTGCTGGAAAAGATCGTGAAGTTGAAGAGCAGGTGGAGCAAGAAATAGAAGTTTCACAAGGAGTAGTACAAGATACTCCTGTCGAGCCCGTTGTAGAAGATGTACATGACTCTGGTGTTGATCAAATGACACCAGAAGATCAGTCAGATGAACAACATGATCTACAGAATTATAATCTAGCAAGAGATAGAGAACGACGAGCAATAAAACCACCACAACGGTTCGGGCATGCAGATTTGGTAGCTTATGCCCTGAGTATGGCAGAAGATATAGAAGTCCAAGAACCTGCTACATATCGTGAAGCTATAAGTGGCCCAGAATCTGCAAAGTGGTCTGTAGCTATGAATGAAGAGATGGAGTCTCTTTATAACAATCATACGTGGGAGCTGGTGAAACCGCCAAAAGGTCAGAAGATTGTTGGATGCAAATGGATCTTCAAAAAGAAGGATGGAATTCCGGGTGTAGAAGATGAAAGGTTCAAAGCACGCCTTGTAGCAAAAGGCTTTACTCAGAGAGAGGGAGTTGACTTTAATGAAGTTTTCTCACCGGTCGTAAAGCATACATCTATTCGCGTGTTACTTGCCATGGTTGCTTTACTTGATATGGAGCTGCAGCAACTAGATGTCAAGACAGCATTCTTACATGGTGAGTTGGAGGAACGGATCTTTATGCACCAGCCAGAGGGATTTGTGGTCAAAGGAAAGGAAGATTATGCTTGTTTGCTGAAAAAGTCATTATATGGCTTGAAGCAATCACCTCGACAATGGTATAAGCGGTTTGACGTATTCATGACTAGTAAATGTTACTCGCGGAGTGATTATGATAGTTGTGTATATCACAAGAAGCTTCCAGATGGCTTGTACGTTTATTTGCTGTTATATGTGGATGATATGTTGATTGCTTCGAAAAACATGTCTGAGATCGATCAGTTAAAATCTCAACTCAAAAGTGAGTTTGAGATGAAAGATTTGGGTGCAGCTAAGAAGATATTGGGAATGGAGATTATCAGAGATAGACGTGAAGGAAAATTGTATTTGTCACAAAATAAATATATTGAGAAGGTTCTTCAGCGTTTTGGGATGGATAACTCCAAACCGGTTAGTACTCCACTTGCTGCACATTTCAAACTTTCATCGGCGTTATCACCAGAAACTAAGGAGGAGGTAGAGCATATGTCACATGTTCCATATGCTAGTGCTGTGGGTAGCATCATGTATGCTATGGTATGTACTAGACCGGATATTGCACAGGCGGTAAGCGTGGTGAGTAGATATATGGATTGTTCAGGGAAAGCTCATTGGAAAGCGGTGCAATGGATTCTACGGTACCTCAGAGGGACAACAGATATTGGCTTAGTATTTGATAGCGGTGGTAATACTAATGTTACCGGATACGTTGATTCAGACTATGCTGGTGATTTGGATCAGAGAAGGTCTCAGACGGGGTATGTTTTTACTCTCGGAAGATGTGCTATTAGTTGGAAAGCAACATTACAATCGACGGTTGCTTTGTCAACAACTGAAGCGGAATACATGGCTCTGACTGAGGGTGTGAAAGAAGCAAAGTGGCTGAGGGGTTTGGTTGGTGATCTGGGTTTGCAACAGGACGAAACTGTAGTGCATTGTGATAGCCAGAGTGCCATACATTTGACTAAAAACCAAGTGTATCATGAGAGAACCAAACACATTGATGTACGGTATCACTTTATTCGAGAAGTCATATCAAAAGGAGTTATAATTGTCAAGAAGATTTGCACGGCAGATAATCCGGCAGATATGTTGACTAAGCCCGTTACTACAAACAAGTTCGAACACTGTTTGGACTTGGTTGGCGTTCGAAGAAAGTGATGAGCCCGAGAGGGCTGACAGGAAGCAGAGATTGATAACGGATAGCAAAGGATTGGAATGTTCGTTAAGGTGGAGATTTGTTGGACGGTATAGAAAAGGGTAACTCAATTCCAAGTTGAAGTCTATGTTTGGCTACCTACCAATAGAATGGGCACATGGTTTATTAATATTCAACAAAGATGACAATTGAATTCAAATAAGGCAGATGGCATGACATGCAAAGTCACTTGTTTACACTTCATGTTCTCATGGTCTTCTTCACCTATATAAGGCCACCACATAGCTTCATTTCAATCATCCCATTCTTCACATCTTAAATCCCATCTCAAGTTACATAATACTTGAAAGAGTCTATAACACTCTTGTGAGAAGTATTGTAGAAAATAGAGAGAGTATAGAATTGTTAAATAAAATTCTATACGAGTGAGTTACGAGAGAAGTGTAATAATCTAGTGAGTGGTCCAAATACTTTGTTAGTATTTTCGGAGCCTAGATTGAGTGATACATTGTAACCTCGGGTTTGCCATATTTGCTAGTAAAATCCATCTCTGCTTCCGCCCGTGGACTAGGCCTCACGCCGAACCACGTAAATCCTTGTGTCTTTATTTATTGCTTAATTGTTCTATTAATTTCTCGGGGTCTTGAAAGTGCGCTAAATCACAACAACGTCTAATCATATGTATTTGACTAAATGGTAGAATATATGATGTTAACACATACAGTATGTATATAACAGTTAATTAGTTCATGGTTGTTACTGTATTTGTTAGCATCATATATCTTTCTTTGTGTATGTGACCAATATATTGATTTGATCATGTTAGTTATTAATCAAGAATATATACGAACCTTGTATCTCATGTAAGTCTATCTACACGTATATTAAAATAATATTGCTACACATTTTAATAGGTGTTTCAGATTACACATGTATATAATGTATGGTATTTAATTTTAAATCAATCAATAATCAATACATAACATACCTGCAATATATGCAATATACTCCGTATGACTGCTAATAATTATTGGTCTTGATTGCTACTTTTCAGCATGAGAACTGTGATAGATCGATACAACAAAGTGAAGGATGAACATCATCAACTGATGAATCCTACTTCAGAAGCCAAGGTATTGTTTTACTAGCTTTAACTTGATATTTTTTCAAACATCAGTACAGGAAAGATATTTCTAATTAGTTGCAACTATTGTTTAACTGCGTGCATGAGGTAACATAGCATAAATTAGTAATCAAGATAATATTATAGTTACCAATAAATTACTTGAATTGCAAATCCTCTAAGGATTAATTAGGAGAGAGATCACCGTTAACTCTCTAGAAAACGAGACTAATTGTTGTTTAAAAAATAGATAACGTGACTTTAACCCTAGGATCATGAAATTGATCGAGGATGGTTAAGAGTCGATCACTGGTGGATAGTCGGAACGGCAGTTCTCAAGAAGAAAACATGTATAGCAATCATAAGCGAAAACCCAAATGTGTGGAGGGCAGCCGTATGAGCCGCAAGAAAGGGGCAAGAGATGCCAAAATCGACCATGTTAGGTCCCTTTTCTGCATAGTGTATGCCCGAGCATTAGGGTTAAACAGAGAGCTCATGGACTAAGCATGACTCTACACCTAAAATTAAACCCTTTTTCTTAAAGGCTGTTAACGGCATCATTCAGAGAAGAATTAATCACATTCGCGATCATTTGTCACGTACGCACGCACTTTCGGGCGAATACCATACTCACACTTTAGGGACCAGATCCAACAATCCTTACGGGCATGTGGATAGAGAAGAATTCCTTGATGCGGGTTGGTAAAATCTCCCTAGGACTTCTTAGTAGACAGAGATCGAACCCCTAACCTCTACCCTCTCAATACACAAGGTAATTGGCGTGAACCACTAGCACTACAAGAAAAAAAGAAGACGGGTGACGTAGGCTTTTTGCGGCGATGAGATGTCGCCGCTAATAACTCACTAAACGACAAAATTTTCAGTCTTTTGACCAGAGTCGTGGGTCCACCAAACAATTGTGGTGATGATTTTTTACACATCGCCGCAAATAAATTAATGGGTTTTCTTTTGCATTAAATTTTGGTAAAAGGTTGAAAATTCATTCCCGAGGGATATCGTCGCAAATGGTGCACCGCAAATAGCCGTCGTATTATTTTTGGCCCGTTCTTGTTCCCGCTAGATTTTACCTCCTTAAATAATTTCACCGACACTCATAGATGCAAATGGTGCGCCGCAAAAGGTGGATTACAAAGTTTATATATTTAGAACAACATACATATTAATGATAAGAAAATGGAAATGGTTAGATGTCAATGTGGTAAACTTGCTATTATGAAAACATCGTGGTCGGATCTTAACCCCGGTCGACGATTCTATGGTTGTCCTGATTTTGTCCTATAGGCCACGAAGGCGGATTCATGCCTAAAATTAAACCCTAATCATCATGTAATAATGCATCAATTAGTATTTATTGCTAGGTTACTAGCTAACTCACTACGTCTTAAAATAACTTAAAATAACTGTCACGTAATTTGACATTGAAAAATCTTTCTTTTTCAACTCTAAAACTTCAATAATTATTGTTTATATTATATAATACATAATACTTGATAAGATTATACCAATAAAAACACGTTTAAAAGTCAATACCAATAAAAACACGTTTAAAGTCAATCTATTCATATAAATTTAATCAAATATTATATAACGTAAATACAAATATTTTAAACCTAAGTTGAGAAAAAACACTTCTAAAAATCAAAACCAAACAATTATTTTAGGAATGGTGGCGAAATAAATTTGCAATAAGAGCATCGGTAATGAGACTTGTATATGAATTGTAAAGAAAGAAATTTGCTCAATGTAGAGTTGGACAGCACACTTCTCCATCCCATGGACACATACGACATTGTATAGAACATTGTGGCAGGGTTTTTTCACTATATAAAGTTGTACGCATTATTAATGATGCTCTAAGTTCAAACCAAAGGGTACATGCAAATATGCAATCACTTTATGACGGTACTAGTTCAGATGAAAAAAAAAAACACCCACAGCCCACTTAATTTCTAGGGTGCAATGGATCACCGTTTGTGTGTAGCGATCAGGTAATGTGCGCCCACCATTTGATTTTTTGAGTGTATTAAGGACGTGCTGGGACGTAAACTCCTAATGACCTGGCATCCACCTCACCATTTCTCTATTCATTGCACACGTGATCATCGTTATGGGGATGCTGTATGTAACTTTTGATGATTGGATGATCAAGATAAGTCAGTGTCTGCAAATTAAGATATAGTACAAATATTGGTGTTTTATTTCAGTCAGTATCCCAAAGGAGCACTATAATTTAGTAATTTATACACATGTGTCACGTTCACCATTAGGTTATAATTTTCATGTACAAGGAGTAATAATGACGTAGCTAGCCAGCTAGGTTCATTGGCAAATCCAGGATAGAAACTTATTGGGGTTAAAAAAAATTTTCAAAGCTAATTAAATTTGAAATGTACTTTAGTGATTTTTTGCCTAAAAAAACATGCATCTTAAAAATATATGGGGTTATAGTTGAATTTAGTGGTGTCCTATACAATTTGAACAATACATTGTAAAAAAATATTCCAAAGTATTGGTGTCCAAGGATGTACCCTCACTAAGCTAGACTCGCCACTGGCTAGGTCGTAGAATATATATGCTTTGTAGCATGCATGTGCTTGCAAAAAGATACAAAAACAATGACGACTAATCCCGCAAATGTGAAGTATGGAGAGATAAGATGTTGACAGTTGTTCCTTTACTCGAGTAGAAAAAAGAATCGTTCCACCATCCTCGGGTAAAGTCATCCCATCACTCGAGATAAAGAGATTGGTTCCTGTCAGTAAGGAAAGAATACAAACCTTGACTGGAGAGGGATTAGAACAATGTCATTACTTGCCAAATATCAGCAACATGAATTTAAGGCCAAACATTAGTTTGTCTTGATTCCCCCATTATCCATGTTTGGGTAGTTTTGTTTTGTTTGTATTTGGCTCGGCTAGTTAGATAGTCATCATTAGGCTGTTGCAAGGACAAAATTTCACTTGGGTGGCCTAAGTAGGAAGGAAAGAAAGGAATCCGGAGGAGGGCCCTACTTATAAACTCAAGTATAGAACTCACTCCCAAAAAAACTAGCTTGAAGGAGGAGGGAAGACTCATGTTTATAACCACCAATTAAATTTATTCACCCAAGTTTGTTCGCCCACCGATGTGGGATGCCAAACACAACTAATGTTGATCATTACAATGTATATGGAAGATATATGGTGTATCATATCAGGGATGAAATTATTAACTTGGATAGTGAAGGCTGCATTGAGTTCTGGAGTCATGAGTTAGGGATAGAAGTAAGATCAATAGGAGATCTGAATGTTACAAGTGACATTTCTAAGAGAGCAAAAAGTTGAATAAATTCTAGCTTCTCGAATATCAGACGGATCGGGGTCCATGGATAGCTAGCCTCCATAAAGCTTTACTAGTATCAATTATTATGGCCTGAGATCCAACTGAAACCTAACCTCATAGGTTTTGTGGGAAATAAACAATGCTTGTTAACCTGACGGTTGTCACCGAATTTGCTTGGAAAAATTAAAAGCTGAGTAGTGACATTAATCCCCTTGTTTTGTGTGGCGGATTTTTCACAACGATTGTGTTGGTAATTGGCTTGTGAAAACCAAAGAATAAAAGCTTGAAATTTTTTGTTGAACATAGTTTCAACAGTTAATTAAGTCTCAGCTAATGTACCTCTATGTTTACATTTGCAGAATATGAACAAAGAGAGACACGTACACCGATTGCCAGATGTTAGAGGCCAGGCTCTTCTATTTTGAAGCCCAATCCCATTGAAAAATAGTTCGTTCCGTCTTGATTTTTAGGAAGAGATCGATATGCTATGCCAAGATCATACTGGTAGTAGGTACTGGAGATACCTAAACGGTAAGATCATTAGACTGCAATAACAAACACCAGAAGTTAATGCACATTTTACACAGATTGAGGCTGATATTGACTTGATCGGTCAAATTGATTGGGGAAATGGGAGGACAGTAGAAAATTTGGAAGTTTAATCACCAACACATATAAAAAATGGCGTGGCTAGATAGATGATTCCATGAGAACATTTTGAGCTTCTATTAGTCAATCTTTTAGATTGGTGAAACCCTTAACATATGAGCGAAAGAAGTGACTGCAAGTTTAATTAACTCCATGCACTTAACTAAGGGAGTAGTATATATACTCGATTTGCAACCTCGGACATCAAGTATATAAAAAATGAAGTTCACGACAGAGAACAAGACAGCAAACGAGCGTACCTTTGTTCGCTTATTCTCTACCAAGCACGGATGTTTAAGGATAATTGTAGGTCGGTGTATGGATGAGATTTTTCAAGAATATACAAATAGATTAGTTATAGCCTAAACAGTTATGCGTGCAAGAAAACTAAGCAGAAAACATGGTTTTACTGAAATGCAGCATATGCTCGCGAAAAGGCGCGACTGTTGGTTCCCCTCAACTGATTTTAACTGCCAACTAAATTCTGTAAATAACATAATGTTTTGGTCTTATTTCACACACACAAAACACAACAGTTCTCTCTGGTTTTGCTTAGTTTCTCTGCCAAGATTATAAGTCTTTTCTTTGGCTTATCCCATTAAATATTACGTAAACCCAAGCAGTATAGAGTCGAAGTGCTTTATTGAGAAACTGATCATACGACTAAAAGAATATCCAGATTATCATCACACCCTTAATTCCCAAACAAATAAAAGCCCGTCATTGGGCAGAAAATGGTTGACCATAAGGCCGCAGTGCTTAAAACATCATCCCCAATCCATTTTCTTTTTCATATTCTCATGCCGGTCAAAATATGTGAAATAGAGTACTCCATATCTTATGATCAAAGATGTTATATATAGAGTACTAGGTTGCATACAGGCAGATCAAAATCATATATGTTACTAAATAATTAGTAAAACCAAGACTAAACCTTTGACCCAAACTGAAGTTTTTTTCTGTATTTGTAAGACTTCATATAAGTTAGCATAATATAATGACACCTTTCAATATATGCATCACTAAGACCTCCTTTTACCAATAGGCGAATGACACTTTGTAGTGGTAATTTTTTGTAGTGGTAATTTTATTTATACCTGGCTACTTGGCATGCCTTACCACTCCCAACCATAACACCCTTCCTCCCCATCACACACCACCATATCAGCACCACATCAGCATTTTCTCCCCATCACATGGCCGACGCTCCCCACTCTCAACCATGACATACTTACTCACCATCACATGACCCCACAATATTAATTAAATAAGGTAGTTTACAAGTCCTAACGCTGTATATACAAACACAATAATACATTATGCTCCGTCCCTCATTATGATATTCCAAGAAAAATGTGAGGGCGGGAGCTTGAAAATGGGCCGAGGGCATGACAATGCCAATGGCGCCCTTGAGCACTAGGCTGATGAGTGAGGGCGAAGCCCGTTAGCAGTGGCCTCATTTTGTACATAAATGCATGATAATTCATAACTTCATATAATTTATATTTAACCATATCTTTTGTTGACTCACTAGTATTGGCAAGGAGAAGCAGTGCAGTTAAGGCAACAACTTCAGTATTTGCAACAAAGCCACAGGTATGGTCTCCACTCTTTCTTTCCCTTTTCCTAGTTAACCAAAATATGATAGTAAATGAGTCTCAATTTATGCACTACTTATATATATATATATATATATATATATATATATATATATATATATATATATATATATATATATATATATATATATATATTGTAATCAAAATTTGACCATTCATGAGAAGCAACACAATGAAAACTCGAAAAATGTAAATAGCGTCTTAGCTTTTAAGTCATATAAAAGTTACAGAAATATCAAACAATAATTGATAACACAGACTGGTAACTAAACTTTTAACATATAGTCAAAATCACCTGATGATATGATCATAAGACAAATTATCTTGAATATTTTAACTTAGATCTACGCTTGAAATTAGTATTATACGTTTGTCTGTTTGTACTTTATTTCATTCTACATCTGTAGTTAACACTCAGTGTATGACTATGTTCTTTTTCAATACTGTCTTTTTACTTATAGTAAGTATCCGATCAAAAAAGTCATGAGTAACTGAGAAAGGGCATTAATCATGATAATAATTATTATTTTTTCGACACTATTCTTACAGGCAGCTTTTAGGAGAAGAACTATCTGGTTTGAATGTCAATGATCTGAACAACCTGGAAACCAAACTGGAAATAAGTCTAAATGGTGTCAGAATAAAGAAGGTACGTGTGATTTCTCATGTTCGTGTCAACCCCACACACACACACACACACACACACACACACACACAAAATTATGAGAGAAAGGGAAGATAGATAACCTTATTTCACAATGAAACATTTTTATATAAATCACATGGAGTAATTGACTGACAATTGCAGGTCAATGCCCATATGACCAAAACTTCAAATTGAGGGTTAACAGATAAACATAAACATGTAAGAGGCTGCTTGAATGTAGTAGCCTTTAGGTAGGGGGTGGCCCAACGTGTTAACTAATCTTGGTTCCAAAACTAAAAGTTGGTTGCATCAGTTAGAGATTGATTATAGACTGGTTTTAGGCTTGAAAAAAAAAAAGAAAAAGTTAATGTACTTGGTATTGGTGATACTAACCACGTGACGACTATTTCTGCTGCAGGAACAAGTTTTAACAGATAAAATAAAAGAATTACACCGCAAGGTATGGAAATTGTTTCCTTAGATTTTGCATGAAACGGGTTCTGATTAATATTGTTTGCAGGAAAGTTTTGTTGGTCAAGAAAATAGAGAACTGCACAAGAAAGTTAGCCTTCTGGTTCAAGAAAACGCGGACCTGCACAAAAAGGTATTAACTTTAAATTAGACAATAATGCAAATCAAGAATAAATTATTATTTTTACTAATCAACACCTAGGAACTTCATCTCAGCTTTATGGATCTACGCACGTGTATCGTGATGGTAACCAGTTGCATGCACCCATAAGCCTCCAGCTATACCAGCCACAGCCACAACCACTGAGGAGCTACTTACCAACAGAACCCATGAAACTGGGGTAATCACTTCACAAAGACTTTAATTTCATCCATTATTATACAATTAGGCAAGAATAAAAAAATATCTTTTTAATTTGTATGCCAGGTTACAGTTGAACTCCAAAGCAAGTTGAAACTTGGTGAATATCTGGATATCATCGTATCAACTCATTCACAAGAAAGTTTTTCAACATGAATTGATCCGAGATATGATGGTTATTGTAAAAGAGTCAACCCTATACCAGTTTTATGACAATGTTGTACTAATTGAAGATGTAAATTATAATAATCGGAAGTATAGGGAGAGGTGCGACACAACATGTACTGTAATTTTAATGTTCCTCAAAGTGATTAGGCCTGTACTGTGATAATTATCAGCAATGTATACATTCAAACTACAAGATGATCTACATATAAACTTTCTGGCCCACATGTATGTAAAACACAAGTGAATGTGATCAAGCATAGAATAATCGTGTCGGGTTCGGTCCATGCTTGACATCATTGAAAGGGGATTTAAGGGTCAAATGTGTTTAACTCTCCGGTCCGGAGTACCGTGAATAACCCCTTGCAAGATGAGGATCTCAGCAGGGGTGGTTAAACGTAGACCCACCATCGGCGGGTAGTCCGGTCAGCGATGGCTCGCGTCGAGAACAGGGTTTATGTTCAAGGAACGTTACCTGTATGTCTAGAATGTCTAGTGAAATGCTATGTGTCCGGTAGCAAGGGTAAGAGAGGCGCTATGTAGATAGCGCGACCGGTTCGTACGTAGATACTAAAAATAGTATGTGTGTAACTTCTTAAAAAACCAACCCCTTGCCTTGTGATTCGAGTCCGTTATTTATAGCTACAGTGTTGTTTGCTTATTGGAGCCACGTATTCCATATTGCTTTCTTGTCTGCACTACCCGATCGTTCAGTGGAGGGGACCAGGGAACAGTACTATTGCTTTTTTGCTAGCTGTCAGCCGTTGTAAAGAGATCGTGGTAAGTACATGACACATCATCTTTATGCAGAGCGCAATTACTAACCTAGCGCACCCTAACGCATATTTACTTGCGCCAGAAGTGCTATAGCGCGAAGGATATGCACATGGTGCAAGTGTGATGCGCAGCATGAGCCAATCGGGTATGCGTATCATTAAGTCCCCCCAGTTCGATATTATGCGCAAGTATTGCGCATGGTGTCGAACTCAACTGCTATTAATTCCATAACAGGTGTGACGTGACAGCCGTCACATCACCTGTCATGTTGCATTAAATTCTTTCTCCTTTGCTTGTGCTCTGACACGTGTACGGTCAAGATCCATTATGACTGTCTCCTCCCCTTCTATAAATAGAACTTTCTTCATTCCTTTTCCACTTTTCTTGCTTTTCTCTTTCTGACATGGCTTATCGTGCCGCTTTTTCCAACGTTGGCTCTATTCCTTCCTCCATCTCCACCGAATACGTAGCGCATATCTCCATGAGATCTTTGTCGCCCGTCGTTCCTGGTCGTTTAGACCGGGCCAACCGTGCTCCTAGCGGAAAAGTGGCCGTATATAGTGTAGTTTTTGAGCGGGGAAATATGCGCATTACGCCCACGAATTTCATCTTGCTCGTACTTTCTCATTTTAACATTGGTGTGGGTCAGCTGGATCCTGATAGCGCCTGCCGCCTTGTTGTTTTTCAGATGTGGTGTAGGGCGCATGATTTTATTCCTACGGTGAATTTGTTCAAGAACATATTTTCTTTTGAACGGCTTGATAAAGGTTGGTTCTTTCTCCGCGACAATTTCCGCTTTACTGGTGAACCATCGAAGGAGAATCCACTGAACTGGAAAGAGCGCTACTTCTTCGTGGATGGCACCTTCATACCTCTAGAGTTCTCAAATGTGAGTGCTTGGCAATATGGTTTTGACGGGAGCTTGAATACGGCGCCACCTTTAAGTTCAAGCGAAAGGTCAATGTTGGACAAATACGTAGGTCGCGCGCTTCCCTTACGTGCGTATAGTAACAGCGTGCTGTACGCTGGTGGGATATCCAAGCATTGGCTGGATCCCAACTACTATCCTCACTTCAGTCGCCACTTGCAAGGTACGTAGAGCTTTTTACTTTCTTCTCTTCTACTCCTTCCTTAATGTTTCTACTCTTTGTTGACAGCAATTCCCTTCTCCGAGTACCTCGAGTTCTCTTCTTCTACTTCTGTGGTGGTGGATCGTATGCCTTTAGGGAAAGGTTTTTCGACTAAGCGCCCCGTCATCGCAGCTTCTGCTTCTGGCTCTTCACGCCGGAAGAAGAAGAAGAAGGTTGGGGTGCAATATGCTGACTTGCCCAAGCGATGTCCTCGTGGGAAACTTGTTCCGCCACATCGTGACGCACCTGCTTCGAAGAAGCTCAAAAGATCTGCTGCTTCTTCCTCATCAAAGCGCGCTCGTACTAGTATGTTTCGCGTCTCCTTTGTTACTTACTTTGATTGTACGTCAGCATTACTTACTATTATTATTCCTACACAGATGATGGGCGCAATAGTAGCGCAAAAGGGGGCGCGAATAGACCTCATCCATCCCCCATTCAGATCGATAGTGATTCTTCTGTTGAAAAGCAGCGCCCGAACTCAGCGGGCTCTTCTAAGGGTAAGAACGTCCAAAGCCCCGGGCCGAGCAATGAGTCTTCCGGCGATGAATTCTCCATAATGAGGGACACCATAATGCGCCTTTGCGGCAACCTTGACAACGCGCAACAAGCTAATAAAAAGATTCAGCCACAATTAGATTGTGCTAACCGCCAGAATAGTGACCATGAGGAAACTATTCGTGCGCTAAAGGCACAGTCCGCCGAGTCAGAGCATCGAGAGAGGTCGGATGTTCACGAGTTTGAGGTGCTAAAGGCGGGTCTTCCTCATATAGTGGATCATGCTTTAAATAGCGCAGCCGTAATTGATTGCTATGAGAGTGCTTTGAAAACTATACAGGATGTCGAGCGCCTTCACTTTTGGGATATCGTGAAGGAACATGTTCAGGTGCCCACCATCCTTCCTAAAGCTATCAGAGATTGTCTCATTCCTGGAGCGCGGAAAGCCGCTAGGGAGGCTTGCGGAGCCCTGCACCACATCCCTATTCCCTGGCTCGAGGAGTTGTTACGCAGTCCGCGAGTGACGGCGCTTGAGTTAGTGGATTCCAAGTTGTAACTTTGCTTTGTAATGTCATAATGCGTTACGACGAGTGTAACATTTTGTACTATGTGCATTTTTCAGAATAAATAGAAAATGTATTATCGTGATGTAAACTTGTGATATACTTACTGCTCGTACTCTCGATTCATTGTTGGTAATCATTGTTATTTTGTACTCTTGGCGTGTCGTCGCTAACCCTTGTGTGTGTTGATGTGCACTCAACACACACTCGGATCGCGCGCCCATAGTCATGTCGAAGAGCCTTCCAAACGTTAGTTTGGGACTGTGGTCAAGCGCGACCAACGCTTTTTCGTTTATAGTCATGACTTGCAGATCCCTAGGTCTGCTCGGGTGGAACTAGGTCAACCCAATGACCGTCGCTCTCCGGTAATTAGTCTAGTCTGTCGCCAAACAGATTTCTGCCAGGCGGGAGCTAGGGAAAGTCATCCCTTAAGTAGGCAGGAACGCACTAGTATTTTACTGTGTGCGTGCAGTTTAAATCATAAAGCTATTCAGCTCCGAGAGGTACATAAAATCATAACTGAAAATGACTTAATGCTTTAATATAATCAAAAAATGAGTTTACAATAATGCAGCACACGGTCGATCTACAAAGGCGCGTTGTTTAGTAATTACATGTAAATCTAGACAAAGTAGGTGAGTGATCAATTCTCCTATTTTCTATATTACATGTAGCATTTTTTAAGCGCGGGAGCATGCCAGGTCCGCTTGATTGGATTTCTCTTAAGCTCTGCCAGTTTATAAGTTCCAGTGTTACTGATCCCAATGACCTTGTAAGGTCCTTCCCAGTTTGGCCCTAACTTCCCAATGTTCTGGGCCCTGCTTGCTTGGTTGTCGCGCCGTACAAGGTCTCCCACCTTGTAAGTTCTTGCCCTTACACGCTTGTCGTAATATTTTGCAATACGCTGTTTGTTGGCGGCTTCTCGGATTGCTGCCATTTCCCTGCGCTCCTCCGCATAATTTAGATTAGTGCGCAACCTTTCGTCGTTTTTGCCCTCGCTGTACGACAAAATTCTTTCTGTTGGAACCGTTATTTCCGCCGGGATTACTGCCTCTGAACCGTATACCAAACTGAACAGTGTCTCTAATGTGCTGTTCTTGTGCATTGTCCTGTGTGCCCATAGGACTTTTGGTAACTCATCTACCCATCCGCTACGCTTCATTCCTAATCTTGCTTTGATGGCGTGCACAATATCTCTATTTGTAACCTCACATTGAACATTAACCCGAAGGTGCGCGACGGAGGTGAAGCGCTGTTTGATATTCAAATCCTGACACCAGCTGCGGAAGGGGTTGCCTTCAAATTGTGTACCGTTATCACTAAAAATTTCGTTAGGTACACTGAATCTGCATACGATGCTTTCCCAAAAGAAATCTCTAATCTGCTTACTGGTGATGGTGCGCAGTGGTTTTGCTTCTACCCATTTGGTGAAGAAGTCGATAGCAACCACTAGATATTCAGCATTTCCCGCGCCCTTTGGGAAAGGTCCCACTATGTCAATAGCCCACTTGCAAAATGGCCACGGCGATGTGATAGGTATCATAGGGTGTTGTGGCGCTCTGCTAACGGGTGCGTGCAACTGGCACTCTTGACAAACTCTTATCCTTTCAGTTGTGTCAGCGTATATTCTGGGCCAATAATACCCTAATCTCTTAATCCTCTCGGTGACTGTCCTCCATCTAGAATGCAACCTGCAAGATCCTTTATGAACCTCATCAATAATCATAGCGGCTTCCTTGGGTCCTACGCAACGTAGGGACGCACCTAGATATGACTTTCGCTATAGAATTTCTCCTCGCAATTCGTAATTCGGCGCTTTCACCCTGATCTTCATTGCTTCCTTTTCCCCTTCAAGCAAAGACCCAGTCCGCAAGAATTCCATGATATCTGTCATCCAAGTTGCTTCTTCTTCTTCAACGGACGCAATCTTTGTTTCTGGCTCTGTGGATTTCTTGAAGATTTGCTCTACTAATATTTTCTTTTCTAGATGATTGAAGGTGAGGGCTGCCAGCTTACTGAGTACATCCGCCTGCTTGTTCTGGCTCCTAGGGATTTGGCTGATCCTGAAGTCAACAAACGTATCAGCTAGAGAGTGGACCAGAGCCAGGTATGATTGCATTGATTTGTCATTGGCGTCAAATGTGCTGTTTATCTGATTGGCGACTAGCTACGAATCCACATAAGCTTGCAGCTTCTTTACTCCCAACTCCCGGGCTATACGCATCCCTGCTAATAGCGCTTCGTACTCTGCCTCATTGTTTGTCACTTTAAAGTTAAACCGCAACGCGTAAGTATGCTCTTCCTGATGCAGACCTCTGAGGATTAACCCTACGCCAGTGCCCTCAGAGCTTGCTGCGCCGTCGGTATAGAACTCCCATAGTTCGAGAGGAGGTGCGGGAAGTTGCTCAGGGTCGCATATTGCCAGCATATCAGCGACTGTTTCGGCCAAATAATCGGCCATCACCTGCCACTTGATAGCGCTTCTAGCGCGGTACGCAATTTCATGCTCGCCTAGCTCTATTGCCCATTTGGTCAGCCTACCCGATATCTCTGGTTTATCGAGCAGCTGCCGAATAGGTTGATCAGTGAGTACCGTAATCGGATGTGCTTGGAAGTTCCTGCGTAAACGTCAAGCAGTAACGACAAGCGCGTATACAAGTTTTTCTATGGGGAGATAGTTCAACTCGCTTCCTGATAGCGCTTTGCTGACGAAGTATATTGGCATTTAGGCGTATCCTCGTTCGGAAACTAAGATGGAACTAATAGCTTCCTTAGACACCGCAAGGTAAAGTATCAGGGTTTCACCCGCAATTGGCGCTGTTAGTGTGGGGAGATCTTGAGGAGCGCCTTCATCTCCTGGAATGCCTTTTCTGCCTCGTCAGTCCATTTGAAATCCGACTTTTTAGCGCAGTCTTTCAAGGTATGAAAGAACGGGAGCGATCTTTCAGCGGCCTTAGATAGGAATCGCGTCAATGCGGCTAATTTTCCATTGAGGCTTTGAACTTGCTTTTTTTTTAGGGGAGGGCATCTTTTCAATTGCTTCTATCTTCTTCGGGTTAGCCTTGATTCCACGCGGAGTCACGATGTGCCCTAGAAAATTCCCTTCTTCTTCCCCAAAACTACACTTGGCAGGTTTGAGCTTCATGTTGATGCTTCTGAGTGTGTTAAACGTTTCGAGTATATCGGCCAACAACTGTTCCTCAGTATTGCTTTTAATGACGAGGTCGTCAACGTACGCCTCAAGGTTGCGCCCGATTTGCTTAGCGACTGCTGTATCTATGGTGCACTGATAGGTGGCACCTGCGTTCTTCAGTCCGAAGGGAATTTTGGTGTAACAGTATATCCCTTGGTCTGTGTGGAACGCGGTCTTCTCTTCATCTTCCTCCGCCATTTGTATTTGGTGATATCCTTTGTAGGCATCTAGGAAGCAATTAAACCTGAAACCAGCGAGCGACTCAACCTTCCAGTCTATCTCCGGCAGAGGATAGTTGTCTTTGGGACAAGCTTTGTTGATGTCTTTAAAATCGATACAGAGCCGCCACGTTCCATCGAACTTGGCCACCAGCACAGGGTTAGCTACCCATTTCTGGTAGTTCACTTTGCGCAGTATGTTAGCCTTAACCAGCTTGTCTACTTCTCTGCGCAACCATTCACTCCTTTTGGGTGCCATTGGCCGCTTCTTTTGTTTGATAGGGGTCAAATTGATGCTAGCGCGGAGGTAATGCTGCGCGATTTCTCGTGGTACTCCAGTCATATCAGCATCGCGCCAACAGAACACATCAGAATTGGAAATGAGGATATTCCTCAGCTTTTCCTTAGTTTCGTGTGTGAGGCTCCCCTATCTTTACCTACTGTTTCAGATACTCGGGATTAACTATAACCCACCACTCATTCACGCCCCTTTCTTCGGGAGTAGCGCTTCCTTTGTCGGTAACAGATGCGCACAAGGCATCCAGCGGTGTTGACTCGAGGGTGGCGATTCCTTGATTAGTCAGGAATCGGACCATCCCGTGGATTGTGGATGGTATGGCGCCGAATTTTTTAATGGAGGTCCTTCCTAGTATATCATTGTATCTAGAATACGAGCGCACCACATAAAATTCTTTGCTCTCAGTGCACTTTTTTAATTTATCTTTGCTGTCTCTCAGCTCCAGCTTCAAATCTAAAATTCCAATAGGCCACGCTGATTCTCCTGAAAATCCGGATAAGGCCGTAGTCAGAGGCTTGATGGTTCGCCTCACCGTTGTGGGTAACTGTCGGAAGCAATGCTCGTACATGATGTCAACACTACTGCCATTGTCCATATGAAGGCGCTTAACGCCATGACCTGACTCGGGCAGATATCCCTGCACTACAATGGGCGCGCATGAAGTGATGAATGTCTGGATGGCAGGGAACGATATATCCGTCATCCCCGAGCTTTCGCCAGCGCCAACTTTGCGCTTTGTTCCTAGCTGTGGTCGGCAGTTGGCCATTGAATGCACTTATCTTTTCGCAACAGGTGCCTGTATGGAAAAAATAAATGAGTAGTGGACATATAGAAAAAAGATCAAATCAAAACCTTTCAACTTGTACGTCCCACGGATGGCGCCAAATGATCAAGCATAGAATAATTGTGTCGGGTTTGGTCCATGCTTGACATCATTGAAAGGGAATTTAAGGGTCAATTGAGTTTAACTCTCCGGTCTAGAGTACCGTGAATAACTCCTTGCGAGATGAGGATCTCAGCAGGGGTGGTTAAACGTAGACCCACCATTGGCGGATAGTCCTGTCAGCGATGGCTCGCGTCGAGAACAGGGTTTATGTTCAAGGAACGTTACCTGTATGTCTAGAATATCTAGTGAAATGATATGAGTCCGGTAGCGCGGGTAAGAGAGGCGCTATGTAAATAGCGCGACCGGTTCGTACGTAGATACTAAAAATAGTATGTGTGTAACTTCTTAAAAAACCAACCCCTTGCCTTGTGATCCGAGTCCGTTATTTATAGCTACGGTGCTGTTTGCTTATTAGAGTCACGTGTTCCATATTGCTTTCTTGTCTGCACTACCCGATCGTTCAGTGGAGGGGACCATGGAATAGTACTATTGCTTTTTTGCTAGCTGCCAACCCTTGTACAGAGATCGTGGTAAGTACAGGACATGTCATCTTTATGCAGCGCGCAATTACCAACCTAGCGCACCCTAACGCATATTTACTTGCGCCAGAAGTACTATAGTGCGAAGGATATGCACATGGTGCAAGTGTGATGCGCAGCACGAGCCAATCGGGTATGCGTATCATTAGAATGCAAACATAGTCTGATTACCGTAGTATTCAATTCACAAGGCAATTGCTGCTCACAACGTAACCCAACATTTATTATAAGTCTAAATTACTTACCTTGAACAACATGTTTAAACAGAATACTCACAACAATGAGAGATTCTTTATAGCTATGAATAATATGCACTAAAACTGCACTTTAATCCCCATACCTTGCTTGTCTTCTTTCACACTTTAATTCGTGTCAAAATAAATACGACGATTTCACTGCTGACCAAGCAAAATTAGGTTTCTACTTACAAATCCCCAAAACTAAAGGGGCTGTTCGTTTGCCTCTCTAAGCAGCTCAACACTGAATGATAAACCGTTTCAGTATTTAATGCATTTATTTTTTAAAATCCGAATGGCAATGATGATGAACGATTTAGCATTCGGAGTTGAATTATTCTCTTAACCATGCAGCACGTGCGTTTACTTAAATATAATGATTATCTCATATTCATAAGTCTATAACACATAATTATAATCTTTTATTTGTTCATTTAAAGGGTTAATGAATTTATTTTACATATTTCATAAAGCTCATTTAGAATAATAGGGTATTGTCGCTTAGAAACAAATTCGGTCAAAACATTTAAAAATCTTTCTAAGCATTCGGCGTTTAATCATTACTCGTATGTTTTATCAAACGCACTATGAGCTATGTTTTGCTCATTCCAAATTTACAGATAACCTCTGTCTCGGCATCATAAATACATATGAATTCGTCGAATTTATTTTACATAATTCATAGAGTTCACGAATAGATTATTGTCGTTAGAAACATATTTAATCAAAATATTTGAATCTTTCAGATTTTGAACCAATCAACGTTTAATAATTATGTTTTATCAAACATATCTTTTTGCTCACCCCAAATTTACAGATAACCTCTGAATCCGGATCATAAATGGCAAGCTCAACCACATATTCCATTGCTCCATCCTTCTCCAATCCAGTATTTAAATAGTAGGTCCACCATTCTTTGTAAATCTCAACACTTTGCATTATAAATACATGTGGTGCCACATAACCTCGTAAACAAATTTTCAACACCAGACTACAAAAATGTCTCTACCTTGAATTCAAAAACAACAAGAGAGTCATCCGTGAGAAGTGCTGATAATTATTGGATAGAAACAAAAGGGAACAGATGAAAAATAATTAGTTGGGGTAAACTGTAAAGAGTCATTATTGAGAAAAACGTGATTTTGATGATGGTATTAGACTAGTTTTAACGCGACGTCACCTGGGCCCGCGTCAACTGTGTTGGCCTATTTTGACGCCCCTGACGCCATTAACGCGGCGTCAAAAAGTGACACTGAGGGGCGTCGGTTGGGAATCTGACGGAAGGGTGAGGGAGTGTCATGGCCTCGTGGCTAATCCTGATTGGTTTGGCTTATTTCAGCGGATATATATTCGTTGGAATTTCTTTTTTTTTTTCAAATGTAATTTATTTAAACTTTTTAAACTATATAAACACCACATACACACTTATATTTTCACAACCATCTTCCTCATCCATCTACCTTTTTTAAATTTTCAAATATTCATCCATCTTACATTTTTCACCCATGGGTTCACGGATCAAATTCCGATTCATAAGATCTTCACCTTGTTCAACTTATTCAACAACTAGAAGAGGATGAGTCCGAAATTGATTCCGCACCGCATGTTTCACGAATTGGATCTTACATTCCTAGAGATCGTGAAGAGGCTGCTGAACGATTGTGGATAGATTATTTTTGTGAGTCGCCAATCTATCTGCAAAAAAAATTTAAAATGTGTTTTCGTATGCAGATACAATTATTCCTTCGAATTGTTGATATTGCTCGAATTATACATATTTATCCTCGCAATATCTTTCTCGTTTTGTTGGATTTTGAAAAGTTTAGTTATTAGAATTGTTGGTTTGGTGTTTAAAAGATGGTTCAAGGCTAAATGAGGCTAAAAGTCCAATGTGGTGCAAAATGGACCAAGTCTTGAGCCTTAGAATGAGAAAAGCTGAAATGCACTTATTTTCGTGGGTAAAAGTGGTTCTATGACTTGCACAGATTTTGCAAGTTAAGAAAGTGCAGGAAAGACATATGGTGCGGCGCACCAAACTCCAGGTGCGGCGCACCATTTCAAAGGATTTTCAAAATTCAAATTCAGAACATTCATGAAGATTTCCACGTGTTATGGTGCGGCGCACCTCGCTATTTCAACCCAGAAATTTCAGCCAACTATAAATACGAATTTAGGGGTTTTGTTCAAAAGAGAGTTGCAACTTAGGGCCATTTTGGAACCCTAAATGGGTTCCAATCATGATTTTATCAAGATCAAAGGCTAATTTCAAGTCCCAAGTCAAAGATTAGTGAAGCTAGAAGCTAGATCTCCATCATCCATCTCCATTTTTGTAATCTCTTTCCTTTTTAACACTAGTTCTTCTCCATTTTAGTTGTAATGATGAATGCTTTAGTTTTAATTGATTTTGCTCTTGTTTATCTTATGATTATAGCTTAGATTACTTGTGTTCACTTGATTTGTTAACTCGATGCTTGGATTTTGCCCTAATTTATGAATGGGGTGTTTGAATGAGTTGATGGTCATTGTGCTTGATTGATGATCCATTGCTATGCATTTGTTTTAGACTTTACTTTGATTACATAGATTGTGTAGCTTTTCTAAGTGATTGTGTTCTTGGTTTGGGTTGGTTTTCAATTGGTCTTTAGTCAACATAGTGGTGTTTGATTATCTTGAGTGATTTTGATAGTTAAAGGATTTTAAGTGATTTTAATCCAAAATCGAGTCTCAATGATCTCACTCAAAACATAGTTTGATCTTTGAAATGAGTCTACGTGAGTTAATGAATTTCATTTGATTGAGGTTTTATAAAAGTTGACGAATGGAAATGAAACTATATGTTTAAACATTGTTGTGGAATGAATGAATTGGGTAAACCATGGAAAAAGGTGAAATAGTCAAGTGGACACGTTTTTATCTTATTTGTTAATCTCTCTTAGGTTAATATTAGCTTAATCAACACTTTATCAAAACCCCCCAATCAACTTAGGATAATTACTAGTGTTTTGAGATTCATGTAAATTGCTCCATGTGGAACGAAACTTGACCGAATACTTTCTAGTTGCTATAATGATTGGGTTATTGTTGTCTGGGTGTTTGTGTTAATTGGTGAAGTGTTTTATCATTGTTTTTATAATATTATTAAGCTGAGAACACGAAACATCTCTCAATCAATTGTGCAAGGTATAACTAATTACCAAATACTAATATTACCGAATATTTTAGCTATTTCACGCAACGTTATGATGGTATTGGTAGGCCTACTTTTACTACTGTACAAAAATGTATTTCGGCTATACGTCAATTGGCGTATGGAACCGCTCCCGATATATGGGACGAATATTTGCAAATGAGTGAGCAAACTTCAATACTATGTCTTGATTACTTTTGTAAGTGTGTCATCACTTTGTTCAAAAGTGAATACATGAGATCTCCCAACGCCCATGATGTTGCAAGATTATATAGTGCACACGAGGAGAGACATTGTTTAAGGGGTATATGCTCGGGAGTATAGATTGTATGCATTGAGAGTGGAGGAATTATCATGTTGCTTTAAAAGGACAATACACTCGGGGTGATCACAAGAAACCAACCCTTATGCTTGAAGCAGTTGCTTCATATGACTTGTGGATTTGGCATTCTTTTTTTGGGATGGCGGGTTCCAACAATAATATAAATGTTTTGAATCAGTCCCCTATTTTTGATAAACTTAAGAACGGAAATGCTCCATCCACACCATTTGAGATTAATGGTCATCAATATACCAAAGGATATTACCTTGCAGACGGTATATATCCTGATTGGGCGACTCTGATAAAAGGTTATTCGTGTCCCACTGAAGAGGAAACAATTAAGTTTACTAGATTTTAAGCTAGTGCCCGAAAGGATGTAGAGAGGGCATTTGGGGTTCTTCAAGGTCGGTTTCATATTTTGCGCCTAGCTGCTCGCACTATGTCAGTAAACCGGTTGCGAAGAGCAATGGATTGTTGTGTCATATTACATAACATGATTCTTGAAGATAATGGATTTACACTATCTAAGTGGGAAGAACGCTTCATTACCGAAGAAATGGAGAATCGTATGGAACGTGTTCCAAATAGAGGATGACATCGAGACATCATCGTAAGAGAAATAAGGGATATGGACGTGCACAACAAACTAACCGGGGATCTAGTCGAGCATATCTGGAACCTTCCAACGATATTTCGGTCTGCGAATTAGTTTATATGATGTTTTATTAATTTTATGTAGTTGTGAACTCCTACGCAATCTGTAACATCCCGCATTTTTCCGTTAAAATTATTTTAACGCCCGTCTTTTTATTTTAATAACATCTTTCGTATCTAGATTCGTATCCTCCGTTGGTTAACGTTCTTAATATTTTCGTTATTGGATTATAACATCTCTCGTTTACTCTAGCGTTTTAAAATAATTCGTTAGGTTAATTCTCGCACCCGACTACAAACTTGAGGGACTAATCTTGGCACTTGGCCAAATTTGGTTAACTAGTCACCCACCATCCACCACCAACCTCTCACTTTCCCTTATCTCCTCACTACTTCCACTTTATTCTCTCAAACACCAACTCAAGGATTCATCATCTAAATTCGATCTAGGGAGCTAGCAACAAAACAAATTACATATTTGAAATCCTTGCATCTTCCTCTTCGATTCCATACCAACTTCATCACATTTGGGTAACTTTCTAAAAACACTAAATTTTCTTGTTCTTGATCTTTTAAACTTAAAAGTGTGTTAATTAGTGTTTATGGCTCAAGTCTAACTTGAATATGTGTTTAGTTTGCTCGATTTGTTGTTTTAAGTAACTAGCATGAACACTTGAAATGGGTGTGCTTAATCTTTGATTTTGGATGATTAAATATTAAAGTTCATGTATTAAATGTGTTACTAGCATCATTAGCTTCAATTTGGTGTGTAGGTTGACTTGGAAAACTTCACTAACATGATTATTGATTTTGTGATTCTTGGTTAGGGTTTGATAGCTTTTAAAATGAACTTTTGATGCATTGAATGCTTGTTAATGTTGTTAGTAAGTGTTTAGTTGCAATGTATGTTTAATTAACTTCGAAACGGCATATCGTATGTGTAAATTGGATTCCCGAATCATAAAATGCATTTTACGAACTGGAAACTTCAATGATGAACTTTTAACGATCATTCGATGAGGATTTGGTCATTTAAATGATGTAATTGTTTGATGATATGTGATTAGTTGTATTCCTCGTCAAAATACCTTTCCAACGATGTATGGTATGCGTTTTAAGTGTTTACGGTTCATTTGTTATGATAAAATGAGTTTAGGCTCGAGACTTGAACACTTGCACCAGCCCAGGTACCAGCTCACGTTGAGTGTCGCGGTGCGGCCATCCTTGGTCGCGGCGCGACATTAGGCGTGTTTGGATTCTGTTCAAACTTACACTTTTACGAATAATGTTTGCTATGCTACGCACCTCTGATTTACATGTAACTTTTTCTAACATGCTTATATATGATTAAAAACGTCAAAAAAATAGTTCGGGACCTGACCCGAACGTGTTGACTTTTTTGTTGACTTTGACTTGACCAAAGTTGACTTTTGTCCAAACTTAACCAGTACTTGTTTAAACCGTTCTAATCTTCTTGTATACTTATATCTTGCATGAAACATGACAATTTGATTCACATGCTATATAATCGAGCCGTAACGAGCCATATGACTAATTGAATGACTTTGACCCATCGTGTTTACCGTTATTGATACAACCTACTTGTTTAGGTCAAGACTAGCAATTGTCCTTGCACACATTTACTTGTGAAGTACTTTATTACTCATGAACTCAAGGTGAGATCATAGTCCAACTTTTACTCTTTTAAACTTACATTTGGGATGAGAAAACATAAACGTTTCATTTTACAAAGTGAACACAGGTATGAAAACAAACATTCTACATACGAGTTAGAACAAAATCCTCAATTCAATTATCATTAGTTACACTTGCCGGGTGTAAGCGAGAACTTATGTTGTATGGCCATATGAGTTTGATAAACCCTCATTCGGATGGTTCGCTACCGTTACTTCGGATGAAATATATTTTCGAGAAACAGTGTATGTTCTAACACTATTGTGATGAGGTTCTATGGAAGGAAAGTTAAGCCTTGATAATTGGGTGTTCGTGATAACAATTTTTGGAATGGTTTACTATTATTGAAATGATATAAATCTTGTGGTTCATTTGTACTTACTTACTTAAACCTATGATTTCACCAACGTATTCATTGACAGATTTCTATGTTTTTCTCAGGTCTTTGAAAGATATGTGATATATGCTTCCGCTCATTATTTTGATACTTGCTTTGGATGTCGAGTATATATGCATACATGGAGCGTCTTTTGACTTTATTTTAAACTGTGTCGCATAGGTTTCATTTGTACTTATAACTTTGTAACGTAACTAATGGTTGAACTATTATTGTAAACTTTGAAACAATCTTTACATTTGAAATGAATGCGACATATTTTGGTCAAACGTTATTTTAAAGACTTATGACCACGTAACGGGGCCTAAGTAGACGGCGCCATCAATGACGATTTTGTCGGGTCGCTATAGATGGTATCAGAGTGTTGGTTGTAGGGATTTAGAGCTCATTGGTGTAAACCCCGAGTCATAGGGTGCATTAGTGAGTCTAGACTACAACCGGCATATAGACTTGAAGTAGGACTTACTTGACTACTTGTGCATCTATACTCGAACTCTTTCATTCATATCTAACTCTTATTCCATCTTGATCTCACGTTGTTTAATTTGATTGACACGCCACCTTGTCTTTGTGAAATAATGTCAAATCCACATATGAATTAGGGTAATATAATTGCCGGGATTATATTACGGTGACTCATATGAACATTCCGACATTATGACATAAAAAATTTAAGGCGAGTCAAGAAAAATTATCTCTTTATCCTTATTCCACATCATGATTAGTATTATTGAGAATACTAATCAACGATATTCTTGCGTTTTCAAGGAACAATGGCACACCGAGATCAACACAATACACTTCCCGAGACTCTCGAACAAGATCTTCAACGAATGATAGCCACCGCCGTGGATGTGGCCATGGCCGGTAACTCCTCCAACAACAACAACAATCATGGAGCACGTAATTCAAACGAGGGGTGCTCGTACAAGAACTTCATGGGGTGCAAACCTCCCACTTTTGATGGAATCAGGGGACCGGTTGCTCTCACACGATGGTTTGAACAAACGGAAGCCGTTTTTAGCATAAGCGGTTGTCGGGACCAAGATAAGGTCAAGTTTTCCACCCTCACTTTCGCCGGTATTGCTCTCTCATGGTGGAACACGTATGTACAATCGGTGGGTACCGATGAAGCCCACACACTCTCTTGGACCGAACTAAGAGAAAGAATGATCACCGAATACTTCTCGCGCGACGAGGCTCGAAGGCTCGAAGGCTCGAACAGGGGCTAAGAAATTTAAAAACAGTCAGGGATGATCTCGAAGCTTATAATCAACGGTTTATCTAACTAGTCTTAATGTGTCCAAACCTCATGACTCTCGAATCCCTAAGAGTTGAACTTTACATGGATGGCCTCCCGAAGAGCATTCAACACGAGGTAATATCATCCAAACTCGCTAACCTACAAGAGGCTTTAACAATGGCCCGCCAATTTATAGAAACGGTGGATGAATTTGAAGCGCCGACACCAACGGCCGAGAATCAATCCGGTGGTAATAAAAGAAAATGGGAAGCCTCTCAATCAAGCCACTATAACAACAACAACTTTGCCAAGAAGCATCTCACCTCCGACGGCAAGAAAGGGTATGCCAGAAACCTACCTTCGTGTAAAAAGTGTCACAAACATCATTTGGGTGAATGTGGCAAACCATTTTGCAACAAATGTCAAAGAAGTGGCCATGTGGCCCATGATTGTAAAAGTACCGCCCCCGTCGCCCAAAAGGGGCCAAATGCGCTAAAAACGGGTGTTTGTTTCGAATGTGGCCAACCGGATCATTTTAGAAATACATGCCCAAAGAATAAAGTTAAAACCAACGCACGCCGTTGAACTCTCAACACTAACACCAAGGATGCCCGAGATGACAATGAACTAGTCATGGGTACGTTTCTTCTCAACAACTCTTATATTTCTTGTTTATTCGATTCTGGTGCCGATGAATGTTTTGTATCCGAGGCTTTGACTCATTATTTTAGCACTCCACCACTTCCCTTAGATACTACTTATATCATTCAGTTGACCAACGGAAAACTATTGCGGGCCGACAATTTTATCAGAGGGTGTACGTTGAACTTCTTGGGTAAAAAGTTTGAAATTGACTTGATACCTATAGAACTACGGAGCTCAAAACCTATTCGTTAGGAAGAAAATGTTTCCCCACAAATATGTATTGATTATCGTGAACTAAATAATTTCCGGTTAAGAACCGATATCCTTTGCCCCGTATCAATGACCTCCTGATCAATTACAAGGATTCCGTGTGTATTCCAAAATCGACCTCTATTCGGGTTATCATCAATTAAGGGTTAAGAGAGAAGATGTCTCCAAAACCGCTTTCCGAACTCGTTGCGATAGATATGAATTTCTTTTAGTGTCGTTCAGTTTAACTAAGGCTTCATCCGTATTCATGGGCCTTATAAATCGCGTATGTAAACTTATCTAGACAAATCCGTTATCATATTCATAGGTGATGTTTTAACCTATTCAATTCAAGCGAGGGAGAAAACCAACAACATCTCCGTCTTACGCATGAACTCTTGAGAAGGAACAACTCTATGCCAAAGTCTTCAAGTGTGAATTTTGGCTAACGAAGTCTAAATTTTAGACCATGTTATTAGTAGTCAAGGTATAAAAGTCGATCCCGCAGAAATCAAGCCATACGTAATTGGGAAACCCTCACGACTCCGACTTATATTCGTAAATTTTTGGATCTCACCGGGTATACCGAAGATTCATTTCCGAATTTTCTGTATTCTCGACACTTAACCTCGTTAACTCACGAAGGAAAGAAATTCGTTTGGTCCGTCGTACAAGAATCGACATTTCGTATCTTTAAGAAGAAGTTAACCACCGCACCTATCCTGTCTCTTCCCGAAGGCACTGATGATTTTGTTGCATGTTGTGACGCCTCCAAACAAGGTTTTGGGTGTGTGTTAATACCACGAAGGGAAGTTATTGTCTACTCTTCTCGACCATTGAATTCTCACTAACGAAACTACTTGACACACGAACTGAAATTAGGAACCGTTGTCTTTGCACTTAAAATGTGGAGACACTATCTTTATGGGACCAAAGGTACCATTCTCACCAACCACAAAAAGCCTCCACACATTTTCGATCAAAAACAATTCAACCCGAGACAACGATGGCGGACTGAAACATTAAATGATTACCATCCGGGCAAGACAAATGTTGTAGCCGATGCCTTGAGCCGAAAGGAAAGATTTAAACCTCTCCATGTTCGGACCTTGAACGTGATTATTCATACCCACCTTGCTAGCCAAATTCGTGTAGCACAAAATGGAACTCAAATATGGAAATATTTCCACGTGAACGCCTGAAAGGCATACTCTCTCGACTCGTAATCAAGGAAACTGAAATTCGTTATTTTACACGAAGAATTTGAAAACTTAATTATGGATCCGATCAACTTTCTCATCACCAGGTACCACGATATATAACTCCGTTATTTCACTGTTGCCGTATGATATTACTGGAACCTAAGATAACACACAACCCAAGGATACCCCTTTCTTCTTCGACTTATCGTCCTTATGCTGCTGATATATGGCTAACTACTACTCAACTCCGAACTATACAACTACGGGTAATATCTCGTTCCCACCAAGTCTCGACATTTGGCCACAAGGTGCGCTATATGGTTACATCAAGATGTAAACTCATCCTACTCTAAATTCTCATTTCACTCCTATCTTTTTCGCTCGTACTTCCGTATAAGAAAATCTTATCATCCAATCTCTCAATGGAGAGAGACTTCGCACACCATACCAGTATTCACCAAGAAGGGGGAATAATCTAATCGAACTTATTCAGAAACTGACAGATCAAGCGAACATACGATTCAAACCTCAGAAGACATATTACGAACTTTTATTGTTGCCTTTAGCCGATTCCTTTTTACGATGATAGTTATCACACGAGTATTAATTCCGCACCTCTTCGAAACTTTATATGGCCGAAATTGTCGTTCTCCAATTCGTTGGACCGAAGTATGTGACAAGCAAATCACCGGATTCGAACTCATTCAAGAAATAACCGTTAAGATCGTTCAAGTCTGAGAAGGGCTCAAGACGGGCCGTAGTCACCAAAAGAGCTGTGCCGATGTTAGACGTAAGCCTCTCGAATCTCAAGTGGGTAACCACGAAATGCTAAAAGTCGCACCTTGGAAAGGTGTAATCCATTTTGGGAAAACGAAGGAAGTTAAATCAGCAATATTGATCCTTTTGCAATCTTGGGGCGTATTGGACCCGCTACATACCGTTTGAATCATACAACTCGATTAAGTTTCCGTTCATCCTACATTCCATGTAACAAACTTAGAGACGTGTCCTGCGAAACAGGAACGTGTTATTCTTCTAGTTAAGCTTATCTTTGATGACAAACTCCACTTCATAGGAGAACCGGTTGAAATTATGGATCGTAGAACCAAACCTTAAGACAACGTAAAATCCCGACTGTCAAAGTTCTTTGGGATGCCAAAAAGAGGACCCAAGTTTACGTGGGAGGAACATGACCAAATAATAAGGGAGTACCTTCACTTATTCGTAGATTTGACAACACAAGGTCTCGAGGAAGAGACATCGACTATTACTTCCAACTAAATTTCGGGACGAAATTTCTTTTAAGGTGTGGGTAATATAACATCCCGCATTTTTCCGTTAAAATTATTTTAACGCCCGTCTTTTTATTTTAATAACATCTTTCATATCTAGATTCGTATCCTTCGTTGGTTAACGTTCTTAATATTTTCGTTATTGGATTATAACATCTCTTGTTTACTCTAGCGTTTTAAAATAATTCGTTCGGTTAATTCCCGCACCCGACTACAAACTTGAGGGACTAATCTTGGCACTTGGCCAAATTTGGTTAACTAGTCACCCACCATCCACCACCAACCTCTCACTTTCCCTTATCTCCTCACTACTTCCACTTTATTCTCTCAAACACCAACTCAAGGATTCATCATCTAAATTCGATCTAGGGAGCTAGCAACAAAACAAATTACATATTTGGAATCCTTGCATCTTCCTCTTCGATTCCATACCAACTTCATCACATTTGGGTAACTTTCTAAAAACACTAAATTTTCTTGTTCTTGATCTTTTAAACTTAAAAGTGTGTTAATTAGTGTCTATGGCTCAAGCCTAACATGAATATGTGTTTAGTTTGCTCAATTTGTTGTTTTGAGTAACTAGCATGAACACTTGAAATGGGTGTGCTTAATCTTTGATTTTGGATGATTAAATGTTAAAGTTCATGTATTAAATGTGTTACTAGCATCATTAGCTTCAATTTGGTGTGTAGGTTGACTTAGAAAACTTCACTAACATGATTATTGATTTTGTGATTCTTGGTTAGGGTTTGATAGCTTTTAAAATGAACTTTTGATGCATTGAATGCTTGTTAATGTTGTTAGTAAGTGTTAGTTGCAATGTATGTTTAATTACCTTCGAAACGGCATATCGTATGTGTAAATTGGATTCCCGAATCATAAAATGCATTTTACGAACTGGAAACTTCAATGATGAACTTTTAACGATCATTCGACGAGCGTTTGGTCATTTAAATGATGTAATTGTTTGATGATATGTGATTAGTTGTATTCCTCGTCAAAATACCTTTCCAACGATGTATATGCGTTTTAAGTGTTTACGGTTCATTTGTTATGATAAAATGAGTTTTGGCTCGAGACTTGAACACTTGCACCAGCCCAGGTACCAGCTCACGTTGAGTGTCGCGCGCGGCCATCCTTGTTCGCGGCGCGACATTAGGCGTGTTTGGATTCTGATCAAACTGACACTTTTACGAAAAATGTTTGCTATGCTACGCACCTCCGATTTACATGTAACTTTTTCTAACATGCTTATATATGATTAAAAACCTCAGAAAAAAAGTTCGGAACCCGATCCGAATGTGTTGACTTTTTCGTTGACTTTGACTTGACCAAAGTTGACTTTTGTCCAAACTTAACCAATACTTGTTTAAACCGTTCTAATCTTCTTGTATACTTATATCTTGCATGAAACATGACAATTTGATTCACATGCTATATAATCGAGTCGTAACGAGCCATATGACTAATTGAACGACTTTGACCCATCGTGTTTACCGTTATTGATACAACCTACTTGTTTAGGTCAAGACTAGCAATTGTCCTTGCACACGTTTACTTGTGAAGTACTTTATTACTCGTGCACTCAAGGTGAGATCATAGTCCCACTTTTACTCTTTTAAACTTATATTTGGGATGAGAAAACATAAACGTTTCATTTTACAAAGTGAACACAAGTATGAAAACAAACATTCTACATACGAGTTAGAACAAAATCCTCAATTCGATTATCATTAGTTACACTTACCGGGTGTAAGCTAGAACTTATGTTGTATGGCCATATGGGTTTGACAAACCCTCATTCGGACGGTTCGCTACCGTTACTTCGGATGAAATATATTTTCGAGAAACAGTGTATGTTCTAACACTATTGTGATGAGGTTCTATGGAAGGAAAGTCAAGTCTTGATAATTGGGTGCTCGTGATAACAATTTTTGGAATGGTTTACTATTATTGAAATGATATAAATCTTGTGGTTCATTTGTACTTACTTACTTACTTACTTAAACCTATGATTTCACCAACGTTTTCGTTGACAGATTTCTATGTTTTTCTCAGGTCTTTGAACGATATGTGATATATGCTTCCGCTCATTATTTTGATACTTGCTTTGGATGTCGAGTATATATGCATACATGAAGCGTCTTTTGACTTTATTTTAAACTGTGTCGCAAAGGTTTCATTTGTACTTATAACTTTGTAACGTAACTAATGGTTGAACTATTCTTGTAAACTTTGAAACAATCTTTACATTTGAAATGAATGGGACATATTTTGGTCAAACATTATTTTAAAGACTTATGACCACGTAACGAGGCCTAAGTAGATGGCGCCGTCAATGACGATTTTGTCGGGTCGCTACATAATCGTTAAATTATGTAATGTTGAATTTTAATAAAAATTATGTCTTTTTAATATTTAATATTTATTTTGATGTATGTTTTTTTTAATATTAAATATGTATTTTATTTTATATAATCCATTTAGTTACTTAATTATTATTCAAAAAAAAAAAAGATGAAAACTGGTGGACCCTACTAAATTTGACACCAACATTTGACATTCTGGATTATTGAAGGTCAAAATCTGACAAATGCCATCTCACAGGCAGATGACACTTTTTTGCCAAAAAGTTCAAATCTGCATGTGATGTCATAGGCAGGGTTAGAAACAGTCTTACGATCAGATCGTGGTTGAATTTGACCGAAAATGTGAATTGTAATGATGCAAAAGAAAAGACTACCGACTGTTTAATTTTTCTTTTTTTTTTTCTATTAACAATTTTTTTTACGTGAGTTTGGGATTACCTAGGGAGACTAAACCAGCCACGCGTTCATCTCCTGTAGTTGCATAACTCGCCCACAACTACTGCCATGGATAAAACCTGGACCAATCCGAGGGCATGGCCAGTAAAACCCCTCCTCCCCGCTGCCTCCGCACTAAGCGAAAGGCGACCTGAGTAGATACTTCATGTCAGAGATAACATTGAGTGCAATGTTGCAACTCAGCAGAGTCGAACTCCTGACCTCTTGCTAAGAGAGGCAGATCAAAAGGAGTGTCTAATTTTATTTCTTCAAAAAACAGAACAAATTCAGATTAAATAACAAAGAAATAATAATTTTACTTTTAAATTAATAGTTGTACAGAAAAATCATTTAGTAAAAAGTAAACGGACCCATAACGTTAAAAAAAAAAATAAAGGAAGAGAACTAACTGATAGAAAAGAAACGAAATGCTAAAGAGTTTGATATTTCTACTTTAAATTTTAATAAATCCACTTGATTTATGCATTAACAATTTATATTGTACATGTTATTACATAAATCATAAATGTATATCACTTAGACGGGATTTATCACTACCTAAGATAAGAAAAAAGGCCGTTGATATTTCTACTTTTATTGTTTATAATCTCATCAATACTTTTGTTATTTTCTAAAAATATTCATCAATAATTTTTAATAGATCTATTAAAGATAATTTTGATTATATGGGTGGATTTACCCAAAATTTTGTTTGATATAGAAAGATGACAAAATTGTATCATTGATCCTCGCGGTTTGCTCAAATTGCATAGTTTGACCTAAACTTTTTTTCCACTTCGTTGGTTCATGTTGTTTGAGATTTCAACTTGCTTGGTTCCTTATGAAAATGTCTGTTAAATTTGATCCGTTAAGTCACCTACGTTCTTGGCACATGAGGGTACTTTCATCCATTTCATCCATCAGAGACTAACCATGTATCTTTTTGAAATTTTCCTAATCCTCCTTCATCTTCTGGACCAGCCGTTATACATTTTATGGCTTTCCATTTTATTTTGTAACCATTGCCTTTAAGTGTTCATTTAAGTGACGGTGTAGTTAATATTAAACGGGTTTAAAATCTTTGATGTTTCAAGAGATGAAGAGGTGAATGGAGAATCGAACATCGCTGGTGAACTTGGTTTACTTTCGGTTTTTACACAAAATTTCCAATCTTTTTCTTACCCAAAAAGATATACTAATACCTCTATATCTATATATACATATACACCCTTAAAATCTTACATACACAATACAAAAATTAAACCTCAAACAAATGAAATTAGTTATCTCTTTCAGTTTTAACTCAAAATTAAACATCAAACCTCGTCTTCTCAGACACTGCTACCAGATCTGGGTTCATCGTTGACCTCCATGATCATATAAGTTCGATTCGTGCTTCAAGTGGCTCGATCGACAGAATAGATAACTCGATCGGGGTACAACGACAGAGTTCGTCACCATCGTGAGATGTTGGAGTTTGATTCGTGCTTCAGTGGCGGTGTTGGTGAATCGATGACTATGAACAATGGAGTTAGAGTACCAACCGGTTTGATTTTTTCATTTAGATCTTAGTTTTATACTTTTGTTTGAACAGGATCTTACAGGTCCGTGGATTTATATTTGGATCTGAGAGATATTTAGATTTATATTTGATTTTAACTAAGGTTTGAGTTTTTGATTTAAACAATGAAGCCTGACCCCGTTCAAATTATATTATAATGTAAATTATAATGTAAATTATAATGTATGTAACCAAGTCTTATGCTGAGTGATAATCTTGTGCTTGCTTATAGTGGGCTAATGTAGGGAGTGAAATCGTGTTCCTTGTCCAGGGTTTGATGGCAGAAGATTTTTTTTGATAACTTTGTGGTATGTTCTGCAGTGACAAAGCTGAAGTTTTCTCCTAACGTGTTACACGATTTGATTGGGTTAGTGGTACATCCTATGGTGAGTCCCCGCCAGTAATCCCTGTATTGTAGTGTAAGAAAAATATAATGTACTATTACTATCATTAATTATTAAGATTATTGTTATTATTTAGACAAAATCGTCCATTTCATCCATTTGTTTTTCACTTTTTGCCCGTTTCATCCCTGTATTTTCTTTTCTGCAATTTTCATCCTTAAAAGCATTTTAAAGTCTCAATTTCATCCCTCACTCTAACGAAGGTTAACTGAGCCCGTTAAAACTTTTCACAGGGACTATTCACGTAATCTTTAACTAATTAAACTCAATATTGTTGGAATTAGTGCAATTTACTAAACCATGATCACATAAAATGACCTCAGCCTCTATTATTAGCGTACTAATCAAGAACTCAGATTTAAGCAAGCAAATCAAGTTAAAACTCAACAATCCAAGCAACATTATAAAAGGATGTAAACCTTGTCAGATATGTAACCCTGTGTTTTTCATTTGTTCGTATGTGAAAAGGATGTTTGTGATGGCCTTACTATCTAGTGAAAGTTTTGTTGTAAATAAATATCTATTTACGAAACCAAAATCTAACTCATCTGGCCAGTATCATACAGGATATCAAGAGCAAATGTCACGGTGGTCCGAACAACCCGTTAAGTTATGAAATGGCTAAAGGATCATAGTTTCTCTCGACCCGTTTGATTTGTTTAACCCATCATAAAAACGTAGCCCAATCGACCCGTTTATTCGTGAATGGGCTGAAGTCGTCACTCCCTGATGATCTGTAAACTTCAGACGCCCCTTGAATCATCATCAGTGGATGTTGCTGTTTCTGCCTTTCACTGATGGGCACCAACTTCCCAAATTTTATTCAGGAAGCACACAAAGTGCTTAAAACAAGGTATCTTCATAATAAATAATCCGTATAACTATACCATGTACTCGTTAATCAGTTTAGTACCATGTTATTTTAGAGTTTAAGTGTTATTAATTAGTTAAAGATTACATGGATAGTCCCTGTGAATAGTTTTAACGGACTCAGTTAACCTTCTTAGGGTGAGGGATGAAATTGGGACTTTAAAATACTTTTAAGGATGGAAAATGCATAAAATAAAATGCAGGGATGAAACGAACAAAAAGTTAAAAACACAAGGACGAAATGAACAATTTTGTCTATTATTTATTATCGTTTATCTTTCATTATAGATTTATCACATATCATTTGTATGTTAAGATTCAGACTTTATTCTAATTTATAAGTGTATTAGCATGTGAATAATCCATTATAATAAATAATTCGTTATCTTTATGTAATACGTAGTATATGATAATACATACTTTTGTATTATATTAGAATTAATTAATTAATATTCCTAAAATATTTTTATTTATGTATCGGTTGCTCAATTATATTTTAAAATGAATATTATTAATTCGTATTTTTAGAAATGATCAATGTGTATACATGATATAAGTAGCTATATCAAACAATGTCTTTAAATCAGATCAGATCATGTATTATTTTATACTCCATGATATAAGTAATTACACTTATATGATACGCTGTCTCTCTCTGTGTGTAGAGATTAACTTATAAAACAGCTAATAACAATAATAAATGATATTTTCCTTAATAAAAAACTTTTACAAAATACTTTATACATTATATTATTATTATAATGATACGTGTCAATGATCTATACGTTAGACAAAGTCATCAAAAGCCTAGACCACATGATAACATAATTAATTAAGGTTTGCGTCTGCCCTACTTGATCTTCGTTAACTATAAGGTAATCAACCGAACGTACGGCTCCTCCATTGTCAAGTTGAATACTTACTTTATTATATGTTCACATTCTGGATACTATTTAAATAATGAAATCCACCATATATATTTGATACCATATGTATGCCAAGATAACTATAAATATAATTAAGTGTAACATGCACTAGAATCGTAGCTTTAATATTTAAGATGTGGGTTATAAGAATAACACAACATTACATTACACATTACAGATAATAACTGGAATCTAATTAAAACTTTTTAGCTATCATTAATTTTCTATTTAAAAAGGCATAACAACTTACCAAATCCCACTAATACTCTGTATGTTTAATGAGGCGATGTGATATCGATAATCATTCCTTTTGGCCTAACTAGTGAAAAATTTAAGTAGTTTCAACACCCAAATTAAAAACGCCTAAAACTTTATTACGGAGTAATTGATTTTATTTTATTTTTGTTGTATTTATTGGTGTCATTAGTGTTATTAATTGAAAATAAAAGACTATATTTGATATGTATCAGTTTAAATTGTTGCAATCACAATAAGGTTCTTCCAATGCCATATCAAGTTTTACTCCGCATAAGTAATAAGTACAGATTACTTGAAGATCAAAGACTCATAATATTAGTCGGATTCTTTCACAAGCTTAATTAATAATATATCATTAGAGCTCAAACTATTATTGTTCACACCAATACTATTTCAATCCACACAACATAAAAACAAAGAATTATTACTATAGCTTAGTTATGAATATAGCTTCCAAATTAAGTTTTGATGATCACATCTCGATCAACATGTGCTGTTAACTACGACATAAGTATAATTTAGGAAGAAAATGGGGGAAGTGGAAAATCAATCTGAATTACAAATTTAGGAAGGTGAATGTGTGAGACAAGAGGTGGGTCAAGAGTTTTTTAATTAACTATAGGTGAATGTGTGATTCAGAATGTTTCCTTCCACTTTTCCCAACTTTTTCTTCTCTCTTGATCTTACCATACCCATGTATATATAATGTATATATATACATTATATAAATTACGTGCAATAATTCTACGTGTTATTTTCTTAATTAAATTGAATTAAATAATAATAACTCGCTAATAAAATTATTCTTGAATTAAAGGTATCTAGATGTGTATTAATTCTCACTTACATTTAGATTTAAAATTTGTATCCATACATATCTTCTTTTTTTTTTTTTTTTTTTTTTTTTGAAATTCAAGTAACTTTATTATTGACGGATCAAATATATTACAATGTCCTATTCACATCTATACATCGAATAACCAAAATACAACGGAAAAAAACACGAAATGGATATTTGGATGTTTTATGGGGGGCGACGTTTACTAATAAACAACACATGTGAACCGAACTTGGTGACAAGCGTGGAGAGAATAGATAACAGTGTCGAGCAAAACGACTACAAAGCTATCGTCAACTAACCCATTTAATCTATCCCACATGAGCATGTTAGAAAAGCGAAACCACCCCATAAGATGTGACATCGAATTAGCCAATACCCGTACGATGAGGTGGAATACCAACATCAGAGGATGGATTAATTAACCATTGATGACATTCAATTGTTTTCTTTTTTCGCAAATGATTAGAGATCCAACTGAAACTTTGTGTTTGAATTTCGGAGATAATCTTCGTAGGATTCCAATCTTTGTTTGAGAATACTTTTAAGTTTCTATACTTCCAAATTATGTAGCAAGCAATCCATTTTGTAGCTTGCCATAGCGTCGATCCCATGAAAGAATGCGTGAAGTCTTGATCACTAATAATGGCATCATTGATGTTTGTAATTTGGATGTTATCGTGATTCCACCAATTTAGAAGGTGTTTCCAAATAAGGGCCGATTTCGAGCAGGTGCAAATCGCATGCTCTACTGATTCAACTTGTGACACACATAATGGGCAAAGGATAGTATGGAGATCTATACCCTTTGTAACGACTCGGATTTTTCCGATCATTTTATACATATGAGATTAATATTTACATAAATTAAACATTACCAACATGATAAGCAATCCAAATTGTCGAGTCTTGTGTTTTTGAAAAGAGTTTTACACAACGTTTGACCGTCCAATTTGACCGATGATATCACGAACTATATAACATACGATAATTATACGATTGTGTACATATACATATTTATACATATTTAACATGATCTAAGGATGGTTTAACATATCATTGTGTACTAATAACAATGAGTTATAAGTATACTTTGAGACTACTAACTTAAGTTTTCAAAACGGTAACTATATGTAACGTTCTTGGACATATATACCTATTACCAATAATGCTTATACAAGTATTGTATAAATACGTATTTAATCACTTTTAAAGGGCTTAAATGCATAAAACAATATAAGTATATTCACAAAAGATAGTTATATTTGAATTCTCGTTCCGTTTCCTCAAGATTTCTACAAGTATATCAAGGGTATATGTAACCGTATCATACCCAGCTTCTATACGTATTTACTATTGGTATATACACATCACAATCACTTTATTAGCAGCCATGAGTCAGCAAATTTTGGATCTTAACATGCATGATTAATCAACTTGGCATATTACAAGACTTTTACACAATATTACAAACTTATACATCATTTCACCACCATTTATACTCCATTCCATTTTCATTTTTACTACACATTTTCTCTAGCTAAAAACACCTACTTGTAAGCTTCATTCACCTCTAAGAAATCCAGCAAAAACTCTCTCAAGAATCACCTTAATAACCATCATATTAAGATCAAACAAGAACACTACAAGATACTACTTTCATTTCAAGTCTATATTCTAAGTTTACTTCTAATCTTTCAATCCAACTTCACCACTCTTTAGGATCAAGAGTTATACTTCCTTTCCAGTAGCTTTATCCAAGTAATTTGAGGTAGTAACTTTATTCATAATCTTATTCGATTCATATTTATATAGTTATCTTATTTTGAGTTATAAATTATAACAACAAGAACATAGTTTGAATGATTTCAAACTTGTTCGCAAACTAAATAGATCCTTCTAACTTGACTTTTAAAATACTTCAAGACCTGTAATATATCATAATAATATGCTAACTTAACAAGATACAACTTGATTTTACAAAGAACACCTTAAAACTGAATCTACGTCGTCGGAGTGCAACCGGGGGCTGTTTTGGGTTGGATAATTAAAAACCATCTTAAACTTTGAATTGGAAGCTTATATTCTGGAAAAATGATATTTCTTATGAATATGTTAACATATAAAAATCTCATGGTTTAACTCAAAGTGTAAGTATTTTTAAAAATGATCATTTAGATGTTGTTTTTACGACGGAAATGACCACTTTCATAAGATTCACCTAAGTTTGACCTATAACCTGTGATTTCGAATACAAACCAAGGTATTTACTGTTCATATTCATAAATAATGGCTCGATCCAAGGAAGTGGCAAGTTGAACCAACAAAAAGGAGTTGTATTGAAGAAACTACGGCTAAAACAAAATCGGGTATCCGAAGCTAGTTTAGCTACGAAAATATTTTGAGTAAAACTAAACTAATCATATCTTTGCTAATTAATATGATATTTTATATATATTTACTCATAATTTGATTTTATATATTTTAGGACCAACCGTAAACAACACGTGAAGATTAATTATAAGACCTCATGATTGTACACAACACGTCATTTGACAATACGGTACTTTGGGTCACGATTTTAAATCATAAGACACCATGTACACAATACGCCAATTGACAATACGGTACCATAGGTCAAGATTAATTCTGATCAATACGAATACGATGGGGTCTTTATTTTATTAAGCAACTAATTGTGGACCACTAACATCGGACTGCTAACTACGGACTAATAGATATTAAAAGTATTATAAGTATATATGTAACGATTAATTGAAAAGAAAACATGTTGATATATTATATATGGTTAGGTTCGTGATATCTATCGGAGACCAGGTCGTGTTATATATCTTCAAGGTAAAAGTGAGTATATAGTCCCACTTTTAAACTCTAAATATTTCGGGATGAGAATACATGCATTTTATGATTTACGTTATGGACACAAGTGATAAAAAAATATATTCTACGTTGAGTTGTACCACTGGCATATTTCTCTGTAGCTTGGTAATTACTATTTACATGTGGTATTGTAAACGCGAATCCTGTTGATAGATCTATCGGGCCTAACAACCCCAACCGGACTGGACGACCAGTATTGAACGGTTGCACAGTACTTCATTTCGGTGATTACACTTGGTACAGTGTAGTGAGATTTCATAATAAAGGGAATATGCGGCGTTGATTAAATGTTAAGTATGATTACCAAGTGCTCAACCACTTAGAATATTTTTATTAAAATGTTTATGTATATGAAATCTCGTGGTCTATATTTATAACGCTGCTAGCATTAAACCTATATCTCAGCAACTTTATGTTGACATTTTAAGCATGTTTATTCTCAGGTGATAAATAAAAGCTTCCGCTGCATTATGCTGAATTTAAGCAAGATTTGGAGTATGCATATTTGTGTCAAAAATAAAACTGCATTTTGGAAGATTTGTAATGTGAAATATGTTGGAAATCGTGTTGTTGTTATCACATGTAAAGTTTGTAAGACTAAGATTATCGCTAAACGATAATCATTATTATGTTGTTTAAATCCTTTGGTTATAATAAAGGTTATGGTTTGTATTATAAAAACAAATGCAGATTTTAAAAAATGTCACATATAGAGGTCAATACCTCGCAATGAAATCATATGTTACTGTATTCGTCCTTATAGATTAGGACGGGTCGTCTCATTTGGTATCAGAGCGGTGGTCTTAGCGAACCAGATTTTTTGCATAAAATGTGTCTAAACTAGTTTTTGATGCATTAGTGAGTCTGGACTTTGACCGTGACTGATTTCGAAAATTGTTGCTTATCATTGTTGGTTAAAAATTAATATGTAAATATTATGTGGTACTAACGTGCTAGTTGTTGTGTGATAGATGTCGGGCTTAAAATTTGTTATCACATTCAGCGACTCCGAACCAGAATCTCCAGATAGTGTTCCAGTCATTAACCTATCTGACGATGAAAACGACACCTTTGGGGAAGACTCACAATTTCTGGATGAACCAATTGAATAGGAACCGGAAAGTGATCCTGAGGAGGAAGAAATACAGGAAATTACGAAAGACAAGTTCGAACGAGGAAAGAAACGAAAGGCTACTGAATTGGAAAATCCAAATCCCGAGTTTAGTGAGGATGTTGTGGCACCAACTCCACCAAATACTACCACCCCTATTCCCGCTATTCCTATTAGTTCTATCCCAGCATTCAGTTCTTCGGCCCCTCAGCTAAAACGCAGGGGGATAGCCAGGATAAGCGTTAAGCGATTCCCTGAACACAAACGTTTTGGGTATCTAGACTAAATGTTGTGCTGTTGTTTTAAACCATGGGATCATATAATGTTTTGTATAATATTACTAGTGTGGTTTGCTTAATGTTTGATGTAAGATAAGCATATGTAAAATAGTGAAGTGTGAAATGCAATAATTTTTCATGGTGGAGTATTATTTGGATGGTAGTAATTAATTTCCGTACTAAGCTATTAAGTATGAACTTTAACGGGTAGGTACAACCCTAGATATAATTATAAAACGCTAATAAGAAGAAAAAGCTTTTATAATAATAACTGGTTCATATTATTAATAAGCTACGATGTACTGTAAATACACACTACATCTATAATATTCTATGTGAATAATTATTTTTTTCATTCTTATTGAAGAAAATGGCGCGATTGAACCGAATGACGGAACAAGAAATCGAGGAACTCATCAATCAACGAGTGAACGATAGAATGTTATGGGTCGAGGCTGCAAGATCTGCTGCAGTTAACCCAAATCCTCGTGTGGGATGCACCTACAAAACTTTTCAAGGTTGCAAGCCTTCATCATTCAGTGGAACAGAAGGACCGATCGGTTTAACCCGGTGGATCGAAAAGATTGAGTCTGTGTTTAAAATTAGTGGTTGTATTAAGAAGGACATGACCAAGTATGCATCGTGCACCTTACAAGATAGTGCACTCACGTGGTGGAAAAACTATGTGAAGGCCGTAGGGGGGATGTAGCTTATGATACTCTATGGGAAGAATTCAAAACAATGCTAATCAACGAGTATTGTCCAAGGAACGAGGTTAGGAAGTTGGAAGCTGAATTATGAAGCTTGAAAGTTGTTGGTACTAAACTTACCAACTACAATCAGCGATTAATGGAATTAGCTTTGCTATGTCCCGAATTGGTACCAACCGAAGAACGGAAGATTGAATTGTACAAAGATGGTTTGCCTAAAAATGTCAAGGCAAATGTTACAGCATCGAAACCCAAGACTATTCATGAAGCCATCACCATGGCAAACGAATTGATGGACCAGATTATTCTGAATAAGAACACCGATGTCAAGACATCGGAAAACAAAAGAAAGTGGGAAGGTAATCATCAACAATCCAACAAGAAACAAGAAACCACGCAAGGTGCGGGTAGTGGTTCAAGTTCAGGTTACAAAGGACGAAATCCTTTATGTAACAGATGCCACAAATATCACTCTGGTTATTGTAATGTGGTGTGCAACAATTGTAATCGAAGGGGTCATCTTGCTGAAGATTGTAGGATTCCCGTTACAAATACAAATGGCACCAAGACTCCTGCCACCAATGCAAATAGAACTGCCCTGGCCACTGTTACTTGTTATGGATGTGGGAAACAGGGTCATATTAAGAGCTAGTGCCCGAATCCAGAAAAGAATAACAGATCTGCACGTGGAAGAGCATTTATTATTAATGCTAGAGAGGCATGTGAAGACCCGGAGCTTGTTACAGGTACGTTTACCATTAATAACTTATCAGCATCTATTATATTTGATACTGTTGCCGATAGAAGTTACGTGTGTAGAGACTTTTACGCTAAATTGAATTGTTCATCATTACCTCTAGATCCTAAGTACATGATTGAGTTAGCTAATGGTAAACTAATTAAAGCCGATAAAATTTGCCGTGATTGTAAAATAAATTTTGCCGGAGAAACGTTTAAAATTGATTTGATACCCGTAGAATTGAGAAGTTTTGATGTAATAGTCGGCATAGACTGTATGTCCAAAATAGGAGCTGAAGTTGTGTGTGTCAAGAAGGCAATTCACATTCCTCGTAAGGATAGAATGCCAGTAATGATTTATGGAGAGAAGGGTAACTCAAAGTTACAACTCATTAGCTGTTTGAAAGCTCAAAAGTGCTTGAAGAAAGGGTGCTATGCTATCCTAGCACATGTTAATAAAGTCGAAACAAAAGAAAAAGAGAAGTGCATTAACGACGTGCCTGTGGCAAGAGATTTTCCTGAAGTCTTTCCGGAAGAGTTGTCGGGATTACCTCCATTTAGATCTGTAGAATTTCAAATAGATCTAGTACCAGGAGCTGCATCACTGGCTCGTGCTCCATACAGACTTGCACCATTTGAGATGAAAGAGTTACAAAGCCAGTTACAAGAATTACTGGACCGTGGTTTCATTAGACCGAGCATTTCACCATGGGGAGCTCCGATTTTATTCGTCAAGAAGAAAGATGGATCTTTCCAAATGTGTATAGATTACCGTGAATTAAATAAGTTAACTATCAAAAATCGGTATCCACTACCGAGAATTGACGACTTATTTAATCAACTGCAAGGATCGTGTGTTTACTCGAAAATCGACCTAAGATCGGGCTATCATCAACTACGCGTCAAAGAAGAAGATATTTCAAAAACTGCTTTCCGGACACGCTACGGTCATTACGAATTTTTGGTCATGCCATTTGGATTGACGAATGCGCCAGCTGTATTCATGGACCTCATGAATCGAGTTTGTAGTCTGTATTTAGATAAGTTTGTTATCGTTTTCATTGACGATATTCTCATCTATTCCAAAAATGAGCAAGAGCATGAGCAGCATTTAAGGTTGGTATTAGAATTGTTAAGAAAAGAACAGTTATACGCCAAATTTTCTAAGTGTGCATTTTGGTTGAAAGAAGTGCAATTTCTTGGTCACGTTGTTAGTAGCAAAGGAATTCAGGTTGATCCAGCTAAAATTGAGGCCATTGAAAAGTGGGAGACTCCTAAGACACCAACACAAATACGTCAATTTTTGGGTTTAGCCGGTTATTATAGAAGGTTTATTCAAGATTTTTCCCGAATAGCTAAACCATTGACAGCGTTAACGCAAAAAGGGAAGAAGTACGAATGGACCTCTGAGCAAGAGAGTGCATTTCAATTACTAAAAAAAGAAGTTGACTACAGCGCCTATTTTATCGTTACCTGAAGGGAACGATGATTTTGAGATATATTGAGACGCTTCGCGACAAGGTTTTGGTTGCGTCCTTATACAACGAAAGAAAGTTATTGCGTACGCATCCCGACAATTGAAGATTCACGAGCGAAATTATACGATGCATGATCTAGAACTGGGAGCAGTAGTGTTTGCATTGAAGATATGGAGACACTACTTATATGGGGTTAAATGCACTGTGTTTACCGATCCTAAAAGCCTTCAACATATTTTCGATCAAAAACAGCTGAACATGAGGCAACGTAGGTGGGTCGAGCTGATAAACGACTATGATTGTGAGATTCGCTATCATCCCGGGAAAGCGAATGTAGTGGCCGACGCTCTAAGCAGAAAGGAACGAGAGCCAATTCGAGTACGAGCGATTAACATAAAAATTCGCGTGAATCTCAACTCACAAATCAAAGAGGCTCAACGAGAAGCTCTTACTAAAGAAAACATAGGAAATGAAATAATGAAGAAGTATGAGAAGCAACTCATTATACGGGAAGATGGAATTCGATATTTCGCAAAACGTATTTGGGTACCGAAGTTGGGTGGATTAAGGAAGTTGATATTGAACGAGGCACATAAGACAAGATACTCGATACATCCTGGAGTTGGAAAGATGTATCAAGATCTTAAGACGCATTATTGGTGGCCTAATTTAAAGACATACATTGCAACATATGTCGGGAAATGTTTAACTTGTTCCAAAGTCAAAGCAGAACACCAGAAGCCGCCAGGGTTACTTCAACAACCAGAAATCCCAGAATGAAAGTGGGACGGTATTACCATGGATTTTATCACGAAGTTACCCAAGACTGCATGGGGTTATGACACCATTTGGGTAATAGTTGATCGTCTCACCAAATCTGCACATTTCTTGCCTATAAAAGAAACTGATAGAATGGAAAAACTATTATGATTATACATAAAGGAAATTGTTTCAAGGCATGGAATACCTATTTCCATTATATCCAATCGTGATAGTAGATTTACATCAAAGTTCTAGCAATCACTACAGGAGGCCCAGGGAACTCGTTTGGATATGAGCACCGTATATCATCCGCAAACTGACGAGCAGAGTGAAAGAACAATTCAGACTCTTGAAGACATGCTCAGGGCATGTGTGATCGATTTTGGAAACGGATGGGATAAATATCTACCATTAGTAGAATTCTCGTATAATAATAGTTATCATGCGAGCATTAAAGCTGCACCATTCGAAGCACTGTATGGAAGGAAGTGTAGATCCCCTATCTGTTCGAATGAAGTAGGAGATCGATGATTAACTGGTCCCGAGATCATACACGAAACTACTGAGAAGATAGTACAAATCAATGAGAGATTGAAAACAGCCCGTAGTCACCAAAAGAGCTACGCCGATGTCCGAAGGAAACCATTAGAGTTTCAGATCAGTGACATGGTTATGCTAAAGGTGTCACCTTGGAAAGGTGTAATACGTTTCGGCAAAAGGGGTAAACTGAACCCAAGGTATGTAGGCCCGTTCAAGATCCTCGAACGCATTGGACCGGTAGCTTATCGACTCGAGTTACCACAACAACTCACCGGAGTACATAATATGTTTCACATTTCAAACCTTAAGAAATGTCTTGCAAGGGAAGACCTCACCATTCCTCTTGAAGAAATCCAAGTCGACGAGAAACTACAATTCATAGAAGAACCAGTCGAAATCATGGACCGTGAAGTTAAACAGCTCAAGCAGAGCAACATACCAATCGTTAAGGTTCATTGGAATGATCGAAGGGGTCCTGAGTTTACTTGGGAATGAGAGGATCAGATAAAACAAAAGTACCCACATTTGTTTCCCGAGAACGCAAAATAGGTACAACTTTAAAATTTCGGGACGAAATTTATTTAACGGGTAGGTACTGTAACGACCCAGATTTTTTCGATCATTTTATACATATGAGATTAATATTTACATAAATTAAACATTACCAACATGATAAGCAATCCAAATTGTTGAGTCGTGTTTTTGAAAAGAGTTTTACACAACGTTTGACCGTCCAATTTGACCGATGATATCACGAACTATATAACATACGATAATTATATGATTGTGTACATATATGTATTTAAACATATTTAACATGATCTAAGGATGGTTTAACATATCATTGTGTACTAATAACAATGAGTTATAAGTATACTTTGAGACTACTAACTTAAGTTTTCAAAACGGTAACTATATGTAACGTTCTTGGACATATATACCTATTACCTATAATGCTTTTACAAGTATCGTATAAATACGTATTTAATCACTTTTAAAGGGCTTAAATACATAAAACAATATAAGTATATTCATAAAAGATAGTTATATTTGAATTCTCGTTCCGTTTCCTCAAGATTTCTACGAGTATATCAAGGGTATATGTAACCGTATCATGCCCAGCTTCTATACGTATTTACTATTGGTATATACACATCACAATCACTTTATTAGCAGCCATGAGTCAGCAAATTTTGGATCTTAGCATGCATGATTAATCAACTTGGCATATTACAAGACTTTTACACAATATTACAAACTTATACATCATTTCACCACCATTTATACTCCATTCCATTTTCATTTTTACTACACATTTTCTCTAGCTAAAAACACCTACTTGTAAGCTTCATTCACCTCTAAGAAATCCAGCAAAAACTCTCTCAAGAATCACCTTAATAACCATCATATTAAGATCAAACAAGAACACTACAAGATACTACTTTTATTTCAAGTCTATATTCTAAGTTTACTTTCAATCTTTCAATCCAACTTCAGATCAAGAGTTATACTTCCTTTTCAGTAGCTTTATCCAAGTAATTTGAGGTAGTAACCTTATTCATAATCTTATTCGATTCATATTTATATAGCTATCTTATTTTGAGTTATAAATTATAACAACAAGAACATAGTTTGAATGATTTCAAACTTGTTCGCAAACTAAATAGATCCTTCTAACTTGACTTTTAAAACACTTCAAGACCTGTAATATATTATAATTATATGCTAACTTAATAAGATACAACTTGATTTTACAAAGAACACCTTAAAACTGAATCTACGTCGTCGGAGTGCAACCGGGGGCTGTTTTGGGTTGGATAATTAAAAACCATCTTAAACTTTGAATTGGAAGCTTATATTCTGGAAAAATGATATTTCTTATGAATATGTTAACATATAAAAATCTCATGGTTTAACTCAAAGTGTAAGTATTTTTAAAAATGATCATTTAGATGTTGTTTTTACGACGGAAATGACCACTTTCATAAGATTCACCTAAGTTTGACCTATAACCTGTGATTTCGAATACAAACCAAGGTATTTACTGTTCATATTCATAAATAATGGCTCGATCCAAGGAAGTGGCAAGTTGAACCAACAAAAAGGAGTTGTATTGAAGAAACTACGGCTAAAACAAAATCGGGTATCCGAAGCTAGTTTAGCTACGAAAATATTTTGAGTAAAACTAAACTAATCATATCTTTGCTAATTAATATGATATTTTATATATATTTACTCATAATTTGATTTTATATATTTCAGGACCAACCGTAAACAACACGTGAAGATTAATTATAAGACCTCATGATTGTACACAACACGTCATTTGACAATACGGTACTTTGGGTCACGATTTTAAATCATAAGACACCATGTACACAATACCCCATTTGACAACACGGTACCATGGGTCAAGATTAATTCTGATCAATACGAATACGATGGGGTCTTTATTTTATTAAGCAACTAATTGTGGACCACTAACATCGGACTGCTAACTACGGACTAATAGATATTAAAAGTATTATAAGTATATATGTAATGATTAATTGAAAAGAAAACATGTTGATATATTATATATGGTTAGGTTCGTGATATCTATCGGAGACCAGGTCGTGTTATATATCTTCAAGGAAAAAGTGAGTATATAGTCCCACTTTTAAACTCTAAATATTTCGGGATGAGAATACATGCATTTTATGATTTACGTTATGGACACAAGTGATAAAAAAATATATTCTACGTTGAGTTGTACCACTGGCATATTTCTCTGTAGCTTGGTAATTACTATTTACATGTGGTATTGTAAACGCGAATCCTGTTGATAGATCTATCGGGCCTGACAACCCCAACCGGACTGGACGACCAGTATTCAACGGTTGCACAGTACTTCGTTTCGGTGACTACACTTGGTACAGTGTAGTGAGATTTCATAATAAATGGAAAATGCGACGTTGATTAAATGTTAAGTATGATTACCAAGTGCTCAACCACTTAGAATATTTTTATTAAAATGTTTATGTATATGAAATCTTGTGGTCTATATTTATAACGCTGCTAGCATTAAACCTATATCTCACCAACTTTATGTTGACGTTTTAAGCATGTTTATTCTCAGGTGATAAATAAAATCTTCCGCTGCATTTTGCTAAATTTAAGCAAGATTTGGAGTATGCATATTTGTGTCAAAAATAAAACTGCATTTTGGAAGATTTGTAATGTGAAATATGTTGGAAATCGTGTTGTTGTTATCACATGTAAAGTTTGTAAGACTAAGATTATCGCTAAACGATAATTATTATTATGTCTTTTAAATCCTTTGGTTATAATAAAGGTTATGGTTTGTATTATAAAAACAAATGCAGATTTTGAAAAATGTCGCATATAGAGGTCAATACCTCGCAATGAAATCATATGTTATTGTATTCGTCCTTATGGATTAGGACGGGTCGTCTCACCCTTTTTGTCAAGATTGGATCTAACCGGTATTCTATTTTGAACGGGACTCCATACAAAAACATAAACCTTTTGAGGAACAAGTTTGTTACGGGGAATTTGTAAGTTCAATGCGTGTATACCAAATTTTAAGTTATTGACCAAATTTGATAACGAGGAGGTAGTGAAGACACCAGATGAATCGAGAGTGTACTTCCATGAGTCTGGACGTTCGGTGAGCATGAAAGATGATAAAAGATTATTGATTTCCGTTCGTTCGTTTAATGCTCGAGCAGTTGGTGCTCGAGCCCAATTCCATGTAGCGATTGTTGACAAATTATGATGTGAGAGTCTTTCAGCAACTGTTGAATCTTTTTGTGACTTTAGCATATATAGTCTATGATATGAAGTTGCAAGTTTCTCGGTGCCAATTCATATATCATTCCAAAAATTAATCGTTGCCCCATTACTGAGGCATTTTGATATAGAAGATGAAAACGATGATCCAATATTGTCTGCAATTTTACCGGCTTTAATGATGTGACAACCCGGAAATTTTTGGCCAAATTTAAACTTTATCTATAAATGATTTAATATTTTCGACACGATAAGAAAAGTCTGTAATGTTGAGTCACGAAAGTTTTGGAACTATATTCATGTAATCAATTATTCTTTGACTATTCTCGAAGATTCACGAACAATATATATAACTTAATGTGCATATATATATATATATATATATATATATATATATATATATATATATATATATATACATATATACATATATATATACATATATACATATATATATACATATATACATATATTCACGAACAATATATATAACTTAATGTGCATATATATATATATATATACATATATATATATACATATATATATATATATATATATACATATATATATATATATACATATATATATATATACATATATATATACATATATATATATATACATATATATATATATACACATATATATACATATATATATATATATATGTATATATATATATATATATATATATATATATATATATATATATATATATATATGATTTCAAGTTATTTAGTAAACGATAGTAACATTCGATTATTGATTCGATTGATATTTAGATAAGTTATGTAACACCCTAATTTTTTTTTAAATCACAGCGAAAGACTTAATTTACATAAATACCCTTAGTTAATTACTTCATTACAAACCACCAGTGTTACATCAAACGACTAGTTACATATTTATAAAAGTTAAGACATCAGAGTTCGTCTTGTCAAACATATCTTCAAACAACCACTTCTATTCCGAAACCCGCTAACATCCAAAACCTGCAAGGGAGGAGGTGAGGGGGGTTAGCACAAGGCTAAGTGAATGGAATCATCTAAAAGATCTAGCATACAGTACCAACTTGTACAACTACAGCAGCTACAACAATCAATAACAGGCAACCGGCAACTAACAACTAATCATCTGGCAACTAACACCTAGCAACTATCAACTGGCAACTGGCATCTAACAACTAATCATCTGGCAACTAGCAACTAGCAACTGGCAACTAGAAACTAGCAACTATGCTCCAACTAGAGGATCGGCAACTTGTACGGGCACACGACCACTAGTTGATCAGTCTAGCGTCTACCGATAGTCTTTACTACTGAATCCCCAGTATACTCATCCACACGCATGTGATGCGTCGTTCAGCACTATACTCAATAAACAGTAGCCAACTAGACAAAACCACAACTAGGTTGACCTCTCTGAGCTGAACCTAACAACTATAGGTTCCAACTAGCAACTACAACTTGTGCACACAACTGTTAAGCAACTACCACTACGGACAACTGTCACTACGACTAGCATGGCAACTCTATAGTGATCATTATTAAAACATATCTACTAAGCATGGCAACTATAACAGTATAACATAGTAGCACAACTTGCTACTCTATACTACACCGGAGATAATCCCACTCACCGATTACCAGTAACAGAAGGAACTCAGAATTCTAATCTTACTGAGCCTTCTCTTCATCTTTATCACCTGAGAATAGACATAACACAGTCAGTAATCATGTCTTGATAACAACCCGACAACAAAACAACAACACCAATACCAACACTTAATCAATCTGACCTGTCAACAGTACGAGTGACACTCATCCGCATGTCTGAGAAACCTCAACCGTGCGGTTGACACCTCACTCGTACGTTTGGTCCTTAGCCAAATCTCTAATTACACAACAGTAGATCCATACGGTTGACCACACGAGTGACATATGACTCATATGAGTCACATCTCAACCGTACAATCTAACTAGCAAATATAACAGTTCAAGTAACCACTCACTCGTGCGGTTCACCATGCGGTTGACTGCCTCAACCGTACGAGTGAAAGCTCACTAGTGCGAGTGAAGGCTCACTTATGAGAGTGATAAGGAACATCAATAGAAACATGTAAAGTTATTTTTCAACCTATATTCTTCATATATTCATTCATTCATAAGCCTATATCAAGAATTCAACCCATAATAACAGATTTACGCATGCACACTAGACACACACGCTAATACCTCTATTTCTGACCCAAATACATTTTAATATAGCTTCTAAAGAGTTTACCATTGGAAAGGATTTTTTATTATGATTCCAACGATATTTGATTCATCAAAAACGGAGTTACGGTTTGAAAGTTATGACCAAAACAAGTTTTCACAAATCTGACCCTGTGCTCACACGTGTGACTGAGGTCTCACTCATGCGAGTGAGTCCTCAGACATGTGGTTGACCCTCAAAAGTGTGGTCACTCGTAGGAGTGACCTGTCAAAAGTGTGGGTGCTGATGAACACCTACAGCTCGTTATTTTCGCGTTTTTGACCCCAAAACATGATTTTTGCTCAATCTGATCATGAAACCACTTCAAAAACATCGTATAAACTATATATAAGCTATTTATAACAATAATTAACACTTACAAACACAATTCATCAAGATTCAAGCATCAAAACTCACTTTTACTCAAGAACACAAAAACCCAAATTACAAGATTCAAGCAATGATTCAAGCATGCTAAACTGGTTTGATGATTACAAAGATGATATATATCAGTTCCTAAAGCTCCACAAACCAATTTCAAGCTTGGATTAAGTTCGGGTTTTTGATTGAAGAAGATTAGGTACGAGCTAGTTTTAGGAGAGTTCTAGAAATGAACTCATGAAGCAGATACATACACTTAAAAGGGTTTAAAACCCATACTCCACAACACACGGGTATTTATCAGTTATCTGATATCTTTCGTACTTCGTTAGGCGGCCCTAACAGAGTCCAAATTAAACAAATGTACCTGTTTTGTGACTCTTGTCACAAACTGGTCTTAACCAAACAATCAGATAATCAAAACATACTACTATTAAAATTACTTTTAATAACACTTAAGGGCAAAATAGTCTATTTCAGTTAGGCCCAAAACGCGGGTGTTACAAATCTACCCTCCTTAAAAGCAATTCTGTCCTCGAAATCGGGTCAACTATGGTCAACAAAACCCAAAATTGTTACTCGATCTGCCAAAATACATGATCAACTTTATCGATCTTATCCCCGATACCGACATTATCCACCACAATTGCATAGGGAAACGAGATTCTTGACGTCAATACACTTTCGATACAAAATAATTTGTCACAATCTTCATCGATCAACGTCCGTTAATCCACTTAAGCCCACAAATTATACGATCAAGTCAAATAATCAGAGTCAAATTCATGTTTCTACACCATTCTGTATCATAAATTTCACGATTTATGATCCAATTCAATTCTTTATACAGTCCACTTTTCACAATTATCCCAAGCTTAGGCAATTGAATTAGTCATCATGCTAAAATCTATACCTACGTCTACGAAATTGTCTCTTAAGTCAACATAACTTCACAGGTTATTCGTCTCATGTCCAGTCACATCACAATCCAATATAGCACAAGCCACCTAATTTTCCTTCAGCTTTCCAGAAATTCCGTATGATTTATCATAATATACTTCTGTTGGCTGGACACAAGCATATTATCCTAAGTCATACCTTCATTCTGAGTTGCTCGAAATGGAAAAATTCTACTTGTCTCATTCACTAACTTATGTCCAATCAATCTCCTCAATAAGCATCGGTAATTAATTTAACTACTTTATGACTAATCAATCACAACATCTATCCAATCACAGTTACTCAAACCTTGTCTATCAATCATCCAAATATAATCTATCAACCAGATCATACATCCAACAAGCATAAGAAATATGTGGTCAATATAGTTCACTACCGTCATAACAATCATACTCATGCCACTATCTAATAACTTCATGTCGTCTAAGAGTTCACTACATAAAGATACTCAACACATCTCTATCTAAGTCACAGTTTACAATCCCGAAAAATCAACCTCAGGATCACCCTTACCCCACATGGCACACAAGGGTCGCAACCAAAACATAAACAACATAATGCAACAAAATAAATCTTCCACTACCATCAAGATCTACTAGTCTAACACACATATATATACCCACAATCATATACATGTATATAACTAAACAATACAAGGATTTTGAAACATACCTGTATTCACATCATATTCAACATCTGCATCTGCAACCATCTAATAAGCTCTTGCTGTTGTCGTAGGTGGATTCTTTCTTTTCTGCCCAACTGGAGAACCAGAAGATCCACCTATTGATCCAGACTGCGCACCTGGCCCCGCCCCAGAACCTGATCCTCTTACATACGGACACTGAGCTGACCTATGCCCCACTTGATGACATTTCCAACATACATCCTCTTGGAACGAACACATCCTAATCTCGTGCCCCACAATACCACATCTCAAACATCTTTTGGTTGATTCTGAACAAGGACCATTATGAGATGATCTACAACTATAACACCAAGAATTCTGACTTGATGCTGTACCACTCTGTTCTGACCCACTTTTCTGTTTCAACTTAATGGACTTCTTTGACCTAGAGTCCGAATGACTCATCACCTGATCTTGTTGTGGTACCACATAACCTACCATTCTATTTCTTGCTGCTTTAACGTCATCTTCTACCATCTTGACCATAACAAACGCTTGTGATAGCGTCGTCGCTGTCCTAACCATCGTTCTGTACTCTGGTAAAATTATATTAACAAAATGTTGAATTCTGGCATGTTCGTCTGGAACCCACTGTTGCACAAACCTTAATTTATCCATATACTGTTCAATCACCTCATCAATTTATCCATATACTGCTCAATCACCTCATATATCGTCATCTGAGGTGTCATTTTCATTGCCAGAAATTCTGTCTTAATTCGATTAAGGTCATAGGATGAACAATACTGCTCACAAACTTTACTATAAAATTGTTCCCAAGTAATCATGCTCACTTGCTCTTTCGATATACTAGAAATAACTGTATCCCACCAAACCATTGCCCTATTTTTCAACATACGACTAGCATAAATAACCTATAATTCTGGTTCGCACTGACAGGCCTCAAAAACCTTTTCTATCTCTCTTAACCAGTTAAGGGTTACTGTTGGGTTAGAACTTCCTGAGTACTCTGGTGGATTACAATTCAGAACTGTTTGAAGGTACATTTCTTCGGTTGTTGAAACATCGGCATCTGATAAGGACCCCTCATCTGATTTGGGAACTGTTTATTAAACTGAGGTGGCATCTGATACTGTTGAGGAAACTGATATTGAGGTGGTAACCATAGCTGTTGTTGGAAAGCACTTCCAGTTTGCTGATACATATTTGACTGCACCGGATACCCACTAAACATCTAATTCGCTACACTACCACTTGGATTCACTGTTACCTGACTTTGTTCTAATTCTCTTATTCGATCATTTGCTTCCTTTAACCGACTTTCCAAATCTAGAATTTGTTCTTGCGGATTTTCTTCTGACACATACCTGTCTTCATCTGGGGCTCTGAATGTTCCGGGGGCTGACGGACCAGTTGCGTTTCTTGTATTATCTGCCATATCTGCACTACCACAACAACTCACACAAACGCTTAGTGGAAAATAGGTTAGTACCTATCAACTAACGCATGTAATCCCTACATTCACTTAGCCCATCTCCTCAGATATGTTTGACACAACACAAGGTTTGGGAACATGACATTCAACACAATGTAAATGCGGCCAAACCTATACTCTGATACCAAGTTGTAACACCCTAAATTTTTTTTTTAAATCACAGCGGAAGATTTAATTTACATAAATACCCTTAGTTAATTACTTCATTACTAACCACCGGTGTTACATCAAACGACTAGTTACATATTTATAAAAGTTAAGACATCAGAGTTCGTCTTGTCAAATATATCTTCAAACAACCACTTCTATCCCGAAACCCGCTAACATCCAAAACCTGCAAGGGAGGAGGTGAGGAGGGTTAGCACAAGGCTAAGTGAATGGAATCATCTAACAGATCTAGCATACAGTACCAACTTGTACAACTACCGCAGCTACAACAATCAATAACAGGCAACCGGCAACTAATAACTAATCATCTGGCAACTAACAACTAGCAACTATCAACTAGCAACTAATCATCTGGTAACTAGCAACTAGCATCTAGCAACTGGCAATTATGCTCCAACTAGAGAATCGGCGGCTTGTACGGGCACACGACCACTAGCTGATCAGTCTAGCGTCTACCGATAGTCTTTACTACTGAATCCCCAGTATAGTCATTCACATGCATGTGATGCGTCGTTCAGCACTATACTCAACAAACAGTAGCCAACTAGACCCAACCACAACTAGGTTGACCTCTCTGAGCTGAACCTAACAACTATAGGTTCCAACTAGCAACTACAACTTGTACACACAACTATTAAGCAACTATCACTACGGACAACTGTTACTACGACTAGCATGGCAACTCTACAGTGATCATTATTACAACATATCTACTAAGCATGGCAACTATAACAGTATAACATAGTAGCACAACTTTCTACTCTATACTACACCCGGAGATAATCCCACTCACCGATTACCAGTAACAGAAGGAACTCAGAATTCTAATCTTACTGAGCCTTCTCTTCGTCTTTATCACCTGAGAATAGACATAACACAGTCAGTAATCATGTCTTGATAACAACCCGACAATAAATCAACAACACCAATACCAACACTTAATCAATCTGACCTGTCAACCGTACGAGTGACACTTATCCGCACATCTAAGAAACCTCAACCGTGCGGTTGACACCTCACTCGTACTTTTGGTCCTTAGCCAAATCTCTAATTACACAACAGTAGATCCATACAGTTGACCACACGAGTGACATATGACTCGTACGAGTCACATCTCAACCGCACAATCTAACTAGCAAATATAACAGTTCAAGTAACCACTCACTCGTGCGGTTCACCATGCGGTTGACCAACTCAACCGTACGAGTGAAAGCTCACTCGTACGACTGAAGGATCACTTATGAGAGTGATAAGGAACATCAATAGAAACATGTAAAGATATTTTCCAACCTATATTCATCATATATTCATTCATTCATAAGCCTATATCAAGAATTCAACCCATAATAACAGATTAACGCATGCATACTAGACACACACGCTAATATCTCTATTTCTGACCCAAATACATTTAAATATAGCTTCTAAAGAGTTTACCATTGGAAAGAATTTTTCATTACGATTCTAATGATATTTGATTCATCAAAAACGGAGTTACGGTTTGAAAGTTATGACCAAAACAAGTTTCCACAAATCTGACCCTGTGCTCACACGTGTGACTGAGGTCTCACTCGTGCGAGTGAGTCCTCACATGTGTGGTTGACCCTAAAAAGTGTGGTTACTTGTACGAGTGACCTGTCAAAAGTGTGGGTGCTGATGAACACCTACAGCTTTTGACCCCAAAACATGATTTTTGCTCAATCTGATCATGAAACTACTTCAAAAATATCATATAAACTATCTATAAGCTATTTCTAACAACAATTAACACTTACAAATATAATTCATCAAGATTCAAGCATCAAAACTCACTTTTGCGCAAGAACACAAAAACCCAAATTACAAGATTCAAGCAATGATTCAAGCATGCTAACCTGGTTTGATGATTACAAAGATGATATATATCAGTTCCTAAAGCTCCACAAACCAATTTTAAGCTTGGATCAAGTTAGGGTTTTTGAGTGAAGAAGATTAGGTACGAGCTAGTTTTAGGAGAGATCTAGAAATGAACTCACGAAGCAGATACATACACTTAAAAGGGTTTAAAACCCATACTCCACAACACACGGGTATTTATCAGTTATTTGATATCTTTTGTACTTCGTTAGGCGGCCTTAACGGAGTTCAAATTAAACAAATGAACCTGTTCTGTGACTCTTGTCACAAACTGGTCTTAACCAAACAATCAGATAATCAAAACATACTACTATTATAATTACTTTTAATAACACTTAAGGGCAAAATAGTCTATTGATGTTATGCGAGGTGTATACGAAATAGTTATATTTTTATTACGAATTACTATTAAATACGATACAATTTTACACAAGTTATTTATTTATTTATAGAGTGGATATACCTAAACCTTGCTACAACACTTATAGGCAGTGTACCTAATCGTACAGTAGTGTAGTTTTTAGTAAGTCCGGTTCGTCCACAGGGAACTAGCCAAGTTTAACGCTATATTTTAAAAACTATATTTGTATATATATATATATATATATATATATATATATATATATATATATATATATATATATATATATATATATATATATATATATATATATATATATAAGTAGTATTATTATTATAAAAGGGGGTTTTTACCGTTTAATGACCGGTTTGTCGATTTTATGTCTTAAGTCGCAATTAAAACCTAATGTAAAATATTAAATATACAAATGACTTAATTTAAAGCGTAAATTAAATGATGATAATAAAAGTGCAATAATTTAAAGTGTGATAAATAAAATGACGATAAATAAAATTGCGATAATTAAAAATTACGATAATTAAAAGTGCGATAAATAAAATGACAGTAAATAAAAGTGCGATGAAATATGAAATAAAACAATTATACTTATTTAAACTTCTGTAATCATGATGTTTGACTTGTTGATTTTAATTTATTACCATGGGTTAATTGTCCTTTGTCCTGGATTATTCGATATGTCCATCTGGTTTTTGTCCATAACAGTCCATCAGTTATAAATATAAAGTGCGAGTGTCCTCGTAAATTTATCCTTATATCTGAAGTCAAATATTCCAACTAATTGGGGACTTAAACTTTAACAAGGTTTTAATACTTTGTTAATAATTATGCCAAATGTCCTTGTACATAATTCACCCATATTTTAATGAGTCCATTGACTATTAATCCATTCCCGTGTCCGGTTAAATGAACGATTATTAGTACTTATAAATATCCCGCCCATCGTATCCGATCGAGTGTATATGGTTATTTATAGGTACGTCAAATTGTAAATCTTTATATTAAATTAACAAACTATCATTCAATTAAACAAATATAAAGCCCATTAATAGCCCATAGTCCAATTTCCACAAGTGTCGGTCTTTTGTCCAAACCCCAATTATGGTCCAAAGCCCAATTACCCCGTTTTTAATATTTAGCCCAACATCACGATTACTTCAGCTTAAATAAGCATAATAATAACTTAGCTACGAGACATTAATTTAAAAAGGTTGAACATAACTTACAATGATTAATAATAGCGTAGCGTTACACGGACAGAATTTTGACTTACACCCTTACAACATTCGCTAACATAACCTTATTATTATTAATCTTAAATTAAAATTAAAATTATAATATATATATATATATATATATATATATATATATATATATATATATACATATATATATATATATATACATATATCGTGAGAGAGAGATTAGAAAAAGATGTGTTTTTGTTCGCTGAAACTCGTGCAATTTATAGGATGTCAGCTGCTACAGGAGCTCATGCGATCGCATGACTTTTACTCCTCCAGGCCATGTGATCGCATGGCCTACTTTTCTAGCTCATGTGATTTGTTTGCTAGTTTGTCGACAGTTTTATTAAATATATATAATATATATAATTTTAAGAATTATTTATATATTATATTATATTTATGTGCATAGTTGACTTGTAATTTTCGCTCCGTTGCGTCGCGCGTTGAAAGTTGGTTCATGTCCCGGTTCCGGATTTTCAAACGTCCTTGCGTGCTATTTAATATCTTGTACTTTGCATTTTGCGGCTTGTACTCTTGTAATTTTGAGATTTTCTTATCAATAAATTGAACCACTTGGATTGTACTTTGTACTTTTTAGCTTTTTGGTCGTTTGCGTCTTCAAATCGTCGAATATGTCTTTTGTCTTCACCTTTTATTATTTAAACGAATATCACTTGTAAATAGAACAATTGCAACTAAAAGCTTGTCTTTCTTGAGGGATAATGCTATGAAATATATGTTCATTTTTAGCATTTCCCACACTTGAGCGTTGCTTGTCCTCAAGCAATATAGTCTTGAAATAAAAACATACTTGAATCACTTCTTTATTCTTCAAACTTTGTACATCAGTGATTTCTATACGGCGGTATGAACAATGATAGTAACGTTGTGGTTTACAGTCCCATATGACTATAAAAATTTAGATCCTTAAGGAAATTGGATCTTTATGAAAACATTTGATCTTTTTGAAAATTCAATCTAGATTTTAACCTAGACAAGTTTTCCGGAATAACCCTTTACTGGTGTTTGCAAAATATTTTTGTGGGTTTTGTGGGTTTCAGATTTGAAAATTTTAGTTCAAAACTTGCGGTTTTGTGTCACCCACTTGCTAACCTTGTATTGAGAAAGCAACACGTCCAGTTTACTTGCTCCGTATATTATCTTTATAGTAAACTACCGTCCGGTTGTAAAGGAAAGCGTTGAACAAGCAACTGTTAAAGCAATGTCCCGTGACATGCAGATAATCATGGTCCACAACGTGTCGGATGCAATTACTATCCTTGGTAGAAGTAATAGTAAAGATCACCCTATAGTTTTTTGGTCTGGCACAAGGTCCTGTCTTTGACCATGCTATGTAACCACCGTTCTTACGGTTGACACCAGATTTGGTTCAGGTGACCTAATGAATTCCTGGTGAATTCCTAGGATTTTGCGTTCAATGGTAATGAACGCATTGAAAATAGGGTTTCAGAAAACAAATTGGTTTGTAATTTTGATCAAAATATTTTCTCGTTCAAGCTTGAGTTTAGATATCATCGAATTCCATGAGTTTGAATTCTCAATCTTTAAGGTCAATCTCAAGGATTGAGTAATATCAGTCTTAAAAGCTGATTTTTGATCTTTAAGGAGATTATCCTTTCTGGGGATCTGATTTATTAGTCTTATAAGCTAATTTGCACGGTGCCCCCCTATTGTACGAGACAGATCCTCTCATGGTTAGGATAAGTCTGACCACTTGGCGACCCTGTTTGATGCTGAGGTCCGTGGATTTCTAGCTAATTTTCGAGAAAACTTTTCAAGGTTTTTCGTAGACTCTACAACTGGTCTGGACGACAACTTCCTGACCTAAATCAAGAAGCGCGTGTATTTTTCTCTCGGAAGACTTTACTTCCTTTTAAATTTCATTTATATTACAATAAACTGGGTAAAACTGATTAATATCGTTCAAAACAAAAGTATCTTTAGTTATTTGTACAAAAATATGTGATATATGTTCTAAATAACTTGGTAAATTTTTCCCACACTTGGCTTTTATTTTCCTTTCTTTGCCTTTTTATTTTCCTCTATTCCATTTTAAATGAATTCTAACATTTTGGGTTGTTTCTCAATTTATGTCCTTTCCGAGGTAACAATAATTTCGGTGTTAACACCTAGTTTTATCGTTCATAAATATGTATAAACATAATTTTGAGTTCATTTAGTTGAAAATTTTGAAAAATTTTACTAGAATTGGGTAGTCAGTATATAAGACTAGGGCTGTTCTTTATTATCAGAGAGCACTAGATTCTAATACAACTACTGCGTTACTAGTATTTTTAATGGTAACCAAGTGTTTAAATTAAAATTTTAAAAATCCGAAAGAATTTAACCCCTTCCCACACTTAAGATCTTGCAATGCCCTCATTTGCAAGAAATATGTAACAATTTAAATTATTGAGGGTGATTAGCGTAGAAAAATGATTAAATTTTACCAAAGTTTTTAAACATATTGGCGTTTGTTTGTTGAATGATAAATGGTGCACATCATTTGTTCATTCCGTCTTGTTGTTACATCACATTTATTTTTCGTTTTGTCGTCAAAATTAGTAGCTTTTGCTGAACTTAATGCCAGTCTTTGAAAGTTCGCTGTTTTACCCTGTTGTATAATTGAAAATATACATACATACAAATAATAACATACATGGTAATTTGAAATGGGACTTAACATCTCACTTTCAAATCAAATATGAAATATTAGTAACAAAATAAAAAAAATGTTAAAAAAATTACATAAAAGTATCACAATATTATATGTTTTAAACATAAGTAAATAAAAATAATAAAAGCCAAAAATCACCAACGAGAACTATATCAATCTGGATAGGGGTTCCAGTTCATGTCGTCGGTCGAGTTCCACGGTTGATTATAGGTGTACTGATAGGCTTGGTTGGGGTCGTAGAGAGTAAATGGTGGTCGCATATCGGGCTGGTGTGGCGGATAGTAAGCAGGTCGGGTTGGTACGTAGTTATTTGGTACCTGAGGTGATAGCTGGCTCATGATCTGATGCTGATGATAGTGCCATCTATTATGCTGTCGTTGCCTGGAATGCTCGTACACATTCTCGGCGTGCCACTGCTCGAACTGACTATGTCTAGCCTCGTTTGTCATTTCTACCTCATATATACGCTGGTAAACGTCAGTAACAGCCTCCCTAATGACATCCCTAATGTCATCCGCTTCCTCCATTTCCTCATCTGAACCTCTCTCTACCTGTGGATGATGGCCCTGATATGGTACTGCCTGATTGCGTCTGCTCTTTAATACCTTTTCACCTTGATAGACCTGCAATCCTAAAGTCTCATTCTGTTCCCTACACACCATCATCGGACCCCCATGATCCCTATCTACGCCTAAATACTCTCCAATGAGAGTAACAAAAATACCTCCTCCTATTATTCCCCCATCCTGTATTCCTTCCACTATTTTTAGACAATTAAAAACCAACACAGTAGGGGATATTAACAAAGCTTCTAGTGTTTCGAATGCACTTAAGGTAAAATAAATCGTGTAGAGTCATTTTCTCCTTGTTGTTACCTCTTTGTGTAATCGAATTAGCTAAAAATTTATGTATAATACGAAGCTCTGCTTTGTTAATATCTAAATAGGAGTGTCTTCCTCCCCGCGTAAAAACATTATAATTTGACATACGCCTCCAGACGGCGTCAGCGTCAAAATTCCTATCTACCCTTTCACCATGATAAATCAAATTTGTACAATCAGGTAGTAGTAATTCACAAGGAGTGTAAATCTGTAAAGCCCTGGCCATGTCCAGCATGGACATCCTATACATCCTACGGCCAAGTAAAAATATAAGAAAATTCCTATCGTCTAACCTTACTACATTCGTATCAAGTGATATAGTACTCATAAGCTCAACACACCACTCTTTATATACAGGCCTACGAATGGTGAATAAACGTTCCCAATCGGGAAAAGAAGAGTTCCCATACCTTTGGATCAGATGCTGCCTTACTGAGTTAGCTAGTTGGACCCTTTCCAAAGGCTCCCAATCGATTACCCTCGGTACTTCTACATTTTTCGTTACCAGTTTAAATTTGTTACTTTGGAACGTCGGGTAATCTCTCTAACTTCGATCAAATCTCAAATTGGGATGCAACTGTTCTTCATCAATCGTTGGGTGTTCTATTATTGGATGAATCAGAAATTGTACGTAGGCATTAACATATTCTTGTTGTGGATCATAATATGGTATGTGTTGATTAGGTTGTTGTTGTTGTTCCTATTGTTGCTCCGGTTCGTGATATTGCATCTCTAGCTGTGGTTCCGGAGCAGTTGCCTAGATGATGATGCACCATCAGTATCGGTATATCTCTGCAAAACACATTAAACACAAAATTTGTGCATCCAAATATGCATTAGTGTTAGCAAAATAACAAATTAAAACAATTACAATAACATGTTTAATCCATATTAAACTTATACTCATTTTCATATTTTTATCAAATATACACTTTTTCAAATAAGCATATATGAAAATGTTTACAAAGTTCATAAGCATTCAACTCAAATAACATGTCAAAATAATCATTACTAGCAATTAAACAAGTTTCAAATGGCATTTATATCAAATTAATCAAGTTCATGAATTTTAGACTTAAAAAGTCTACTTTAATTCTCAAAAATCATGTTTAGGATCAAAGTTTACCTAAACATGTTACACTACTTAATTTAGCAATAATTCATGACAAAAATCGGCCATAACCTGTTTATATCAAAAAGTCCCAAATTGTTCAAGAACACAAACCCTAGATTTCTAAAATTTTTGAAGTTTTTGGCTTCAAATCATGTTAAATAGCATCAATCTAGGTTATACATGCATAATATACTAACAATTTAACTCTAATTACACTAGAAATTAACAAAATTAAATTAGGTAAAATTTAGCTCAAGAACACTAAAATTCAATTTTAAAGAGTTTTAGGGGTGAAATCTTTACCTTCTTTGAAAAACTTCTGAACATTTTCATGATTGTAGCGGATTATTGTGAGAAATTTGGTGAATTTTGGTGAAAAATGGCGGATTTTTAAGAGTATTTGTGTATGTTTTCATGTATATGTGTGTGTTGAAGTGTGGATACAGAGACAGTCGCTGGAATTTTATGTTTCTGCCCAGCTTTTTACCTCCATGCGACCGCATGAATTTTACAAGGAAACCCCATGCGATCGCATAGGGTCTCGTACTTTTTTTTTTATATAAAACCTTTAACTTATGAAACAAATAATTAGATTATTTAAAATTTTGTTTCTTTTTGAATGTGGGCGTTTCGGATCTTAGTCCTAGTTCGTCCCTCAACAAAATTTTAAAATTTGTCACTTTAAAGCGTTGTTTTAAAAGCAAAGATTTTTGGGTTTTTTTTTATGTTTTTGGCATACTTTAATTTAATAAGATTAAAAATAATGATAATAAAATTTCTCGTCCCGCTCTCGGGTAAAGCAATTTCGGTTCAACGACCTAGTCTTCAACTCACGACGAATTTTAAATATCAAAATTTTAAATTAATAAAATAAAGTAAATTTTTGTTTTTAAATTCACACCAAACTTAAATTTAAAATGCATAAAATTAAAAATTCATATAAATATCATTAATATTTTTATACTTTACAAACTTGTATTAAAAATATTAATTTTTAAAATATTTAAAAACTTAAATATATTCATTTTAAAAATTTACAATATTAATTTTAAAAACATGGTAAAGATAAAATTAAAAATCTTTTTGGTCTTTTATCCCACTTTAATAAATCAATTATTATCAAAAATATACGCCCCTCTTTTCGGTAAAGTAATTTCGGTTCCATAACCTAGTTTTACTCCTGACGAATTTTTGAAATATTTTGGGTTGATTGATTAAAGATATTTATACCTTAAGAATAAACGGTAAATTTTGCAGTGATGTAATAAATTTTTGTATGATATCAATAATTTCGGTTTCGCATACCTAATTTTATTAAATATCAATTTAATACTTTATAGCGAACGATTCAGCGTTTATTATCAAAAGGTTAAAAGCAATAAATAAAAATAAACATAAAACTGTACATACTTATCTGTGAGATAGAAATCTCATAGACCTGCTTGAGATGACTCATAGGAGAGTCGTGTGATTTGGTTCTCCATAGCTACGTAAGCGTAACCTCGATTCTTCAATAACTTTTCTTCTAAACATATGAATGGTCCTTCTCTGCATAGAGTAACAAATTCGGTATTTGAATATGTTTGATTGTTTGAACATTTACCTTCGTGTGACCATTTTCTGCATTTATGACATCTTTCAAGGTGTCGTGCTCTTCTTTTTGTTGCGGATTTTAATTTTCCTTTACCAAAACGTGTCTTATGATGATCTTTCCTGAGTTCTTTTCTCACTTCGTCCATTTTTTCTCTTATGAATGATACCAGTTCTCTTGGAAGTGTGTCATTATTACGTTTAGTAATCATAGTGTGTAGCATTAGACCATGGTTCAGATCAAAGGAATTCTTCATCTCGTAAAACCTAAAAAAAATAAAAATTCAGAATGGAGGGAGAAGACTAGTTCTTTAGGGTCTGCTAGGGAAAGGCCATTCGGATTCCATTCTTAAGAACTACACGAGAACAGAATATCTAATTCTAACAGAAATATATATTATCCTTAAAAGATTCAAATCTTCCCACACTTAGTTAGCCATGGTGTCGAAATTGTGATTAACTTCATCTTCAACTTCCATTGGACTATCTATGTAATGTTTAACTCTGTGACCATTAACTTTAAATTCAATCCCATTTGAATTTATTAACTCTACTGTTCCGTATGGGAAAACTCTTTTGACTATGAATGGTCCAGACCATCTTGATTTTAACTTTCCAGGAAATAGCTTAAATCGTGAATTGAAAAGAAGAACTTTGTTTCCTTCTTTAAATTCTTTTGAACTTCTGATTCTTTTATCATGCCATTTCTTCGTTCTTTCTTTATAGATTAACGAATTTTTGTATGCTTCATGTCTCAATTCTTCTAATTCGTTTAGTTGACTTAACCATAGATGTCCGGCTTCATGCAAATCAAGATTACATGTCTTCAAAGCCCAAAATGCTTTGTGCTCAATTTCTACTGGAAGGTGACATGCTTTTCCGTAAACGAGTTTAAAAGGTGTTGTACCAATTGGAGTTTTGTAGGCTGTTCTAAAAGCCCAGAGTGCATCTTCCAATTTCATGGACCATTCTTTCGGATTTGATCCTACGATTTTCTCTAGAATACGTTTCAAAGCTCGGTTGGTATTTTCAACTTGTCCACTTGTTTGTGGATGATAAGCGGTTAAGATTTTATGAGTTACTCCATATCTTTTGAGAACTTTCTCAAGTTGATTATTACAAAAATGAGTACCCCGATCACTTATTAAGGCTTTCGGTGCTCCGAACCTAGCAAAAAGACGTTTTAAGAAGTTGATTACAACTCGTGCATCGTTAGTTAGGAGAGCTTGTGCTTCCGCCTATTTAGATACATAATCAATGGCAACGAAAATGTAGAGATTATTATGAGATTTTGGAAATGTACCCATAAAGTCAATACCCCAAACGTCAAATACTTCACATACTTGAATGACATTTTGTGGCATTTCATCACGTTGACTTATTTTTCCGACCCTTTGACAAGCATCACAGGATTTACAAAGAAGGTGTGCGTCTTTGAAAATTGTAGGCCAATAGAATCCAGCGTCGTAGACTTTTCTTGCTGTGAGTTGAGGCCCATAATGCCCTCCTGTTGGTCCTGTGTGACAATGGTTTAAGATTTGACTAGCTTCATCTCCGAATACACATCGGCGTATTATTCCATCTGGACAACTTTTAAACAAATGTGGATCTTCCCAAAAATAGTGTTTTATATTACTAAAGAATTTCTTTCATTTTTGATACGAAAACCCTTTTTCAAGGAATCCACATACTAAGTAGTTTGCATAGTCTGCAAATCATGGAATTTCATTATAATCTATCTTCAAAAGATATTCATCAGGAAAGTTATGTTGTATGGCCGATTCATTTAGAACTTCTAATTCAGGATTTTCAAGACGAGAAAGATGATCAGCGGTGAGATTTTCTGCTCCCTTTTTGTCTCGAATTTCAATATCGAACTCTTGTAAGAGTAAGATCCAACGTATTAATCGTGGTTTGGCATCTTGTTTCGAAAATAGGTATCTAAGAGCAGAATGGTCGGTATAGACCACCGTTTTAGCTAGAACGAGATATGAACGAAATTTGTCAAAAGCAAATACAATAGCAAGGAGTTCTTTTTCAGTAGTTGTGTAATTCTTTTGTGCTCCTTATAATGTCTTACTTGCATAATAAATAGGTTGAAATCATTTTTCAATCCTTTGTCCTAAAACGGCTCCCATTGCAAAATCACTTGCATCGCACATGAGTTCAAATAGTAGATTCCAATTTAGAGTTATCATGATCAGCGCATTAGTGAGTTTTTCTTTAAGAATATTAAAAGATTTGATACATTCATCTGAAAAGATAAATGGAGCATCCTTTTCTAGGAGTTTATTCATAGGAGTGGCAATTTTAGAAAAATCTTTTATGAAACGTCGGTAAAAACCGGCATGCCCTAGAAAACTCCTAACTCCTCTAACATTGGTAGGATGTGGAAGTTTAGCAATTACATCTACTTTAGCTCTATCCACTTCAATTCCTTCCTTTGAAATTTTATGACCAAGAAAGATGCCTTCTTTAACCATGAAATGACATTTCTTCCAATTAAGTACTAGATTTGATTTTTCGCATCTAATAAGCATTCGTTCAAGATTAACTAGACATGTTTCAAAAGTATCACCGAAGACTGAAAATTCATCCATGAAAACTTCCATGCATTCTTCTATCATGTCGTGAAAAATCGCCATCATGCACCTTTGAAAGGTTGCAGGGGCGTTGCAAAGTCCAAATGGCATGCGTTTGTAAGCAAAAGTACCATAAGGGCACGTGAATGTGGTTTTCTCTTGGTCCTCGGGTGCTATTGAAATTTGAAAATATCCGGAAAAACCATCAAGAAAACAATAGTAACTGTTCCCGGCCAATCTTTCCAACATTTGATCAATGAAAGGTAAGGGAAAGTGATCTTTTCTGGTGGCATCATTTAATTTTCTATAATCAATACAAACACGTCATCCTGTTACAGTCCTAGTAGGAATAAGCTCATTTTTTTCATTTGTGATGACAGTCATGCCACCCTTCTTAGGTACGCATTGAACTGGGCTTACCCATGGACTATCCGAGATTGGATAAATTAAACCTGCATCTAGCAGTTTAATAATTTCTTTCTTAACAACATCTTGCATATTAGGATTTAGTCTTCGTTGGCGTTGCACATAGGTTTTATGGCCTTCTTCCATAAGGATTTTATGTGTGCAATACGAAGGACTTATGCCTTTAATATCATGAATCTTCCATGCAATAGCTGGATAATGAGCTTTTAGCACAGAAATGAGTTGAGATTTTTCATTTTCAGTAAGAGAAGACGATATTATTACAGGTAATTCAGATTCACCATGTAAATAATCGTATTCCAAATGGGTTGGAAGTGGCTTTAACTCTAATGTTAGTAGTTCTTCTATCGATGATTTATATCGATATCTGTCTTCCTCTTTTAGCATTTGAAGTTCTTCTGTGGTTGGTTCGTAATCATTAGCCATAAGTGTAGCTAACATTCCAGCTTCATCAATTGGTTCAGTTCCTTCTCGTAAAAAATATTCTCCCGTTCCTTGTAATTCTGGAAATTCTTCTAACAATTCTGAATTTGAATCTATAGTTTGAATATAATAACATGTATCATCTGCAGATTGCGGTTGTTGCATGGCTCTGTCAACAGAAAAGGTAACACTCTCGTCCTCTATACTTATGGTCAGTTTCTTACCGAACACGTCTATTATTGCTTTAGCCGTGTTTAAGAATGGTCTTCCTAATATGAGAGGAACTCGAGAATCTTCTTCCATGTCCAGAATAACAAAATCTACTGGAAATACTAAAGTACCAACTTTAACTAGCATGTTCTCCATTATCCCTCTAGGATATTTTACTGATTGATCAGCTAGTTGTATGCTTATTCGTGTTGCTTTCAATTCTCCAAGGTCTAGTTTAGCGTATAGTGAATACGGCATTAAATTTATACTAGCACCTAAGTCTGCCAATGCTTCTATTGAACTAAGACTACCCAGAAAACATGGAATTGTGAAACTTCCTGGATCTGAAAGTTTTTCTGGTATCTTATTCAACAGCACTGCAGAACAATTAGCATTCATTGTAACAGCCGAGAGTTCTTCCATTTTCTTTCTATTTGTGATTAGATCTTTCAGAAATTTAGCATATCTAGGCATTCCCGAAATCACATCAATGAAAGGAAGGTTGACATTTATTTGTTTAAACATATCCAAGAATTTGGATTGCTCGGCTTCAAGTCTTTCTTTTCTCATTTTACTTGGATAAGGAAGCGGTGGTTGGTATGGTTTAACATAAGGTTTTGCCTTAACTGTGTTATCTTCATTAACCTTTTCAACTACCGGTTCTGTTTCCTTTTCTTGTTCAGGTTGTGGTGCCTGTGTAGTAGGAATAGAGTCATCAGAAATTACAGGTATTTCAGGTGGTTTAAGTGTAATACCACTTCTTGTGGTAATGGCTTTAGCTGTTTCATTCTGGGGGTTAGCATTTGTATCGCTGGGTAAACTTTCGGGTTTTCTTTCACCTATCAACCTTGCTAGGTTGCTCACTTCTTGTTCAAAATTTTGAATAGAAGCTTGTTGATTTCTAAATACTTGAGCATTTTGTTCATTTGTTTGTTTCTGAGATGTGAAAAACTGCGTTTGAGATTCAACTAGCTTTGACATCATGTCTTCTAAATTTGGCTTTTTATCATCAGTTTGTGGTGGTTTATTTTGGAAAATAGGTCATTGCTGATTGTAAGTATTATTAGATACTTGTTGATTGCTAGGACCTTGTTGGTTGTTGTATGGAACATTTCGGTTATAATTCTGATTTTGATTGTAGTTTGGTCTTGGCGGTTGATAATTATTCTGATAATTATTTCCAGGACTTTGGTTCATGTATGAAACATTCTCTCTTTGTTCCATTGTTTGTTCAATACTGAGACAATCTTTTGTCAAATGTGGTCCTCCACACTGCTCACAACTAATTCGTATTGAGTGAATATCTTTAGTCATCTTTTCCATTCGTCTTTCGAAAGCATCTATCTTTGCGGATATGGAATCAAAGTCATGGCTAGAATCGGCTCTAGCCGCTTTAGATGATCTAACGATATCTTTTTCTTGGTGCCACTCATGTGAGTGGGAAGCAGTGTCATCAATAATTTTGTAAGCTTCAGTTGTGGTGTAACGACCCGGATTTTTCCGCTCGTTTTACACTTATAAGATTAATATTTACATAATTTAAACCTTACCAACATGATAAGCAATCCAAATTGTTGAAACTTATGTTTTTGAAAAGAGTTTTACACAACGTTTGACTGTCTAGTTTGACCGATGATATCACGAACTATATAACATATGATAATTATACGTTTGTGTATATATATATATATACATATTTAACATGATCTAAGGATGTTTTAATATCTCATTTTGTATTAATAACAATAAGTTATAAGTATATTTTGAAACTACTAACTTAAGTTTTCAAAACGATAACCATACGTAACGTTATTTGACATAAATACTTATGACCTATAATGTTTATACATATATCGTATAAGTAATGTATTTAATCACTTTTTAAGGACTTAAATACATAAAACAATATAAGTGTATTCACAAAAGATAGCTATATTTGAATTCTCATTCCATTTTTCACAAGATTTCTATACGTATATCTAGAGTATATGTACTCGTATCATACCTAGCTTCTATACGTATTTACTATTGGTATATACACATCAAATCACCACCAACCAGCCCTTGTTCATGCCTTATGTATAAGGTAACTACTTGTGTTATCTAGTATGACAATTTCACATGATTAAAAGATCTTTTCACAAAATTACAAACTTATACACCTTTTACACCACCATTTATACTCCATCCATTTTCAATTTTTGATTCATTTTTACTTCAAACCTCTAGCTAAAAACACACACACTTTTAAGAGCCTTAAACTCCATAACCATTCAGCTAATATCCATGAAGATCTAGCCATAAAAACATCACTTAAACCCCATAAGAAAAACCTTACAAAAACACTTCAAGAATCCTTCCCAAGAACACAAGTTTACTTCCAATCTTTCATCCAATTCCATCACCCTTTTGGTTCTAGATTTTTACTCCTCTTTTACAGCAATCTTGTCCAAGTAACTTGAGGTAGTAACTTTGTTCATAACCTTATTCGATTCATATATATATAGCTATCTTATTTTGTGGTATAAAAAGTTTAACAACAAGAACATAGTTTGAATGTTTTCAAACTTGTTTGCAAACTAAGTAGATCCTTCTAACTTAACTTTTAAAATACTTCAAGACCTGTAATATAACTTAAATATATACTAATTTAACAAGGTATAACTTGGTTTTTCAAAGATTACCTTAAAAAAAACTGTTTTTACGACGTCGGAGTGCAACCGGGGACTGTTTTGGGTTGGATAATTAAAAACCATCTTAAACTTTGAATTGGAGGTTTATTTTCTGGAAAAATGATTTTTACTATAAATATGTTAACACATAAAAATTTCATGATTTAATTCAAAGTATAAGTATTTTTAGAAAAATGGTCATTAAATGATATTTTTGTAACAAAAATGTTTAACTTCATAAGTTTCACTAAAGTTTCACCTATACCGTGTGATTTTGAATACAAACTAAGGTATTTACAGTTCATAGTCTTAAAGAGGAACTCGATCCAAGGAGATGGCAAGTTGAATCAACGAAAACGGAGTTGTAACGAAGAAACTATGACCGAAACAAAATCGGATATCCAAGACTAGTTTAGCCACGAAAATAATTGGGAAAAATTAAATAAATCACATCTTTTTAAGATAACATGATATTTTATATATATGTACTTATAATTCAATTTTATATGGTTCAGGATCACCAGTAAACAACACGAGAAGATTAATCATAAGATCCCATGATTGTACGCAACACGTCATTTGACAACACCGGTACTTTATGTACGCAACACGTCATTTGACAACACCGGTACCGTGGGTCAAGATTAATCTCGACCAATACATATACAATGGGGTTTTATTTATTTCGTTGGGGGTTTATTAAACACCTAAAAATGAACCATTAAAATTGAATTACTAACATCGGACTGCTAACTACGGACTAAGGAATTATTCAAAGTATTAAAAGTATATATATGTGACGATTGTTTAAAATGAAAATATATTGATATATTATATATGGATAGGTTCGTGATATCAATCGGAGACCGAGTCGAAATTACATATCTTCAAGACAACAGTGAGTATATAGTCCTACTTTTAAACTCTAAATATTTCGGGATGAGAATACATGTATTTTATGTTTTACGTTATGGACACAAGTAACTGAAAAATATATTCTACGTTGAGTTGTACCACTGGCATACTTCCCTGTAGCTTGGTAACTAATATTTACAGCGGTATTGTAAACGCGAATCCTGTTGATAGATCTATCGGGCCTGACAACCCCAACCGGACTGGACGACCAGTATTCAACGGTTGCACAGTACTTCGTTTCGTGACTACACTTGGTACAGTGTAGTAAGATTTCATATTAAAGGGAATATGCGACGTGATTAATTGTTAAGTATGGTTACCAAGTGCTCAACCACTTAGAATATTTTTATTAAACTGTTTATATATGAAATCTTGTGGTCTATATATATATATTGCTGCCGGCATTAAACCTATATCTCACCAACTTTATGTTGACGTTTTAAACATGTTTATTCTCAGGTATGAATTAAGTCTTCCGTTGTGCATTAGCTCATACTAAGGATACTACTCGGGACCATTTAAGCCATGATTCAAAAACGTTGCATTCGAGTCATTGAAGTTCACTAGAGACTATTAATAAGTAAATGGTGGTTTAGGACATTTGGATATTATGAAATATTAGGCGATCATGTCAACAATCGATGTAATAATAGATTGTTTTTTTTTAAGAATAAATGCAACGTTTGTAAAATGTTTCATATAGAGGTCAAGTACCTCGCGATGTAATCATATGTTATTGTATTCGTCCCTATGGATTGGGTCGGGTCGTCTCATGTGGTATCAGAGCGTTGGTCTTAGCGAACCAGGCCTTGCATTAGTGTGTCTAACTGGTAGTTGTTAGGATGCATTAGTGAGTCTGGACTTTGACCGTATCTACATGTCAAAAGTTTTGCTTATCATTTCTAGTCGGAAATCATCTGTTTATCATCCTTAGGAAACTGCCTGCTTATCATTCTTAAGTCTAGACACGTCTTACTGCATTTAGTGCATCGATAGTGTATAGACAAAATTCATATCTTAGCGTATCTGTTACTATAGACATTGCTTGACGTATTTCAAAAATTCTCCGTAATTCACGGGATTTTGGTATTATATATACATATGTAAATTATGTATTGAGGAGTACCAAACCCAATTTCTATAATCTATTCCATACCAAAAATTCATTTCTCCGACTATACAAGATGGATTCTTCATCCAGTTCGAATTCCTCCGACTTCGATAGCTACGCCGATATGGATTTCCATTCGAGCCCCGAGAACAGCGTCACCGGAATGGATCAACCAATTTCCCATCATCTATTCTGGATGAATTGGGGATGGGTTCGTAATATACTAAATCTCTGGAGGCAAGAAGAAGGTGATCCATTCCATCCACCAAATTGTCCTCTTAACGATGAACCTGAAGCACTTACCGGCGAACCTATTCGAAACACCATTTTCTCGCTCATTTCTAGAGTATCTCGTCATGACTACATACTATCCCATATTTCGAATCTTGTTCATTCGCTCGTTCCAACCGTCAATCATCCCGGTATAATAGAAGAAGTCAACGAGCTTCGCGCTCGGGTAGTGGCTTTAGAAAATACGGTGCGAAGGTTACAAACACCAGCAGCAGCACCAGCAGCATAATCTGTACCACCATCATCAACGCCGACAGTACTCTTGTCACTCCCAAAATCTCAACCTCACAAACTGTATCTCGGATATCAACATCACATACCTCAAAAACCTCATCGGAACTTCGAGTATGATCTTTGTTCTATATATTGTTCCACATTGATTATCATCGTTCTATGTATTGTTCTACATCATTTGTTTTCGTTCTACATAGCGATTATGTAATCTTTAATATTTTAAAGATTATGTACTCCAATTCTAACCGAAAAATCAAATGAGTTTAATATCTTATTGACTCATTAAATTCATAATTACATCCGAAGAAAATATATATGCAAGTATATTTTCATAAAGATTGTAATTAAAAATTCTTTCGTACAAACTGTTAATGATGAAAAATATTTTAACGGGTAGGTAGTACCCGTGGAATATTTGGATTTCATATTAATAAGTTACACTGTACATTTTTCGAATCTGATTCAACGGTCATTTGTTATTCTACTTACAACCATTGATATACGTATCCGTTCACCCCAGAATAACCATTTCCATTTAAATTTCATATTTAGATTTTTACCTATCCGAATCCAACAAGTGGCATAAAGAATAAACATTGGACAAATTAAAAATTGGTTAGAAACACACGAATTAACTATGATGAACATTGTTAAGATTCCATGCTAACTGTTTCAGCTAACTGTTCCCAGCTAACTGATTAACATTTAATTTATCGCAATTTACATTCTCGCAATTTTATTTATTGTTATTTAATTTCCGCACTTTATGCATTTTAAATAATGGGACGCGTATGCAAGGTTTCGACTTATCATATCGACCCATCTATATATATATTTCGGAACAACTGTAGACACTCTATATGTGAAGATGGGAGTTGGCTATACAGGGTTGGAGTTGATTCCAAAATATATATATGGTTTGAGTTGTGATCGACACTGAGACCGGTACACGGGTCACGATACGTATAAATTAACTCGGATATTATATATTTAATTTATATACGAATTTATTGGACCATTGGACAATCGGACTTTTGGACTGCTAACTTTGGACAATTAAAATGAAATAAAATGTTGATTATAACATATGAAACTAAAAAAAAAATTCTTCAAGTTTGCCACTTGATTTCATCCTAAACCTCATTTGTACTTCAACAATTATAATCCTCGTTCAAATCTTTTCATGATTCTTGAAAACACCTCGATCGAGAAGTTGAACCAGCCGCACCTCGTCTACGGAAGAAAGATTTATGCATATAGTTATACACCTGAAACTTTTGAAACCGAAGTTATCGTTAAAACTTATCCGTGTCAAATTCCTTATCATTCATTGGCAAAAACAACCTTACATTTCTCTTTTCAATATAAGTCGATTTTGTCAAAGCTCCACTTTGATTTCTCAGTAGGACTACTCTTATTATAACCTCGATATATATACCTTGTCCTTTCACCGTTGTTACCGGAGAACCTTTCATATTGAAATGTCCCGTTCTTATTGATTAAAAACGTTCCATATTAATTGATTTCGTTGCGAGGTTTTGACCTCTATATGAGACGTTTTTCAAAGACTGCATTCATTTTTAAAACAAACCATAACCTTTATTTCATAAATAAAGGTTTAAAAAGCTTTATGTAGATTATCAAATAATGATAATCTAAAATATCCTGTTTACACACGACCATTACATAATGGTTTACAATACAAATATGTTACATCGAAATCAGTTTCTTGAATGCAGTTTTTACACAATATCATACAAACATGGACTCCAAATCTTGTCCTTATTTTAGTATGCAACAGCGGAAGCTCTTAATATTCACCTGAGAATAAACATGCTTTAAACGTCAACAAAAATGTTGGTGAGTTATAGGTTTAACCTATATATATCAAATCGTAACAATAGACCACAAGATTTCATATTTCAATACACATCCCATACATAGAGATAAAAATCATTCATATGGTGAACACCTGGTAACCGACATTAACAAGATGCATATATAAGAATATCCCCATCATTCCGGGACACCCTTCGGATATGATATAAATTTCGAAGTACTAAAGCATCCGGTACTTTGGATGGGGTTTGTTAGGCCCAATAGATCTATCTTTAGGATTCGCGTCAATTAGGGTGTCTGTTCCCTAATTCTTAGATTACCAGACTTAATAAAAAGGGGCATATTCGATTTCGATAATTCAACCATAGAATGTAGTTTCACATACTTGTGTCTACTTTGTAAATCATTTATAAAACCTGCATGTATTCTCATCCCAAAAATATTAGATTTTAAAAGTGGGACTATAACTCACTTTCACAGATTTTTACTTCGTCGGAAAGTAAGACTTGGCCACTGGTTGATTCACGAACCTATAACAATATATACATATATATCAAAGTATGTTCAAAATATATTTACAACACTTTTAATATATTTTGATGTTTTAAGTTTATTAAGTCAGCTGTCCTCGTTAGTAACCTACAACTAGTTGTCCACAGTTAGATGTACAGAAATAAATCGATAAATATTATCTTGAATCAATCCACGACCCAGTGTATACGTATCTCAGTATTGATCACAACTCAAACTATATATATTTTGGAATCAACCTCAACCCTGTATAGCTAACTCCAACATTCACATATAGAGTGTCTATGGTTGTTCCGAAATATATATAGATGTGTCGACATGATAGGTCGAAACATTGTATATGTGTCTATGGTATCTCAAGATTACATAATATACAATACAAGTTGATTAAGTTATGGTTGGAATAGATTTGTTACCAATTTTCACGTAGCTAAAATGAGAAAAATTATCCAATCTTGTTTTACCCATAACTTCTTCATTTTAAATCCGTTTTGAGTGAATCAAATTGCTATGGTTTCATATTGAACTCTATTTTATGAATCTAAACAGAAAAAGTATAGGTTTATAGTCGGAAAAATAAGTTACAAGTCGTTTTTGTAAAGGTAGTCATTTCAGTCGAAAGAACGACGTCTAGATGACCATTTTAGAAAACATACTTCCACTTTGAGTTTAACCATAATTTTTGGATATAGTTTCATGTTCATAATAAAAATCATTTTCTCAGAATAACAACTTTTAAATCAAAGTTTATCATAGTTTTTAATTAACTAACCCAAAACAGCCCGCGGTGTTACTACGACGGCGTAAATCCGGTTTTACGGTGTATTTCGTGTTTCCAGGTTTTAAATCATTAAGTTAGCATATCATATAGATATAGAACATGTTTTTAGTTGATTTTAAAAGTCAAGTTAGAAGGATTAACTTTTGTTTGCGAACAAGTTTAGAATTAACTAAACTATGTTCTAGTGATTACAAGTTTAAACCTTCGAATAAGATAGCTTTATATGTATGAATCGAATGATGTTATGAACATCATTACTACCTTAAGTTCCTTGGATAAACCTACTGGAAAAGAGAAAAATGGATCTAGCTTCAATGGATCCTTGGATGGCTCGAAGTTCTTGAAGCAGAATCATGACACGAAAACAAGTTCAAGTAAGATCATCACTTGAAATAAGATTGTTATAGTTATAGAAATTGAACCAAAGTTTGAATATGATTATTACCTTGTATTAGAATGATAACCTACTGTAAGAAACAAAGATTTCTTGAGGTTGGATGATCACCTTACAAGATTGGAAGTGAGCTAGCAAACTTGAAAGTATTCTTGATTTTATGAAACTAGAACTTTTGGAATTTATGAAGAACACTTAGAACTTGAAGATAGAACTTGAGAGAGATCAATTAGATGAAGAAAATTGAAGAATGAAAGTGTTTGTAGGTGTTTTTGGTCGTTGGTGTATGGATTAGATATAAAGGATATGTAATTTTGTTTTCATGTAAATAAGTCATGAATGATTACTCATATTTTTGTAATTTTATGAGATATTTCATGCTAGTTGCCAAATGATGGTTCCCACATGTGTTAGGTGACTCACATGGGCTGCTAAGAGCTGATCATTGGAGTGTATATACCAATAGTACATACATCTAAAAGCTGTGTATTGTACGAGTACGAATACGGGTGCATACGAGTAGAATTGTTGATGAAACTGAACGAGGATGTAATTGTAAGCATTTTTGTTAAGTAGAAGTATTTTGATAAGTGTATTGAAGTCTTTCAAAAGTGTATAAATACATATTAAAACACTACATGTATATACATTTTAACTGAGTCGTTAAGTCATCGTTAGTCGTTACATGTAAGTGTTGTTTTGAAACTTTTAGGTTAACGATCTTGTTAAATGTTGTTAACCCAATGTTTATAATATCAAATGAGATTTTAAATTATTATATTATCATGATATTATCATGTATGAATATCTCTTAATATGATATATATACATTAAATGTCTTTACAACGATAATCGTTACATATATGTCTTGTTTAAAAATCATTAAGTTAGTAGTCTTGTTTTTACATATGTAGTTCATTGTTAATATACTTAATGATATGTTTACTTATCATAGTATCATGTTAACTATATATATATATATATATATCCATATATATGTCATCATATAGTTTTTACAAGTTTTAACGTTCGTGAATCACCGGTCAACTTGGGTGGTCAATTGTCTATATGAAACATATTTCAATTAATCAAGTCTTAACAAGTTTGATTGCTTAACATGTTGGAAACATTTAATCATGTAAATATCAATCTCAATTAATATATATAAACATGGAAAAGTTCGGGTCACTACAGTACCTACCCGTTAAATAAATTTCGTCCCGAAATTTTAAGCTGTTGAAGGTGTTGACGAATCTTCTGGAAATAGATGCGGGTATTTCTTCTTCATCTGATCTTCACGCTCCCAGGTGAACTCGGGTCCTCTACGAGCATTCCATCGAACCTTAACAATTGGTATCTTGTTTTGCTTAAGTCTTTTAACCTCACGATCCATTATTTCGACGGGTTCTTCGATGAATTGAAGTTTTTCGTTGATTTGGATTTCATCTAATGGAATAGTGAGATCTTCTTTAGCAAAACATTTCTTCAAATTCGAGACGTGGAAAGTGTTATGTACAGCCGCGAGTTGTTGAGGTAACTCTAGTCGGTAAGCTACTGGTCCGACACGATCAATAATCTTGAATGGTCCAATATACCTTGGATTTAATTTTCCTCGTTTACCAAATCGAACAACGCCTTTCCAAGGTACAACTTTAAGCATGACCATCTCTTAAATTTCAAATTCTATATCTTTTCTTTTAATGTCAGCGTAGCTCTTTTGTCGACTTTGGGCGGTTTTCAACCGTTGTTGAATTTGAATGATCTTCTCGGTAGTTTCTTGTATAATCTCCGGACCCGTAATCTGTCTATCCCCCACTTCACTCCAACAAATCGGAGACCTGCACTTTCTACCATAAAGTGCTTCAAACGGCGCCATCTCAATGCTTGAATGGTAGCTGTTGTTGTAGGAAAATTCTGCTAACGGTAGATGTCGATCCCAACTGTTTCCGAAATCAATAACACATGCTCGTAGCATGTCTTCAAGCGTTTGTATCGTCCTTTCGCTCTGCCCATCAGTTTGTGGATGATAGGCAGTACTCATGTCTAGACGAGTTCCTAATGCTTGCTGTAATGTCTGCCAGAATCTTGAAATAAATCTGCCATCCCTATCAGAGATAATAGAGATTGGTATTCCATGTCTGGAGACGACTTCCTTCAAATACAGTCGTGCTAACTTCTCCATCTTGTCATCTTCTCTTATTGGCAGGAAGTGTGCTGATTTGGTGAGACGATCAACTATTACCCAAATAGTATCAAAACCACTTGCAGTCCTTGGCAATTTAGTGATGAAATCCATGGTAATGTTTTCCCATTTCCATTCCGGGATTTCGGGTTGTTGAAGTAGACCTGATGGTTTCTGATGCTCAGCTTTGACCTTAGAACACGTCAAACATTCTCCTACGTATTTAGCAACATCGGCTTTCATACCCGGCCACCAAAAATGTTTCTTGAGATCCTTGTACATCTTCCCCGTTCCAGGATGTATTGAGTATCTGGTTTTATGAGCTTCTCTAAGTACCATTTCTCTCATACCTCCAAATTTTGGTACCCAAATCCTTTCAGCCCTATACCGGGTTCTGTCTTCCCGAATATTAAGATGCTTCTCCGATCCTTTGGGTATTTCATCCTTTAAATTTCCCTCTTTTAAAACTCCTTGTTGCGCCTCCTTTATTTGAGTAGTAATGTTATTATGAATCATTATATTCATAGATTTTACTCGAATGGGTTCTCTGTCCTTCCTGCTCAAGGCATCGGCTACCACATTTGCCTTCCCCGGGTGGTAACGAATCTCAAATCGTAATCATTCAATAATTCAATCCACCTACGCTGCCTCATATTCAGTTGTTTCTGATTAAATATGTGTTGAAGACTTTTGTGGTCGGTATATATAATACTTTTGACCCCATATAAGTAGTGCCTCCAAGTCTTTAATGCAAAAACAACCGCGCCTAATTCCAAATCATGCGTCATATAATTTTGTTCGTGAATCTTCAATTGTCTAGACGCATAAGCAATCACCTTCGTTCGTTGCATTAATACACAACCGAGACCTTTCTTTGATGCATCACAATAAATCACAAAATCATCATTCCCTTCAGGCAATGACAATATAGGTGCCGTAGTTAGCTTTTTCTTCAATAACTGAAACGCTTTCTCTTGTTCATCATTCCATTCAAATTTCTTCCCTTTATGCGTTAATGCAGTCAAGGGTTTTGCTATTCTAGAAAAGTCTTGGATGAACCTTCTGTAGTAACCAGCTAGTCCTAAAAACTGGCGTATGTGTTTCGGAGTTTTCGGGGTTTCCCACTTTTCAACAGTTTCTATCTTTGCCGGATCCACCTTAATACCTTCTTTGTTCACTATGTGACCGAGGAATTGAACTTCTTCCAACCAAAATGCACACTTTGAAAACTTAGCGTACAATTCTTCCTTCCTCAATACTTCTAACACCTTTCTCAAATGTTCACCGTGTTCTTGGTCATTCTTTGAGTAAATAAGTATGTCATCAATGAAAACAATGACAAACTTGTCAAGGTGTGGTCCACACACTCGGTTCATAAGGTCCATGAACACAGCTGGTGCATTAGTTAAACCAAACGGCATGACCATAAACTCGTAATGACTGTAACGTGTTCTGAAGGCAGTCTTTGGAATATCATCTTCTTTCACCCGCATTTGATGATACCCGGAACGTAAGTCAATCTTTGAATAAACAGACGAGCCTTGTAGTTGATCAAATAAGTCATCGATTCTCGGTAGTGGGTAGCGGTTCTTGATGGTAAGTTTGTTCAACTCTCAGTAGTCGATACACAACCTGAATGTACCATCTTTCTTCTTGACAAACAAAACAGGAGCTCCCCACGGTGATGTGCTTGGTCGAATGAAACCACGCTCTAAAAGTTCTTGTAATTGGCTTTGTAGTTCTTTCATCTCACTGGGTGCGAGTCTGTAAGGAGCACGAGCTATTGGTGCAGCTCCTGGTACATGATCTATTTGAAATTCAACGGATCGATGTGGGGGTAATCCCGGTAATTCTTTCGGAAATACATCAGGAAATTCTTTTGCGACGGGAACATCATTGATGCTCTTTTCTTCAGTTTGTACTTTCTCGACGTGTGCTAGAACAGCATAGCAACCTTTTCTTATTAGTTTTTATGCCTTCAAATTACTAATAAGATGTAGCTTCGTGTTGCCCTTTTCTCCGTACACCATTAAGGGTTTTCCTTTTTCTCGTATAATGCGAATTGCATTTTTGTAACAAACGATCTCCGCTTTCACTTCTTTCAACCAGTCCATACCGATTATCACATCAAAACTCCCTAACTCTACTGGTATCAAATCAATCTTAAATGTTTTGCTAACCAGTTTAATTTCTCGATTCCGACATATATTATCTGCTGAAATTAATTTACCATTTGCTAATTCGAGTAAAAATTTACTATCCAAAGGCGTCAATGGACAACTTAATTTAGCACAAAAATCTCTACTCATATAGCTTCTATCCGCACCCGAATCAAATAAAACGTAAGCAGATTTATTGTCAATAAGAAACATACCCGTAACAAGCTCCGGGTCTTCCTGTGCCTCTGCCGCATTAATATTGAAAACTCTTCCACGGCCTTGTCCATTCGTGTTCTCCTGGTTCGGGCAATTTCTAATAATGTGGCCCGGTTTTCCACATTTATAACAAACTACATTGGCATAACTTGCTCCGACACTACTTGCTCCGCCATTACTCGTTCCGACACCATTTGTTCCTTTCGTTCTATTAACCCCTGGTCCGTAGACCTCACACTTCGCCGCGCTATGACCATTTCTTTTACACTTGTTGCAAAATTTGGTGCAGAACCCCGAGTGATTCTTTTCACACCTTTGGCATAGCTGCTTCTGATTGTTGTTGTTGTTGCGGTTATTATTGTTGTTGGGATAATTGTTGTAGTTGCTGTTGTTGTTGTTGTTGTTGGGCCGTTTGTTGTAGTTGCGATTGATGTTGCGATTGTTGGGATAATTGTTGCGATTATTGTTGTAATTGCTGTTGTTGTTGTATTGGTGATTCTTATCACCGTTTTCCTCCCACTTTTTTTTGACTTGCTTCACATTGGCCTCTTCAGCACTCTGTTCTTTAATTCTTTCTTCAATCTGGTTCACGAGTTTGTGAGCCATTCTACATGCCTGTTGTATGGAGGCGGGCTCGTGTGAACTTATATCTTCTTGGATTCTTTCCGGTAATCCTTTCACAAACGCGTCGATCTTCTCTTCCTCATCTTCGAATGCTCCCGGACACAATAGGCACAATTCTGTGAATCGTCTTTCGTACGTGGTAATATCAAATCCTTGGGTTCGTAACCCTCTAAGTTCTATCTTGAGCTTATTGACCTCGGTTCTGGGACGGTACTTCTCGTTCATCAAGTGCTTGAATGCTGACCACGGTAGTGCGTACGCATCGTCTTGTCCCACTTGCTCTAGATAGGTATTCCACCATGTTAACGCAGAACCTGTGAAGGTATGCGTAGCGTACTTTACTTTGTCCTCTTCAGTACACTTACTTATGGCAAACACCGATTCGACCTTCTCGGTCCACCGTTTCAATCCGATCGGTCCTTCGGTTCCATCAAATTCCAAAGGTTTGCAGGCAGTGAATTCTTTGTAGGTGCATCCTACACGATTTCCTGTACTGCTAGATCCAAGGTTATTGTTGGTATGTAGCGCAGCCTGTACTGCGGCTATGTTTGAAGCTAGAAAAGTACGGAATTCCTCTTCATTCATATTCACAGTGTGTCGAGTAGTCGGTGCCATTTCCTTCAAAATAGTCAAATGGAACAAGTTAATCATACAGAATATTAAGAGTAGTTAATAGTATTTCGTAGCATAATATGAACTCATTTATAAAAGCTTTTTCTTCATATTAGCATTTTATAAGTTTAAATTCGGGTAGTACCTACCCGTTAAGTTCATACTTAGTAGCTAATATACAATTCAACTACTACAATTCTATATGAAAAACTGATTGTAATAATATTTCGCGTTCAAACTTTTATACAATATTTTACAAACTTACAATACCGCTTATTTTACATAAAGCATGAAATATAGCACACAATAACTTTGATACAAGATAGTTGTGAAGATAATTCTAGCTAGTACACAAGTCGTTCAGCAAAGGCAATAAAGACACGTAATTCATACGTCCAGAAACAAGTCATGCATTCTGTTTACTAGGACTACTTCCCATCCTTGGTCTTGTGGAACATAACCGTTATGGCCGTTGATAAGACAGCGTGTTGTAACGTCGTCAAAGGGACGAGGGTTACGTAATGTCCAACAGTCCCGTAGCAATCTAAAAACCTCATTTCTTACCCCAATTACCGACTCCGTCACTTGTGGGAACGTTTTGTTTAATAGTTGTAGCCCGATGTTCTTGTTCTCACTTTGGTGAGAAGCGAACATTACTAATCCGTAAGCATAACATGCTTCTTTATGTTGCATGTTAGCCGCTTTTTCTAAATCACGAAGTCCAATATTCGGATATATTGAGTCAAAATAATTTCTTAACCCATTGCGTAAAATAGCATTTGGGTTCCCCGCAATATATGCGTCAAAGTAAACACATCGTAACTTATGGATTTCCCAATGTGATATCCCCCATCTTCCGAACGAAAGCCTTTTATAAACCAAGGCATTCTTGGAACGTTCTTCGAATGTCTTACAAACTGATCTCGCCTTAAATAGTTGTGCCGAAGAATTCTGACCGACTCTAGACAAGATTTCATCAATCATGTCTCCGGGTAGGTCTCTTAAAATATTGGGTTGTCTATCCATTTTGTGTTTTTATACTGTAAAATAGACAAGAGTTAGATTCATAAAAAAAAATACTTATTAATACAAGCAATTTTTACATATATCATAAAGCATAAGCACACTATATTACATATATTACACCACACGAATACAACTATCTTATTCCGACTCGCTTGTTTCTTCTTCTTCGGTTTTGGTTCGTTTTGCCAAGTTTCTAGGGATATATGATGTTCCCCTAATACGAGCCGTCGTGATCCACATTGGTTTAGAAAAACCTGGTGGTTTAGAGGTTCCCGGGTCATTGTTACAACTTAAGGACTTCGGGGGTTGACGATACATATAAAGTTCATCGGGGTTGGAATTAGATTTCTCTATTTTTATGCCCTTTCCCTTATTATTTTCTTTTGGCTTTTTAAATTCAGTTGGGGTAATTTCTATAACATCATCGGAATTCTCGTCGGAATCCGATTCATCGGAGAATTGGTAATCCTCCCAATATTTTGCTTCCTTGGCGGAAACACCATTGGCCATAATTAACCTTGGTCGGTTGGTTGAGGATTTTCTTTTACTTAACCGTTTTATTATTTCCCCCACCGGATCTATTTCTTCATCCGGTTCCGATTCTTCTTCCGGTTCCGATTCTTCTTCCGGTTCCGACTCTTCTTCCGGTTCCTCTTCGGGAACTTGTGAATCAGTCCACGAATCATTCCAATTTACATTTGACTCTTCATTATTATTAGGTGAGTCAATGGGACTTGTTCTAGAGGTAGACATCTATCACATAATATCAAACGCGTTAAGAGATTAATATATATCACATAATATTCACATGTTAAAAATATATAGTTTCCAACAAAATTTGTTAAGCAATCATTTTTCAAGTAAACACGGTCGAAGTCCAGACTCACTAATGCATCCTAACAAACTCGATAAGACACACTAATGCAAAATTCTGGTTCTCTAAGACCAACGCTCGGATACCAACTGAAATGTCCCGTTCTTATTGATTAAAAACATTCCATATTAATTGATTTCGTTGCGAGGTTTTGACCTCTATATGAGACGTTTTTCAAAGACTGCATTCATTTTTAAAACAAACCATAACCTTTATTTCATAAATAAAGGTTTAAAAAGCTTTATGTAGATTATCAAATAATGATAATCTAAAATATCCTGTTTACACACGACCATTACATAATGGTTTACAATACAAATATGTTACATCGAAATCAGTTTCTTGAATGCAGTTTTTACACAATATCATACAAACCTGGACTCCAAATCTTGTTCTTATTTTAGTATGCAACAGCGGAAGCTCTTAATATTCACCTGAGAATAAACATGCTTTAAACGTCAACAAAAATGTTGGTGAGTTATAGGTTTAACCTATATATATCAAATCGTAACAATAGACCACAAGAATTCATATTTCAATACACATCCCATACATAGAGATAAAAATCATTCATATGGTGAACACCTGGTAACCGACATTAACAAGATGCATATATAAGAATATCCCCATCATTCCGGGACACCCTTCGGATATGATATAAATTTCGAAGTACTAAAGCATCCGGTACTTTGGATGGGGTTTGTTAGGCCCAATAGATCTATCTTTAGGATTCGCGTCAATTAGGGTGTCTGTTCCCTAATTCTTAGATTACCAGACTTAATAAAAAGGGGCATATTCGATTTCGATAATTCAACCATAGAATGTAGTTTCACATACTTGTGTCTACATTGTAAATCATTTATAAAACCTGCATGTATTCTCATCCCAAAAATATTAGATTTTAAAAGTGGGACTATAACTCACTTTCACAGATTTTTACTTCGTCGGAAAGTAAGACTTGGCCACTGGTTGATTCACGAACCTATAACAATATATACATATATATCAAAGTATGTTCAAAATATATTTACAACACTTTTAATATATTTTGATGTTTTAAGTTTATTAAGTCAGCTGTCCTCGTTAGTAACCTACAACTAGTTGTCCACAGTTAGATGTACAGAAATAAATCGATAAATATTATCTTGAATCAATCCACGACCCAGTGTATACGTATCTCAGTATTGATCACAACTCAAACTATATATATTTTGGAATCAACCTCAACCCTGTATAGCTAACTCCAACATTCACATATAGAGTGTCTATGGTTGTTCCGAAATATATATAGATGTGTCGACATGATAGGTCGAAACATTGTATACGTGTCTATGGTATCTCAAGATTACATAATATACAATACAAGTTGATTAAGTTATGGTTGGAATAGATTTGTTACCAATTTTCACGTAGCTAAAATGAGAAAAATTATCCAATCTTGTTTTACCCATAACTTCTTCATTTTAAATCCGTTTTGAGTGAATAAAATTGATATGGTTTCATATTGAACTCTATTTTATGAATCTAAACAGAAAAAGTATAGGTTTATAGTCGGAAAAATAAGTTACAAGTCGTTTTTGTAAAGGTAGTCATTTCAGTCGAAAGAACGACGTCTAGATGACCATTTTAGAAAACATACTTCCACTTTGAGTTTAACCATAATTTTTGGATATAGTTTCATGTTCATAATAAAAATCATTTTCTCAGAATAACAACTTTTAAATCAAAGTTTATCATAGTTTTTAATTAACTAACCCAAAACAGCCCGCGGTGTTACTACGACGGCGTAAATCCGGTTTTACGGTGTTTTTCGTGTTTCCAGGTTTTAAATCATTAAGTTAGCATATCATATAGATATAGAACATGTGTTTAGTTGATTTTAAAAGTCAAGTTAGAAGGATTAACTTTTGTTTGCGAACAAGTTTAGAATTAACTAAACTATGTTCTAGTGATTACAAGTTTAAACCTTCGAATAAGATAGCTTTATATGTATGAATCGAATGATGTTATGAACATCATTACTACCTTAAGTTCCTTGGATAAACCTACTGGAAAAGAGAAAAATGGATCTAGCTTCAATGGATCCTTGGATGGCTCGAAGTTCTTGAAGCAGAATCATGACACGAAAACAAGTTCAAGTAAGATCATCACTTGAAATAAGATTGTTATAGTTATAGAAATTGAACCAAAGTTTGAATATGATTATTACCTTGTATTAGAATGATAACCTACTGTAAGAAACAAAGATTTCTTGAGGTTGGATGATCACCTTACAAGATTGGAAGTGAGCTAGCAAACTTGAAAGTATTCTTGATTTTATGAAACTAGAACTTTTGGAATTTATGAAGAACACTTAGAACTTGAAGATAGAACTTGAGAGAGATCAATTAGATGAAGAAAATTGAAGAATGAAAGTGTTTGTAGGTGTTTTTGGTCGTTGGTGTATGGATTAGATATAAAGGATATGTAATTTTGTTTTCATGTAAATAAGTCATGAATGATTACTCATATTTTTGTAATTTTATGAGATATTTCATGCTAGTTGCCAAATGATGGTTCCCACATGTGTTAGGTGACTCACATGGGCTGCTAAGAGCTGATCATTGGAGTGTATATACCAATAGTATATACATCTAAAAGCTGTGTATTGTACGAGTACGCATACGGGTGCATACGAGTAGAATTGTTGATGAAACTGAACGAGGATGTAATTGTAAGCATTTTTGTTAAGTAGAAGTATTTTGATAAGTGTATTGAAGTCTTTCAAAAGTGTATAAATACATATTAAAACACTACATGTATATACATTTTAACTGAGTCGTTAAGTCATCGTTAGTCGTTACATGTAAGTGTTGTTTTGAAACTTTTAGGTTAACGATCTTGTTAAATGTTGTTAACCCAATGTTTATAATATCAAATGAGATTTTAAATTATTATATTATCATGATATTATCATGTATGAATATCTCTTAATATGATATATATACATTAAATGTCTTTACAACGATAATCGTTACATATATGTCTTGTTTAAAAATCATTAAGTTAGTAGTCTTGTTTTTACATATGTAGTTCATTGTTAATATACTTAATGATATGTTTACTTATCATAGTATCATGTTAACTATATATATATATCCATATATATGTCATCATATAGTTTTTACAAGTTTTAACGTTCGTGAATCACCGGTCAACTTGGGTGGTCAATTGTCTATATGAAACATATTTCAATTAATCAAGTCTTAACAAGTTTGATTGCTTAACATGTTGGAAACATTTAATCATGTAAATATCAATCTCAATTAATATATATAAACATGGAAAAGTTCGGGTCACTACACATATTCCACGACATCATGTACCAGCAGCTTGTCATCTTTTTGGTGGAATCCGCAATTAGTATTTTAAAAATCTCGCAAAACTTCTCAGTCATACCTATAACGTCTATTCCTAAGGATTTCATACCCCGAAGGTGAATTTTCTGAAAAACACCCTGAATTATGAAGTAGTTCTTTAAATGCTGATGAAGCAGCGAAAATTGTAAACGATTTTAAACAGTCAAAAGTTTGATGATGAAGCACAGTGGTTGATAAAACTCAGAAAAAGAGAAGAGTTGAAACCGGAAAACGGTTTGAGCAAAGTATGAAAGAGGCTGTGGATAAATCACAAGAACTGAATCTGCTTTCAAAGGATTCAAACGATTCAGTGCCTGCTGAAACCATTAGTAAAAAAAAAACCCCACCCCTTATTCTAAACCTTTCCCGATGATATTCTTCATCATCATCTTATCTTAGATATTATAAGATATCTTCATATCTTCCGTTATTATATTCTCCATATTTATGGAGATATTTTCACAACTATTCTTATCTGAGAATATTTATTTCTCCGTAATATCTGCGTTACAACATAAAAGAAACTGTGTTAGTTTCTAAGTTCTAAAACCTTCAAGTTTAAAATAGGAATGTTCTGAAGCAGTGTTGGGAACTGATGCATGAATTAGTATAATATAATGAAACTTGATCAACTTCATTATATTACAGTAAGTCATGTTAAGTTTCTAATGAAATGTGATGATTCACAGTACCATCATCATGTGCCATGTTACACGGCTCTTACATTCTATCCAATTCTCAAACATAATAGGAACATGTCATCCTGACAGTTCTATCTTTTTCGGGGTATTCTGGTAATTTGACAAATCAAAATTGTTCTATTACCATTTCTTTCTTAGAGCATTAGCTATACTCATTTCGAATCTCATATCTACAAATTCCGGACCATTACTCGCTTGACTCGAAGTCGGGAAGAGAAAATGAAAGTATGAAGCTTTGAAAAATAATGAAGAATACAAAGGCCGAAAATCACCCAGGATTTACAAACCGTGTATATCAATACGTATTGCAACGTAAAGACATGGGAGAATTAAAAACATTATAATTCCGAGGAAAGGATAGAAGTAAATAGATTCTTCTGGCGATAAATGAAAGAGAAGAATGAAAGATATGAAAGTTAGAAGTATAACAAGAATTAGAACGGGATGGAGCATTTAAAAGAATACTTTAAGGTATGAGTTGAAGGAGAAAGGATAGAAGATGTGAGTTGTGGAAATAAGGAAGAGAAGGAAGTGGATTTATAGCAAAATATTCGACAAAGAAATCGAAACAGATCGCCGCACTAAATCAAAGAAGATCTTGATCGCCAAAGAACCAAATCTTATTACGTAAGATATTCCATAAATTCCGGAAATCAATTCTAATCACGTTATCAGTTAAAACAATTCCATATTCACCCATTTCATTCTTTTGTGATAGCTTCACTCGTGCACTTCACATGATCGAACCGTTTTATCCGTATCTTCCAATAATGATAAAACTCTATTATTACCTCATATTCGTCATGAAAACATTCCTATTGTTAATTATGACAACCTCTACCAAATTTCGGGACGAAATTTATTTAACGGGTAGGTAATGTAACGACCCGGATTTTTCCGCTCGTTTTACACTTATAAGATTAATGTTTACATAATTTAAACCTTACCAACATGATAAGCAATCCAAATTGTTGAAACTTATGTTTTTGAAAAGAGTTTTACACAACGTTTGACTGTCTAGTTTGACCGATGATATCACGAACTATATAACATATGATAATTATACGTTTGTGTATATATATGTATATATACATATTTAACATGATCTAAGGATGTTTTAATATCTCATTTTGTATTAATAACAATAAGTTATAAGTATATTTTGAAACTACTAACTTAAGTTTTCAAAACGATAACCATACGTAACGTTATTTGACATAAATACTTATGACCTATAATGTTTATACATATATCGTATAAGTAATGTATTTAATCACTTTTTAAGGACTTAAATACATAAAACAATATAAGTGTATTCACAAAAGATAGCTATATTTGAATTCTCATTCCATTTTTCACAAGATTTCTATACGTATATCTAGAGTATATGTACTCGTATCATACCTAGCTTCTATACGTATTTACTATTGGTATATACACATCAAATCACCACCAACCAGCCCTTGTTCATGCCTTATGTATAAGGTAACTACTTTTGTTATCTAGTATGACAATTTCACATGATTAAAAGATCTTTTCACAAAATTACAAACTTATACACCTTTTACACCACCATTTATACTCCATCCATTTTCAATTTTTGATTCATTTTTACTTCAAACCTCTAGCTAAAAACACACACACTTTTAAGAGCCTTAAACTCCATAACCATTCAGCTAATATCCATGAAGATCTAGCCATAAAAACATCACTTAAACACCATAAGAAAAACCTTACAAAAACACTTCAAGAATCCTTCCTAAGAACACAAGTTTACTTCCAATCTTTCATCCAATTCCATCACCCTTTTGGTTCTAGATTTTTACTCCTCTTTTACATCAATCTTGTCCAAGTAACTTGAGGTAGTAACTTTGTTCATAACCTTATTCGATTCATATATATATAGCTATCTTATTTTGTGATATAAAAAGTTTAACAACAAGAACATAGTTTGAATGTTTTCAAACTTGTTTGCAAACTAAGTAGATCCTTCTAACTTAACTTTTAAAATACTTCAAGACCTGTAATATAACTTAAATATATACTAATTTAACAAGGTATAACTTGGTTTTTCAAAGATTACCTTAAAAAAAACTGTTTTTACGACGTCAGAGTGCAACCGGGGACTGTTTTGGGTTGGATAATTAAAAACCATCTTAAACTTTGAATTGGAGGTTTATTTTCTGGAAAAATGATTTTTACTATAAATATGTTAACACATAAAAATTTCATGATTTAATTCAAAGTATAAGTATTTTTAGAAAAATGGTCATTAAATGATATTTTTGTAACAAAAATGTTTAACTTCATAAGTTTCACTAAAGTTTCACCTATGCCGTGTGATTTTGAATACAAACTAAGGTATTTACAGTTCATAGTCTTAAAGAGGAACTCGATCCAAGGAGATGGCAAGTTGAATCAACGAAAACGGAGTTGTAACGAAGAAACTATGACCGAAACAAAATCGGATATCCAAGACTAGTTTAGCCACGAAAATAATTGGGAAAAATTAAATAAATCACATCTTTTTAAGATAACATGATATTTTATATATATGTACTTATAATTCAATTTTATATGGTTCAGGATCACCAGTAAACAACACGAGAAGATTAATCATAAGATCCCATGATTGTACGCAACACGTCATTTGACAACACCGGTACTTTATGTACGCAACACGTCATTTGACAACACCGGTACCGTGGGTCAAGATTAATCTCGACCAATACATATACAATGGGGTTTTATTTATTTCGTTGGGGGTTTATTAAACACCTAAAAATGAACCATTAAAATTGAATTACTAACATCGGACTGCTAACTACGGACTAAGGAATTATTCAAAGTATTAAAAGTATTATAAGTATATATATGTGACGATTGTTTAAAATGAAAATATATTGATATATTATATATGGATAGGTTCGTGATATCAATCGGAGACCGAGTCGAAATTACATATCTTCAAGACAACAGTGAGTATATAGTCCCACTTTTAAACTCTAAATATTTCGGGATGAGAATACATGTATTTTATGTTTTACGTTATGGACACAAGTAACTGAAAAATATATTCTACGTTGAGTTGTACCACTGGCATACTTCCCTGTAGCTTGGTAACTAATATTTACAGCGGTATTGTAAACGCGAATCCTGTTGATAGATCTATCGGGCCTGACAACCCCAACCGGACTGGACGACCAGTATTCAACGGTTGCACAGTACTTCGTTTCGTGACTACACTTGGTACAGTGTAGTAAGATTTCATATTAAAGGGAATATGCGACGTGATTAATTGTTAAGTATGGTTACCAAGTGCTCAACCACTTAGAATATTTTTATTAAACTGTTTATATATGAAATCTTGTGGTCTATATATATATATATTGCTGCCGGCATTAAACCTATATCTCACCAACTTTATGTTGACGTTTTAAATATGTTTATTCTCAGGTATGAATTAAGTCTTCCGCTGTGCATTAGCTCATACTAAGGATACTACTCGGGACCATTTAAGCCATGATTCAAAAATGTTGCATTCGAGTCATTGAAGTTCACTAGAGACTATTAATAAGTAAATGGTGGTTTAGGACATTTGGATATTATGAAATATTAGGCGATCATGTCAACAATCGATGTAATAATAGATTGTTTTTTTTTAAGAATAAATGCAACGTTTGTAAAATGTTTCATATAGAGGTCAAGTACCTCGCGATGTAATCATATGTTATTGTATTCGTCCCTATGGATTGGGTCGGGTCGTCTCATGTGGTTTTCTTCATAATGGAACCACCAGCTGCTATATCGATGTCTTTTCTTGTAGTGATGTCACATCCTTGATAGAATATTTGTACTATTTGATAAGTGTCTAAACCATGTTGCGGACATCCTCTCAATAACTTTCCAAATCTTGTCCATGCCTCATATAATGTTTCATTTGGCTTTTGCGTGAACGTAACAATTTCTCCTTGAAGTCTCACGAATTTAGATGCCGGAAATAATTGTTTAAGAAATTTTTTAACTAAAACATCCCATGTATCAATCGCCCCTTCAGGTAATGATTCTAACCAATCTTTGGCTTCTCCCTTTAAAGTCCAGGGAAATAACATGAGATATATCTGTTCATCCTCCACTTCTCCGATTTTAAATAGAGTACAAATCCTATTAAAGGTACGAAGATGTTCGTTTGGATCTTCTTTCGGCGCACCACTAAATTGGCATTGATTAGTTACCATGTGTAGGATTTGTCCTTTGATTTCATAATCTGGCACATTAATGTCTGGTTGAGTAATTGCGTGACCTTGACCAGTGCGTTTAGCTCTCATTCAGTCTTCCATACTTAGAGGTTCCAGATTTTCCATGATTGAATTTGTTGAATCTGAATCACTAGAGGATTCTGACTTAATGGTTTCTTCCTCGACAATCTCTGGATGAGTGATTTATGGTTCAAGAGGAATGATTAGTGGTTCAGGATCTCTGAATTGTCCCTGAATATCCTCCAGATTCTCAATTGTGAGGTCGGGTTCAAAAAATGGATTATCGGAAATTTGAATTGGAGTACTTGGTCGACTAGATGACGATTCTAAAGAAAAATCAACGGCGACAATATTGGCTAAATGTCTTGATCGAGTTACAGGTGGAGAACGTATAAAAGATGGTGAACGTTTTGCTCTCACTGAATATCCTATTAGTTATAAAGATAAAAATTATATAAGTTATCAAATTAATAGACTATTCTGATTTTGCCCACGTTTCGAATAGCCAATAGATGCAGCAGGTAGCCAGGACCCTTTAAATCGGAAGCCCACAACTCGCCACTAACAAATCCAACTATTACTACGAACCAGAAAATTTTGGATGTCTATCAATTTAACCGTTTAAAATAATTTTTCGTCGAATTTTAAAGAAAATAAAGAAAATTCTATGTCCTAAAAACTAGAGTGTCGAGAAATAAGAAAGAAAAAGAGATCGTCGAAAAACGTCGAAAAATTAAAGGTCGAAAAACAAATGTCGAAAAACAAACAGTCGAAAAATAAAAATAAGAAAATAAAGCGTCGAAACTAAAAAGGTACTAAATACTAAAAATTAAAACTTACGTCTAAATGTATTAAAGCTTAAAAGGAATTCTATATTCAAAATGGCAATAACTTAAAAAGTACTAAAATCTTAAAACGGCATCGCAAAATTCTAAAGCACCTAAATCTTAATCTAAAGAAAAAGCACTTAAGGAATTTTACGGCAAAGCCTAAAAATCTAGAGATACTACGGCAAAATACTAAGCTACAAACTAGTTACGAACGATAAATATATAAATTATAAATTAAACGATATAAAATACAAAAATAAAACTTAAAGTTATAAAAATACAATTTTTATAAAAATATTATTTTTATATTATTATTTTATAAAAGTATTGATTTATTATATTAATAAAACTAATTATAACTTAAAAATACAAAATAAATAAAACTAAAACTAATTAATATAATAATTAACCCTAATTAGGGTTTAATAATAATAATAATAATTAATAATACTCCGTAATTAATGTTGTACCAGGTCAAACCTGGCGTGTCAGAATGAACCATGCGGTCGCATGGATTTTACGCTTCCGGTTCATGCGATCGCATGGGCCTAAATTTCGGATCACAAATTGGGCTGCTACAGTACCAGACCCGATTCTTTTTACTATTATTTTTTTCTGATTTTTAAATTTTTGTTTTTAATTTATATAAAAAAAAATATGTAATAAAAACTTATAAAAATAAATTACTTATTAATCTTAATTTTTAACAAAAGAAAAATAAAAATATAAACTTTTTAATTTAAATACTTAAAAATATAGAAATATATATATATATATATATATATATATATATATATATATATATATATATATATATATATATATATATATATATATATATATATATATATATATATATATATATATAGGGGCAGGATCAATGGGGAAGTAACCAATCGGGGGGAAGCGGGGGGAAGTAAAAAAATTTTTTTCATTATTTTTGAAATTTTTTTTTTTCCGGCATCAAGATCACACGAAAATATGAACATTTAGAAGAGACACTTCGTGATGAATGTTATTATTTATGCGGGAAAACGATCGACAAAAATAACATTCAAGATAATATTGTTCGTGAAGAATATGAAGGTTTTTTTTCATGTTTTGTGAAGTAAAATTTAGCCCGATTTAGAGTTTAGGGTTTAGAGTTTGGTGTTTTGGGTTTATTCCATAAACCCAAAACACCAAACTCTAAACCCTAAACCCTAAACTCTAAACCGTTCGTGTTAAAAACTCAATCTAAATCCTAAATCTAAACCCTAAATCTAAACCCTAAACCCTAAATTTCTAAACCCTAATATCTAAACCCTATAAACCCTAATATCTAAACCCCAATAGCTAAAACCTCAAAATACGCTCGAAAAACAAGATAATTGTTATATATTACTTCTTCGAGCGTTTTCCCGCCAAAATAAAAACATTTATCACAAAGTGTCTCTACTAAATGTTCATATTTTCATCTCATCTATAATGTTCGTAAATAAAGTTTTTTTAAAAAACAAAAAAAAAAAGTTTTTGCTTCCCCCCGAATGGTTACTTCCCTCTTGATCCTACCACTATATATATATATATATATATATATATATATATATATATATATATATATATATATATATATATATATATATATATATATATATATATATATATATATATATATATATATAATATTTTAAAAACTTATATATTTTTACAAGACTAACTAAAAAAAACTAATTTTTTTATATAGCGTTTCGCTTTCGGCGTTGATGAATTTCCCCGGCAGCGGCGCAAATACGAAATAGTTATATTTTTATTACGAAATACTATTAAATACGATACAACTTTACACAAGTTATTTATTTATTTATAGAGTGGATATACCTAAACCTTGCTACAACACTTATAGGGAGTGTACCTAATCATACAGTAGTGTAGTTTTTAGTAAGTCCGGTTCGTCCACAGGGAACTAGCCAAGTTTAACGCTATATTTTAAAAACTATATTTGTATATAAATATATATATATATATATATATATATATATATATATATATATATATATATATATATATATATATATATATATATATATATAAGTAGTATTATTATTATAAAAGGGGGTTTTTACCGTTTAATGACCGGTTTGTCGATTTTATGTCTTAAGTTACAATTAAAACCTAATGTAAAATATTAAATATACAAATGACTTAATTTAAAGCGTAAATTAAATGACGATAATAAAAGTGCAATAATTTAAAGTGTGATAAATAAAATGACGATAAATAAAATTGCGATAATTAAAAAGTACGATAATTAAAAAGTACGATAATTAATAGTGCGATAAATAAAATGACAGTAAATAAAAGTGCGATGAAATATGAAATAAAAGAATTATTGTTGGTCCCTTGATAACAACAGGAGTATTGTAGAGGGGGGGGGGGGGGTGAATACAATTTCTTTTCAATTAACCAAATAGTTAAACTCGATTAGTATTCAATCATGCAAATAAATAGAGTCACATGTAATTTTTCAACAGTTATTCTTTATTGATTGAATCACAAAGAATCACAACTATCCTTGGCAGAATGATAGTTGGTTGATACAGATTACCTAGATTATAGCTAAGAGGTAAACTAACAGCTATTACACGTTTTGACTCTATAAAATAAACCCACACCACTAGTTGTAACAATAGTGGATACAACAATTTATAGTAGTCTTATTAACCGTGTAATGGTTCTATTGTCCACTGGTACATATGATGTATGTACTTGTGGAGACAACTATATCAGAGAGCATTCTCTCGTCTTTCCTCTTTGGTAGCTATTTGCAGGAACACCCCAATTCGGTTTGGCACCAATATTTGATTAAACAAATAGAATGTTGTGTTCCCTAGGTGATGACAAAGTATAACCTATGTCTGCACATGCGTTAACCTTCTGCATTTCCACGTGGTCTTGTAAGGTCACTTGTCAGCCGCCGACGCGTGTCCTTTTCTATCAACTTTGTCTTTGACTTCTGTTGAATAGTACCATTGATGTAGACCACTCGGGAAAACGACTATGCTTATAATGGAGCATAGCTGTCTTGTGTAGTGAGCTGCATTCCAGTTGTGCTGGTTCTTCATTGCTGAGCCACTTCATGTTCTTGATTTGCTGAGTACACATCCTGTGCTGATTGAAGAACGCTGTCTACCTTGTGCTGTAGACTGAGCAGCAAACTAAACACTCGACACAGCTACATCTGCTGTCTATACATGAACAAACTTGTGCTGACTGCACATAACACTTTAGTGCAAATAAATTACAGTTTTGTCATAATTAAATCCTTAATTATTTTGGGGACTCAACAATCTCCCCCTATTTGATGATGACAAAACCTATAACATGTAGAGAAAACACTAAAATCAGCACGGAGGGACAAAAAAAAAAGGCAGTAAATTTGTCCCTTTTTAAGTTTGTTTTGGGATCTTTTGCTGAGTTATCCATATCTTATAATTTGATATGATTTTGAAGATAAACTCATTTCACTTTCATTGCAACACAATATGTACAGTAATTACAACAACAGCAGAAAGAAAAGTGAATTAAACAAAAGCTACAATTTGAGCACATAGGAGACTATCTATCTTTATCTTTTTCTCGTTCTTCTTCAGATAGCTCTTCTTGTTTGATTCTTCAGGCTTCAGGGAACAGATAAGGTACATCAGCAGGGTCAAACACAGGGATATGAGGAGGTAGAATGATGGGGCCTTTTCCGGTTGGTCCTTCACCAGTGGATTGCTTTCCTTTAGGTTTTTGAGAGAGGACTTCATCTACATTCACCACTGGTGCATTCCCAAACCTTGTTGCTTTCTTGAAGAGCTGTTGGAGTTCAGATTTAAGTGTATTTTTTATAGCACTTTCACCTTTACCAATGAAATACTCCAAGATCTCCATCCATTCACTAAATCCAAGGGATCTTAACTCATCATAGTTTATTCTTTCTTGAACTTTATTCTCCCTTACAATATTGAACGCTCTTTTTGACCCTCTGTTTACTTTGATGATCCTGCTGGAATTGGATCTTCTATTCATCACATCACCATACCTACTCCTATAATAATGATCAGGAAATTCACTGGTACGAACAGATTCTATAGGAGCAGTAGCAGGTGCTTTCTCAGCAGCTTCAATCTTATCAAATGCCTTATCCTGTTCTTTGACAATGGCTTTAGCTAATTCTAGGGACTCAGCCTCTTGCTTTCTATCAGTAGCCAATTTGTCTTCTATATCCTGGAGCCTTACCCTCTCAGCGAGTTCAGCATCAGCAGCCTCCCTTCTTTGAATTTCAGCTTGTAGACCCAACAAATACTCGTCAGCAGTGATTTTCAGGGATTTTACTGTTTCAATCATCTTTCTACCCTCTTCAGTTCTAAGGGCAGCACGATACTCCCTTAGATTCATACCCAGCTGGTGAGCCTCTTGAAATTGAGCTTTCTCCTCATCAGTAGAGAGCCTTTGACCACTGTTGTTTAAGTATACACTAATTTCAATGCCATAAGTCAAGTCAGTAATGTAGAGTGGCTGATCAAGGGGATGATGCAGCAACCTAACTTGAAGTATCCTTTCATTGATAGCAGCTTGTCTTTGCTCAAGCAATTCCTGTACAGTGATCTCCAGCCGGTAAACATCTCTTTCATCTGGATTCATTTTAAATAAGTCTGGCTCACCACGGGTAATTGAATCATCTTTCCAAGTTCTGTGTTTACCATGACGTTTTGGGGAAGATGGAGGATACATGATTGATTCACCTATGCCAGATGAAGTCACTGGAAACTGATTGACACGATTATCCTTTGTTCTGTTAAAATAAGTGAGAGTCTGGGGAGAGATAGGTGATTGAACAAATAAATGATCTCCACTACCCCAGACTGTAAAGTCAGCAGGATTAACCGTATCATCATCTTGATTAGCACCCAGCTCAACCACCTTGGCTGGGTCTTCAACACTTGCAACACCCAGCAGCACACTTCTGGCTGGGTCTTCATTCACAGCACTCTTTGCTGTGTCTTCAGTACCAGCTGACTGATTAGTATCAGCTGGTACAACCACCTCAGTATTTTCATCAGCTGCCTCAAATAAGGGTCCTTTCCTTAGGGGCTAATTGTCCCTAAGAGCAGATTTCACCCTTTGTTTATCTATGGGCATGGGTTCAGCTGATGGTTCTTGTGTTGATACTGGCTCAAGTGGAGGCAGGTAGGGAACAATAGCAAGATGCTCTCCCTGAATATCATCATCATCAAGATTGATTGTTTCTGCTGGCTTATGTTGTGTAGCTGGCTGTGTGAAGATGTTGGGCGAGAATATGAGCTGGTTTCTAACATAGCATCTAACCACTTCATAAAAATGTCAGCTCTAACTCCTCTTCCTAACTCAGTGGATGCAAGATAATCTTTCATTTCTTCGGGAGTCATCCGTTTGATCCTATATGCTCGCTCAGCATACAGTTTTGCCCTCTTTTTGTCGTATTTAACCATGAATTTGGCATTTCTTTTTCGTGCATCCTTTTTGAATTTATCAATGCCAATCAGGTCATCATCAATGTCCCTCTTTTTCGGGGTCAGCCATCTCCTATGCTCAATTCTATGGCGTTTAAGAGCAACATAGGCATCCCATTTGACATTGAAGGCATCATTTAATTCTTGCTGTCTCTTCTGATGTCTCTCCAGTTTTCTTTTCATTCTTCTTTCAATAGTTTGAGAAACAACAAAAGCTTCAGCAACAGCCCGTGCAGAAACATCACTGGGCTTACTGCCAGAACCAATATCATCCACTGATGTGGCAGACACACTGGGTTGAGATTCACCAGCTGCCTGTACACCAACTTTAGTATGAACGTTGCTGGGCTTAGTGCCAGAGTCTTGACCAGTAGAACCATCATCACCATCACCATCACCATCTCTCCTTGGTTGTTTTGGAACCTTTTCATGCTCATGCTCCCCCTCTGATTGTTTTCTCTTTTTGAGTTTCTTTTTAGATTACTTCTCCCCCTTTTTGTTATCAGCAGGGGCAGAAAGGTGAACAGGGGAGACCTGTGCATCAAGGTCACTATCTGAATCTGGAACAGAGAATGCAAAATTGTTCCAGTCAGCAACTTCAGGAGTAATATGGGCACCAGGATCCACGCCAAATTGTCGAAGAAGGAGGTTGGAAGACCTAACTTCATTCCTTGCAACACCCATAGCCATCTTCTCAACCATGGCCCTAACATCACCCTGTAGGGTAGCCAGTCGATGCATATTTTCAACCATTTGAACATAGGCAGAAGCAGGAATCATGTTAGCCATTTGCTGCTCTTGTGAATCCAATCTCTCATGTAGCACTGCATTTTCTTCATTAAGAAAAAGAATTCTGCGATTAGCAGCATCTAAATCAGCTTGAAGATGGACAATGTCCTCAGTATATTCATTGTGAGATATGATTCGTTTCTTTAAGTCCTCCTCCTCTTCATGTTGTTTGACAATGGCAGCCACCGCAAGATCTGCAAAGGCACATACTTGTTTGAGCTGGACTTCAATATTGGAAGTGGTAACCTGCCCAGCGTTACGTATGGCTTCAGTCACACTATCAGCAATAGCAGTGCGAATGGTGGCCTGTAGATCAGGTGTAACCTCAGCGAGTGTTTTATAGACAGCCAGGGTGGAGATGTCAGCCACCTCATCAGCATTAAATTTAACATAGCTAGTTGAGGGGTGGTCAGAAGCAGCTAACACAGGACTACCTCCGTGGGGTGGTGGAGGTGGAAGGTCAGAATTTGACTCGTCACCATGATCACCATCATTTTTACCTTCACCCGAAGGTTTAAAACCACTGGTATTCTTGTCAGCATCATGAACATCATCATCAGTGAGATCCACTGGTTTATATTTGGTACCAGTCACATTATCATGAGTGACTGGTTCATCCTTACCAGTACCTTTATCAGCATCACCATCAGAAGAAGAAGATGATGAGGAAGAAGCTGATGAATCAGAAGGTACTGGTGAATCAGGAATATTCTGCATAACATATTTACCAGTAGAGGGATCTCTGATGAACTTGAGAGGCCTCCATCTACCAGGCCATGGAGAAGCAACTGGAGCCATGCCAAAAAAATGATAATATGGCTGCTCGTTGATCTGTTCTAAAGTAGCCAACCTCTCATAAACTTCTTCTCTAGCTGGTTGATCAAGCTGAGACAATAGTTCAGTCAGCTCTTCGTGAGGCAATTTGCTGGCTGAGACTATGGAAGTTTGAGGATCAAAAGTTAGCTGATCCACCAGCAGAGCAACTCTGGGAGTAATAGATGCTCCCCGATAGATGAAGTTAGGGACAACTTCATCAGGATCTAGCACCTGGCACACATAAGGTTTCTTCTCAGCAGAAACAGTAGCCTGAGAAGAGTCAGTAGTGGCAGAAACAGAGGTACCAGCATCCATAACGGATTCCGTAGAACTAGTAGAAGCGGTAGGTAACTGTGCAGGAGGTGAAGAAGCAGCATCTTCAGTAGTAGCAGCAGTATCCACCGTTGGCTCAGTGGGAACATAGCCAACATAGCCAGCATTAATAAAATCAAGACCCTCTAGAACAGTATCACCCTGTGAACCAGAATCTGATGGAAAAGTAGCACTTTTACCAGCATCCATGAGAACATCAGATGGAAAAGTAGCACTTGTACCAGCTTCCATGATAACATTTTGTGCATCGGTAGCAGCAGCAGACGCAATGTCACCCTTTGGGTCAGTGACAGGTTCATCAAGTAGAACATCCTTGACAATATTGTCAATTACCTTTTTAAGAACAGGAGAATCCACTATGATTTCATCTTCCACTTCAGGTGTAGTAGTGGAAACAGCAATACTGGGAGCAGTAACACCAGCAGCTGTAGAAGCAACAATACTAGCATCAGCACCACCAGTAGGAGAAATAGTAGCACCAATACCAGTAGCAGAGGCAGCAATCTGCTCAGTAGGAATAATATCATCTTTAACTTGCTCCCCCTCTGCCTGTTCATCTACCCTGCTAAGAACTGAAACAATAGAACATTTTATGTTAACAACTGTAGAACCAAATAAATTTGACTCAACAATTGCATCTGTTGTTGGTCTCTGGGGATAGACTGGTGATGTGGTCAGCCCTTCGAATGAGACAGAATAAGGTATCTGTAAGTACAGCTGTGACTCTGCTGACTCATTGGTGACATATGTTGACCCAGATAGTGTAAGAGATCTGGCTGGTAAAGATGTAGGAGTGAGACTCTTATCATGATCCGAGTAACATAATAGTTGTGCAGTATCCTGAGCTGGTTCAACACGATGAGGACCCAGCTCAAGTTTGCTTTGGGGGTCAGGTATGTGCTCTGCTGATTGTACTGGCAGCAGAAGATATAGCATTAAGTTCAATTTTGAAAAATGTGGAAGTGTCTGGCTAGAAGAGTATGGGTTGCTACTCTTCTTAACACTAGTTTTAATACCAGTCAGCTTGGGAGCCAGGGATATACCTTGAACTCCACATTCATTTTTCAAGTCAGCAGATAAAAGATGTTTAATTATGTTAGAATTTTTTGCTGTTTGGTCTAGAAACGCACCAGGTTCCATAGCCACATCCTTTGCAGGAGCAGCAGTTGAGACTGGTGCAATCTCCCCTGTGGTGAGCCTGGAGCCAGCTTTTGCTCGTTTGGATTTGCCTGTTACCAAGAAATAGTTAAGCAACAGATTCCAATACTAGAAGTGGATAGTCAGTATATAAGACTAGGGTTATTCTTTATGATCAGAGAGCACTAGATTCTAATACAAGTACTGCTTTACCAGTATGTGAGACAGTGGCTGTACTAGTTGAGGTAGCTGGCTTCTTCCTTTTTACAGCTGGCTTTCGCTGAGGTCCCTCCCCCTCAGCTGGTGCAACACCAGAGGCAGCCGGTTGGTTCACTCCACCTCGAGCAGCAAGATACTCAAGCATGCCTGGTGTCAGGGCATTATATGGAGCAGCAGGAGCATCTTTTGGCATTCCCCCTTATTTTGGAGGTAGGTCGAATGATTCATCAGCAATCTGCTGGTAAGCTTCACCCAGCTCATTTTCAAAAACAAGGCTCAAAAACCTTGGAAAGGGGATTAAGTGTGTTCATTTAGGTGCAAGCACCATTTCCCTTAGCCTTAAGTAAATTTCACCGGCATAATCAATATTTCAATTGAACAGCATCCCATGACCAATCTTCAGCTCAAAATCTGAGCACTGATCAAAGCTCCCGGACTTCTGACTGATGCAATGAGTCAGCAAGCCAAAGAAATAGTTCCACAGAGGTGGCATCTGCCTCCTTAAGGGCGTATGAGCCACTGGTCCATCAAACCCTATAATCTCCAGTACCTCTCTTCTAAACTCATCACTGATTGGTGAATTAACGAACGGACCAATGGGTAATTGGAGAGCACGTCGGATGGCATCAACAGTGATAGAGCAGGGTAGGGTTTCAGTCACCATGCCACGAATACATGGAACGTTCTGTTGAGTGGTGGCCGTGGTGGCAGTATACCAGAATCTGGCCAAACAAGCCGGATAAAGACGAGAAGGTACGCCGGTAATAGCTCGAGCCAGTGGTGATTGTCGTATGTAATCGATAAGCGCATCATAACCCAAGTTGGCTTTGGTTTTGGGAATTGAAAGGGCATGAGCAGCATTGCCTCTTGATAGGCGAATGGAAGAGTGTTCTGGTGCATTTACAGCCCTAACAAGGCTTGGGTGCAGGTTGAACAGAGGGCCCTGCACCACTTGTTCTTCGATGACCGGTGGTGGTTGCTGTTCCGGTTGTTGTGGTGCTACCGGTTATTGTTGCTGTGGTTGTTGTTCCCCTGGCTGGTTTGCTGCAGGTGGTGATTGATGTTGTTGTTGTTCTGCCATTGATGATTTCGTAGAAGATGGATGTATGAATTGATTTAAAGATTTGGGAATTTCTAGAGAGAAGAGTGTGAATTTCAAAACTGAATAACCGAAGGTTATTATGGAAGATAAAACACTCTTTTAACCGTTGTGATTGGGTGAAAAAGGTAGGAGAGAGAAAATGACAACTGCCATTAGCAGGCGCATGGGCAGATGTGACAGACTGGCACACTCGAGGGGACACAGACTGATGATTTGACGTATATATGGCTTGAACACTCATACCTCCCATTCAACATTAAATGCAGCAGGTTTTAAATTTTAAAAAAAAATTAAAAACCACAAAATAAGTTTTGTATTAAATACAAAATACTTTGTTACATTTAATATGTCATGAATTTAATTTAAATCATTGGAAGTAAATGAGTTTCAGATTTAAGGAATCATTTAATTTTGTGAGCTATTTATTATTTCAATTAAAAACATTTTGAGTAACCAAAATATAAAAGACCTTATTGTGCTGAGTGTTTTACATGTAGGTAGTAAGTTAACAAAAATGGCTTACTGGTTTGTCCTACATGTTGTAGAGTCAGCACACCAACAAAAATTGTCTTTTATTTAAAGTTCAAGCATACCCAGCTCAGAGATGAGATAGTTAAAATGTTTCTCATCTAAGGGCTTTGTGAATAGATCTGCTAACTGCTGGTCTGTTGAAATAAAATGTAGCTCCACATCTCCTTTTTAAACATGATCCCTTATGAAGTGATATCGAACGTCAATGTGCTTTGTTCTTGAATGCATCACAGGATTGTTGGTGATAGCTATTGCACTTGTATTGTCACAGTAAATTGGAGTCTTTGTAACATGAACACCATAGTCTTTCAGCTGGCTTTGCATCCACAGTACTTGAGCAGTACAACTACCAGCAGAAACGTATTCTGCCTCAGCAGTAGATGTGGACACAGTATTTTACTTTTTGCTCGTCCAGCTGACTAGCCTACCACCCAGTAACTGGCAACCACCAGTAGTACTTTTCCTGTCTATTTTACACCCTGCAAAATCAGCATCTGAATACCCAATTAGCTCAAAATCCTGGTCTTTGGGATACCAAAGACCACGTTTAGCAGTAGCTTTCAGATACCTAAATATCCTTTTTACTGCTAGCAAGTGTGACTCTTTAGGATCAACTTGATATCTGGCACAGAGATATGTGGCAAACATAATATCTGGTCTGCTGGCTGTGAGATAAAGTAGGGATCCAATCATACCTCTATATTCAGTGATATTGACTGGTTCACCATTGGGATCAGCATCTATTTTAATAGTTGCTGCCATTGGAGTCCCTATATCTTTTAAACAGGTCAGACCAAATTTCTTTAGCATATCTTTGATATATTTATCCTGACTTATAAAAATTCCATCATCAAGTTGTTTAATTTGCAATCCTAAAAAGTATTGTAAGTCTCTTTGTAAGCTCATTTCATATGTCTTTGACATAAGTTTTGAAAAATCTTGACAATGTTTCTCGTTTTTAGATCCATAAATAATATCATCCATATATATCTGAACCAGCAAGAGATCACCATCTGTCTCTTTTGAGAACAGAGTGGTGTCAATTGTTCCAACTTTAAAACCTATACCAGTGAGATACACATGAAGTGTCTCATACCATGCTCTTGGAACCTATTTGAGGCCATAAGAGCTTTGTCTAGCTTGTAGACATGGTCTGGATATTTACTGCTTACAAAACCAGGAGGCTGTTTGACATAAACTTCTTCTTGCAGCTTCCCATTTAGAAATGCAGATTTAACATCCATCTAGAATACCCTAAAGTTCATATTAGCAGCATACGCCAAGAACAGTCTGATAGCTTCCATCCTAGCCACTGGAGCATAAGTCTCTCCATAATCCAATCCTTCTTCCTGTTTGAAACCTTGAGCTACCAATCTAGCTTTGTTTCTAATCACAATCCCATCTTCATCCATCTTGTTCTTGAAAACCCACTTGGTACCAATGATTTTCTTAGTTTCATCATCAGGTTTAGGTACCAATATCCAAACCTTATTCCTATCAAACTGGGAGATCTCTTCTTGCATAGCTCCAGCCCAGCTTGGATCTTTGATTGCTTCATCAAGACATTTAGGTTCAATGGTAGACACAAAATTTACATGCATACAGAAATTGCTGGTTGCATGCCTTCTTGTTTTAACACCACTAGCCAGATTACCAATGACTTGCTCAATTGGATGCTCTTTTGTCCATCTAGTGTTATGAACAGGTGAGCTTGTCGTGGAACACACAGCATCTTGATCATCAGCTGGTTCAAAGTTATGAGCAGCAATTGGAGACAGCTGTTCAGTATTATTGTAACCAGTACCAGCTTGTGATCCTTCAGAACCAGTAGACCTATGCTCAAGTTGTAGGACTTCAGTAGAGCCAGTAGATCCACTTGGTTTACACACAGATGGAACAGAGTGTTCCATCTCATCATCAGAGAACCCAGCAACATGGATTGGTGAGGGATTTGTAGCTGGTTCCTCTTCATCATCGAGACCTTGCTGAGTAGGCTCTTCAAACAATAACTCTTCATCTTCTTGACTGGAAGATGAGGCTGGGGCAGTTTCATCAAATGTAACATTAATCAATTCTTCAAAACAACCCCTTCTTTTATTGAAAACTCTATATGCCTTTGACATGTTGGAATATTCCAAGAATATACCTTCATCAGCCTTAGTATCAAACTTGCCCAACTGATCCCTATTGTTGAGAATGAAACAGGGAGTGCCAAATAAATGAAGAAATGAGATTGAGGGTTTTCTTCCTTTGAGAACTTCATAAGCAGTTTTCTGATGTCTTTTCACAATTAGAGACCTATTCTGGGTAAAACATGCAGTGTTCACAGCCTCTGCCCAATATGAATTTTTCAGCCCAGACTCAGCTAACATAGATCTTGCTGCTTCAATGAGAGTTCTGTTTCTTCTTTCTGCAACACCATTTTGTTGAGGTGTTCTCACAGCAGAAAAGTTCTGTGAAATACCTTTATCAACACAAAATTCTTCTAATGTAGCATTTCTGAATTATGTACCATGATCACTTTTTAGCTGTTTCACCAGTTGCCCATTTAAAAGCTCCATTCTTTTGATAAAATTGATAATTTCATCAGCAGCTTCACTCTTTTGCTTCAAAAAGAATACCCAGGTGTATCTGGAGTATTCATCAACAATAACCAGTGTATACTTCTTCCCACTACAGCTGGCCACATTAACAGGACCAAAAAGATCCATATGAAGTAAATGAAATGGTTTCTCAACAGATGAGATTTGCTTTGATTTGAATGAGGCATGGTGATGTTTTTTTTTTCACAACCAGGACACAGTCTGTCCTTTACATAAGACATAGTGGGTAGCCCAGACACTAAACTTCTACTGGATAATTTGTGAATATCTTTGAAGTTGAGATGTGAGAGTCTCTTATGCCATAACCATTTCAGGTTGTCTGCTGCCTTCGAATAGAAACAAGTATCAATTGTTGTGACTGCTGTGTTCATGTCAATTTGATACATGTTTTCATGACGTTTTGCAGTCAGCAGTGGCTTCCCTGTCTTATCAAAAATAGTTCCAATTTTTTTTCTGAATTGGACTATCTTGTTCTTGCTTGTCAGTTGGCTTATGCTGAGTAAATTATGTTTAAGCCCAACTACATATGCAACATTTGAGAATGTGACATTCTCATTAGTCAAAGTACCAAAACCCTTTGTGTAACCCAATGAATTATCTCCATACGAAACAACTGGACCATCTTTTTCTTGATAGTCCATTAGCAGGGACTTACATCCGGTCATATGTCTCGAACATTCACTATCGAGATACCAGATTTGCTTGTTTTGAATGCCCTGTACAGTAGCTAAGAGATTAATTCTTTTTGGGAACCCATCCAAGGATGGGTTCTGGAAGGGTCATCTTTGATGATCTCTTCCTGTCTGCTGGTTTGCTTGAAGAAGCATCAGCAGACGGGGTTGGGGTAAACGGACATCGGTTGGCTAAGTGAAACTTGCTGCCATATTTGTAGCATTTTCTCATATTTGGTATCGGTGATGGGTCATACACATTGAGGAGAATCTCTTTTCTGATCAGCTTCCCTCATATCAGCCAAAAACTTGCTACCACTATCATCATCATCAGACTCCTTGACCTCCTTGGCCATTAAACACAGCTTCTTTTCTTGAGCATAACCAGCACCATCATCATCAGTATCACAATCAGAGGAAGACGACGAGCTGGTTTCATCCCAATCATGATGCTCAGTAACTAGAACCTTTTCTGGCTTTTTACCCTTCTTATCAGTCTTAGCACTTTCCTTCATCTGAGATTTCATAGCTTTGTACTTGTTTTTGTACTTGTCAGCTTTTGAGAAAGAGTTAGCATGTGAAATTGAAGGTTTCCTGGACATGCATTCAGCAGTAAAATGTCCAACCTTTCCACAATTATAACACTCAGATTTAGGACCCTTGACTGACTTGCTGCTATACCTAGCACTTGGTTTCTTACTCCCTTTGTATGATTTGCTGGTTCTATTACGATTGAACCTTTTGAACTGCCTAGCCAGCAAATCCATACCTTCAGCAAACCCTTCTGCATCACTTTCGTCATCACTGCTTTCTTCAGACTCAGTACCACTATCCACATCACTCCCAGCTGACTCTTCTTCTGCCAGCAACTTTTGAACCAATAAAGCCTTTTGAGCTTTCTTTTTAGCAGCAGCAATAAGAGCAGTATCATCTGTCTTAGAAGATTTTGAAGTGGTGGGGGCAGACCTAAAGTTTTCTTTCAACTTAAGTTCAAATTTAGCCTCTGCCTTCTCATGGTTCCAAAGTGAACTGTAGAGAGAAGACATGTTAAAGTTCTTTAGGGTCTGAGTGGTTCTTAAGGGGTTAGTAACATATTTCCATTTAGTGGGCAATGAATCTATGAATTTGTTAACTTGTTCAAACTCAGTATAGGTGACATTCAGAGTGATCAGGTCAGCAATCAAGGAGTTAAACCTAATGAAGGTTTGCTTAAGGGTTTCGTTTTTGTAGGCAAAGAACATTTCATATTCTCATTTTAAAGTAATCATTCTGTTCTGCCTAACTTCTCCCATACCCTCATAGGTAACATCTAGATAGTCCAACATAAATTTGGCATTTTCTTTTCCCTTAATCAGTTTGAACAGTGGGTTAGGCAAAGTTATAGCTAACAAGGTTCTGATCTTAGGGTCAAGTCCAACACGACGTTTATCCTCAACATCCCATCTAGAAGGAGTGAGAATAACCTCTCTGCCAGGAACATCAGGAGTGTCAGCTGTAGCTGGTGCACTACCAATAGTTTCAGTAGGCACAAATGGACCATCTGTGGCGATACCAGGCATGAGTGGGTCAATAGACTCAAGGTGAAGCATGAATCTTGCCTTCCAAGTTTCATACTCATCTTCATCAAATTTAGGTTGTCTATTGGATGAGCCATTTTCAAGGTAAGCTGTATTAGAATATGCAGCCATGAGAGAATTCAGATCCAAGATATTAATTATCATGACTGAAGCTCTGATACCAGTTGTTGGTCCCTTGATAACAACATGAGTATTGTAGAGGGGTGAATACAATTTCTTTTAAATTAACCAAACAGTTAAACTCGATTAGTATTCAATCTTGCAAATAAATAGAGTCACAGGTAATTTTTCAACAGTTATTCTTTATTGATTGAATCACAAAGAATCATAACTATCCTTGGTGGAATGATAGTTGGTTGATACATATTACCTAGATTATAGCTAAGAGGTAAACTAACAGCTATTACACGTTTTGACTCTATAAAATAAACCCACACCACTAATTGTAACAATAGTGGATACAACAATTTATAGTAGTCTTATTAACCGTGTAATGGTTCTATTGTCCACTGGTACATAGGATGTCTGTACTTGTGAAGACAACTATATCAGAGAGTATGCTCTCTTCTTTCCTCTTTGGTAGCTATTTGCAGGAACACCCCAATTCGGTTTGGCACCACTATTTGATTAAACAAATAGAATGTTGTGTTCCCTAGGTGATGACAAAGTATAACCCATGTCTGCACATGCATTAACCTTCTGCATTCCCACGTGGTCTTGTAAGGTCACTTGTCAGCCGCCGACGCGTGTCCTTTTCTGTTCAACTTTGTCTTTGACTTCTGTTGAATAGTACCATTGATGTAGACCACTCGGGAAAATGACTATGCTTATAATGGAGCATAGCTGTCTTTTGTAGTGAGCTGCATTCCAGCTGTGCTGGTTCTTCATTGCTGAGCCACTTCATGTTCTTGATTTGCTGAGTACACATCCTGTGTTGATTGAAGAACACTGTCTACCTTGTGCTGGTAGACTGAGCAGCAAACTAAACACTCGACACAGCTACATCTGCTGTCTATACATGAACAAACTTGTGCTGACTGCACATAACACTTTAGTGCAAATAAATTACAGTTTTGTTATAATTAAATCCTTAATTATTTTGGGGACTCAACAATTATACTTATTTAAACTTCCGTAATCATGATGTTTGACTTGTTGATTTTAATTTATTACCATGGGTTAATTGTCCTTTGTCCTGGATTATTCGATATATCCATCTGGTTTTTGTCCATAACAGTCCATCAGTCATAAATATAAAGTGCGAGTGTCCTCGTCAATTTATCCTTATATCCGAAGTCAAATATTCCAACTAATTGGGGACTTACACTTTAACAAGGTTTTAATACTTTGTTAATAATTACGCCAAGTGTCCTTGTACATAATTTACCCCTGTTTTAATGAGTCCATTGACTATTAATCCATTCCCATGTCTAGTTAAATGAACGATTATTAGTACTTATAAATATCCCGCCCATCGTATCCGATCGAGTGTATATGGTTATTTATAGGTACGTCAAATTGTAAATCTTTATATTAAATTAACAAACTATCATTCAATTAAACAAATATAAAGCCCATTAATAGCCCATAGTCCAATTTCCACAAGTGTCGGTCTTTTGTCCAAACCCCAATTATGGTCCAAAGCCCAATTATCCCGTTTTTAATATTTAGCCCAACATCAGAATTACTTCGGCTTAAATAAGCATAATAATAACTTAGCTACGAGACATTAATTTAAAAAGGTTTAACATAACTTACAATGATTAATAATAGCGTAGCATTACACGGACAGAATTTTGACTTACACCCTTACAACATTCGCTAACATAACCTTATTATTATTAATCTTAAATTAAAACTAAAATTAATATATATATATATATATATATATATATATATATATATATATATATATATATATATATATATATATATATATATATATATCGCGAGAGAGATTAGAAAAAGATGTGTTTTTGTTCGCTGAAACTCGTGCAATTATAGGATGTCAGCTGCTACAGGAGCTCATGCGATCGCATGACTTTTACTCCTCCAAGCCATGCGATCGCATAGCCTGCTTTTCCAGCTCATGATGATTTGTTTGCTAGTTTGCCGACGGTTTTATTAAATATATATAATATATATATATAATTTTAAGAATTATTTATATATTATATTATATTTATGTGCATAGTTGACTTGTAATTTTTGCTCCGTTGCGTCGCGCGTTGAAAGTTGGTTCATGTTCCGGTTCTGGATTTTCGAACGTCCTTGCGTACTATTTAATATCTTGTACTTTGCGTTTTGCGGCTTCTACTCTTGTAATTTTGAGACGTTTCTTATCAATAAATTGAACCACTTGGATTGTACTTTGTACTTTTTAGCTTTTTGGTCGTTTGCGTCTTCAAATCGTCGAATCTTTCTTTTGTCTTCACCTTTTATTATTTAAACGAATATCACTTGTAAATAGAACAATTGCAACTAAAAGCTTGTCTTTCTTGAGGGATAATGCTATGAAATATATGTTCGTTTTTAGCATTTCCCACACTTGAGCGTTGCTTGTCCTCAAGCAATATAGTCTTGAAATAAAAACATACTTGAATCACTTCTTTATTCTTCAAACTTTGTACATCAGTGATTTCTAAACGGCGGTATGAACAATGATAGTAACGTTGTGGTTTACAGTCCCACATGACTATAAAAATTTAGATCCTTAAGAAAATTGGATCTTTATGAAAACATTTGATCTTTTTGATAATTCAATCTAGATTTTAACCTAGACAAGTTTTCCGGAATAACCTTTTACTGGTGTTTGCAAAATATTTTTATGGGTTTTGTGGGTTTCAGATTTGAAAATTTTAGTTCAAAACTTGCGGTTTTGTGTCACCCACTTGCTAACCTTGTATTGGAAAAGCAACATGTCCAGTTTACTTGCTCCGTATATTACCTTTCAGTAAACTACCGTCCGGTTGTAAAGGAAAGCGTTGAACAAGCAACTGTTAAGGCAATGTCCCGTGACATGCAGATAATCATGGTCTACAACGTGTCGGATGCAATTACTATCCTTGGTAGGAGTAATAGTAAAGATCCCCCTATAGTTTTTCGGTCTGGTACAAGGTCCTGTCTTTGACCATGCTATGCAACCACCGTTCTTACGGTTGACACCCGATTTGGTTCAGGTGACCTAATGAATTCCTGGTGAATTCCTAGGATTTTATGTTCAATGGTAATGAACGCATTGAAAATAGGGTTTCAGAAAACAAATCGGTTTGTAATTTTGATCAAAATATTTTCTCGTTCAAGCTCGAGTTTAGATATCATCGAATTCCATGAGTTTTAATTCTCAATCTTTAAGGTCAATCTCAAGGATTGAGTAATATCAGTCTTAAAGCTGATTTTTGACCTAAATCAAGAAGCGCGTTTATTTTTCTCTCGGAAGACTTTACTTCCTTTTAAATTTCATTTATATTACAATAAACTGGGTAAAACTGATTAATATAGTTCAAAACAAAAGTATCTTTAGTTATTTGTACAAAAATATGTGATATATGTTCTAAATAACTTGGTAAATTTTTCCCACACTTGGCTTTTATTTTCCTTTCTTTGCCTTTTTATTTTCCTCTATTCCATTTTAAATGAATTCTAACATTTTGGGTTGTTTCTCAATTTATGTCCTTTCCGAGGTAACAATAATTTCGGTGTTAACACCTAGTTTTATCGTTCATAAATATGTATAAACTTAATTTTGAGTTCATTTAGTTGAAAATTTTGAAATTTTTTACTAGAATTGGGTAGTCAGTATATAAGACTAGGGCCGTTCTTTGTTATTAGAGAGCACTAGATTCTAATACAACTACTGCGTTACTAGTATTTTTAATGGTAACCAAGTGTTTAAATTAAAATTTTAAAAATCCGAAAGAATTTAACCCCTTCCCACACTTAAGATCTTGCAATGCCCTCATTCGCAAGAAATCAGTAACAATTTAAATTATTGAGGGTGATTAGCGTAGAAAAATGATTAAATTTTACCAAATTTTCTAAACATATTGGCGTTTGTTTGTTGAATGATAAATGGTGCACATCATTTGTTCATTCCGTCTTGTTGTTACATCACATTTGTTTTTCGTTTTGTCATCAAAATTAGTAGCTTTTGCTGAACTTAATGCCAGTCTTTGAAAGTTCCAAAAAACTTTGCTACAGTAAAACACTATTTCAAAATGAAAATGTATATATGTATATGTATATACTACGAGACGATGATTTATAGAAGCAAATAACCAAAACACTTAATTGATAAAAGCTACACTTCTAGTGACATAGTTTATCAATGATTAAGTTTAATTTTTGATAAAGGTACACGTCGTGTAACGAAAAGTATTAGTTTTCTAAGTGTACAAAAATGCATTCGAGAAACCGAAACTGGGTCATAAGTCGAGTGACAACGTACGAGTCATCGGAACGAATATTTCAAGTCAACTATGCACATGAATTTAATATAATATATAATTAATTATATAAATTAAATATATTATATTTATATTATAATAATATGTTGACAAGCTAGTGTACAAAACAATTGTGAGCTGGATCCCATAGCCATGCGATCGCATGGCCAAGGAGGCTAAACCCCATGTGATCGCATGGGGTACTGTTTCAAGTCAGGTACTATAAAAGCTCGATCTGGTTCCAGCTGAATCCATCTATCCCTCTTTCTCTAATATTACTCCGTATATTTATTTAATTTATTTTATTTTATTATTATTATTATTATTATTATTATTATTATTATTATTATTATTATTATTATTATTATTATTATTATTGTTATTATTATTATTATTATTATTATTAATATTATTAATATTATTATTATTAAGATTAATATTATTATTAATCTTATTATTATTATTATTATTAGTATAATAATTATTAGCATTATACATAAAATACTACGACGAGGTTATGTCCAAATGATTTCAAAATGGTTTTCGAGCAAGATAGGGCTAATGAAACTATGGGTTATAACTATGGAGGTTATGGGTAATGTTCGTGGGTATTGTTTGCAAGTCAAACTTAGTGTTTATCATCTCCGTTGCATCTACGTACTTTCGTGCAATATTGAATCACAATATTGATACGTGAGCATTCATAACTTATCTTTTATATATTAATGGTGTATCCATGTCTAGTGCTCGAGTATATATGTTTATGCATGTTTGTATGCTAATTCTTGTCGTTAGATAATTTATGATGAATCACGAATTTAGTACATATACAACTGATATAAGGTATATGATATGCATGTTATTGGAAAGCTGGCGAAAAATCAATAACTTTTCATTTAGAAATCGCGTAATTTCGATGAACGAATTAAAAGTTATGATCAACTGAATTATGATTGACGTTAATTGGAATTACTTTTGAATCTGCAATTAATATTTAAACTACTTGTTTATAAAATTGATTAAGTGGATTTTTGAATGTTACCAGCCGAGTAAATGAATTCTTAAATAAGGCATGTCTTGTTCTGTTGGACAATGGTCAAGTTGACTGTTTTATCATATTTTAAAGCTTTATAAAACTACAATCTAATTATACAAGTATTGGGAAACCATGTGAAATGTTAAACTATTTTCGATTGCCATGATCATTCAAACTATAGTATAGATTTTAAAAGTCACTATTGAGTCAGGTTGACTTTTTGAAATGACTTTTGATAACTTATGTATGTCGATCTCGAGCATTAGGATTGTGATACACTATGACCTGACCTAGCTTGATAGACATTTATTGACCAACATATGTTCTCTAGGTTGAGATCTACGGTTATTTGGTATTTCGAGTTTCGGTCACATTTCGGTGAACGACTTTATGTGCTGCTAATGTGAGTTTCATTTGCTCCCTTTTTAATTGCTTTTGAAATCTATATTTTTGGGCTGAGAATACATGCACTTTATTTTAAACGCAATGGATACAAGTATATATACTAAATTCTACACCGAGTTTGAACCGAAAATCCCTTAGCTTTGGTAACTAGTAACTGCCGGTTTTAAGAACTAGTGGGCGCGAGTAGTTATATATGGATCCATAGGGCTTGACATCCTCGTCTGTTCTAGGTATAGAAACCCTAGCCTGAACTATAAAACAGACGTATGCTATTTGAGTTTAGTACACATTGGATTGCGTGTATTGTACATGTTGGTTGCATGTATGTTAAAACAGGGGTACTTATTATAACGTTAAAGTTTAGTTACCAGGGTGCTCAATTTCGTAGAATATTTTGATAAACGTTTCTGGATGAAACAACTGAAATCTTGTGATCCACCTTTATATACAAATTATGTGCAACATTAAAACTATGAACTCACCAACCTTTGTGTTGACACTTGAAAGCATGTTTATTCTCAGGTTCCTAGAAGTCTTCCGCTGTTTGCTTATCTGTTATACAAGCTATGTGCATGGAGTCATACATGCTTTATTTAAGAAAATGTTGCATTCACAAAACCATCACCATGTATCTTATTCTGACTGCATTGTCAACGGAAGTATTATTGTAAACCATTGTTTACGGTGATTGTCTATATGTAGAAATCATCAGATGTCGAAAACCTTGGATTTAAATATTCATTTATGGTATACCTTTTTAAAAGAATGCAATGTTTATAAAACGTATCATATAGAGGTCAAATACCTCGCAATGAAATCGATGAATGACGTATTCGTTCATATGGATTTGGAGCGATCGTCACAAATGATCTCCTTCCATATGGTGCGACCTGAAATGTTCCTACATGAAACGTTAGTATCCAACTCCTCCCCCCCCCCTCCAGCCCATAAATACTCGTTATACTTTTTGATATTTAATTTTAAAATCAAATAGTTATATTTTTTGATATATCATCAGTTTACTCCGTATTAATAGGGTGGTGATGATTTTTTTCTTTGGACAATGATTTTAATCCTGGTATAATTTTACATTCACACTTTGTTCCTATATATGTTATATCTCATATACACATTGGTCATCTATCTATAGTTAATATTAAAATGCTATAATGATGATGTCATTATTAGGCTAATTCATTTGTTAAAAAAAATTTTAAAAAAATTCTAAGTATGGTGGGTGATGTCATTAATCTAAATATTGAATTAAATCTTATTAATTAATTATTATTATTAAATCTTATCTTATTAATAACTATTTTAATTATTAAAATTAAATAATTTTGAACTATTCTAATTAATTTTGAATTGAATACGAGAAGGTATAAAAGCTAGACAGAAGGAAAACAATTCTAAATTTATATTTTAATTTACACTTTTAAAATAAAATGACAACTAATATTATCTCTTATGATTGGATGTAGATTGTTTAATATGCATTTTAAGTGTTTGATAAAATGTTCAGCTGACGATCCACGGGTCATTAAACTAAATAACTTTAGTATTTATGTTCACTTAATAGCTAAAATATACGGAGTATCATTAAACTGTCTCGTTTAAACAAACATGTGGTTCCACGGGTCATTTCACTAGTACAATACTTTATTCCCTTAAGTTCATATTTTATCTGTTGTATTCCAAATTCCATCTTGTTAATTTGTCAAAAAAATTAGAGTTCCTTGTAAAGTAATACTAAAAAACATAACGAAAAATTTACCATTATTTGTGACACCTCTGACTAAATTTTCTGCCTTCGCCACTGTTAATATATATATATATATATATATATATATATATATATATATATATATATATATATATATATATATATATATATATATATATATATATATATATATATATATATATATATATTAAAGGGATCAATAGAGAACTTTTTTGTGTGAGAACCCTGAGAACTCCAAAATACACTGAAATTCGAGCAAAAAAAGTGGCGGACGAGTGATGTTATGCGAGGGGTATATGAAATAGTATTAATTTTACAAGGATATACTATTAAATACGATACAATTTTACACAAGTGATTTATTTATTTATAGAGTGGATATACCTAAACCTTGCTACAACACTTATAGGCAGTGTACCTAATCGTACAGTAGTGTAGTTTTTAGTAAGTCTGGTTCGTTCCATAGGGATCTTTTAAACAAGCTTAACGCTATATTTTTAACTTATAATTGTAAAAATACAAAAATATATATAAGTAGTATTATTATTATAAAAGGGGGTTTTTACCGTTTAATGACCAGTTTGTCGATTTTAAAACTTTAGTCGCAGTTAAAACCTAATGTAAAATATTAAAAATAAATAAAACTTAATTTAAAGCGTAAAGTAAATAACGATAATGAAATTGCGATAAATAAAATTGTGATAATTAAAAAGTACGATAATTAAAAGTGCAATTAAATAAAATGACAGTAAATAAAAGTGCGATAATTAAAAGTGCAATTAAATATGAAATATATAAATTATGCTTATTTAAACTTCCGTAATCATGATGTTTGACGTGTTGATTTTAGTTTTATTACCATGGGTTAATTGTCCTTTGTCCTGGATTATTCGATATGTCCATACGGATTTGTCCATAATAGTCCATCAGTCATAATCATAAAGTGCGAAAGTCTTCGTCAAATTATTCTTATTACCGAAGTCAAATATTCCGACTAATTGGGGATTCGAATTGTAACAAGGTCTTAATACTTTGTTTAATGAATACACCAGGTTATCGACTGCATGTAAACCAAGGTTTTATTACTTTGTTAACAATTACACCAATTACCCTTGAATGTAATCCACCCCTGTTTCAACAAGTCTATTAACTATTAATCCAGTTCCGTGTCCGGTAAAATGAACAATTATTGGTATTTATAGATATCCCGCCCACCGTGCCCAGTCAAGCATATGTGGTTATTTATAAATACGTCAAATTATAAGTCTATATATTAAATTAACGAGGTATCATTTAGTTAATATAAAGCCCATTAATAGCCCATAGTCTAATTTCCACAAGTGTCGTTCTTTTATCCAAACTCCAATTATGGTACAAAGCCCAATTACCCAATCTTAATTTTTAACCCAACATCACGATTACTTCGGCATTAAATAAGCATAATAATAACTTAGCTACGAGACATTAATGAAAATAATTTAAACATAACTTACAGTGATTTATTAACAGCGTAGTGTTACACGGACAGAGTTTTGACTTAAAACCTTAAAACATTCGCTAACATAACCTTATTATTATTAATCTTAAATTAAAATTATAAATTATAAATATATATATATATATATATATATATATATATATATATATATATATATATATATATATATATATATATATATATATATATATATATATATATCTTTTACGTATATGAAATGGAAAGAAGGTGTTAAAATATCGATCGAATGAGTTGCCTTTTATAGGCCCCATTTCAGTTTTGGTGTGCTCCGCGATCTCTAAGGGTTTCTCCTTCACAGCTCCGCGATCGCGGAGTGGTGGATTACAGCTCATCCAATTTTGGCTCCTAGCTTGCCGACGGATTTTTTAATAAATAAATATAATATATATATATCTATATATATATAATTTTAAGAATTATTTATATATTATATTATATTTATATGTATAGTTGACTTGTAATTTTCGCTCCGTTGCGTCGTGCGTTGAAAGTTGACTTAGGTCCCGGTTCTGGATTTTCGAACGTCCTTGCGTACAATTTAATATCTTGTACTTTGCATTTTGTAACTTGTACTTTTGTCATTTCTAGACGCTTCTCATCAATAAATTGAACCTCTTGGATCGTACTTTGTACTTTTGAGCTTTTTGGTCGTTTGTGTCTTCAATCGTCGAATCTGCCTTTTGTCTTCACCTTTTATTATTTAAACGAATATTACTTGTAAATAGAACAATTGCAACTAAAAGCTTGTCTTTCTTGAGGGATAATGCTGTGAAATATATGTTCGTTTTTAGCATTATCAAATATTCCCACACTTGAGCGTTGCTTGTCCTCAAGCAATATAGTCTTGAAATAAAAACACTAGAATCACTTCTTTATTCTTCACACTTTGTACATCAGTGATGTCTATACGGCGGTATGAACAATGATAGTAACATTGTGGTTTACAGTCCCACATGACTATAAAAATTTAGATCCTTTAGGAAATTGGATCTTTATGAAAACTTTTGGTCTTTTTGAAAATTTAAGCTAGATTTTACCCTAGACAAGTTTTCCGGAATAACCCTTCACCGGTGTTGCAAATTGTTTTTGTGGGTTTTGTGGGTTTCAGATTTGAAAATTTTAGCTCAAAACTTATGGTTTTGTGTCACCCACTTGCTAACCTTGTATTAGGAAAGCAACACGTCCAGTTTACTTGCTCCGTATATTACCTTTCGGTAAACTACCGTCCGGTTGTAAAGGAAAGCGTTGAACAAGCAACTGTTAAGGCAATGTCCCCTGATATGCTTTTAATTATGGTCTATAACGTATCGGATGCAATTACTATCCTTGGTAGGAGCAATAGTAAAGCTCACCCTATAGTTTTTCGGTCTGGCACAAGGTCCTATCTTCGACCATGCTATGCAACGACCGTTCTTACGGTTGACACCAGATTTGGTTCAGGTGACCTAATGAATTCCAGGTGAATTCCTAGGATTTTACGTTCAATGGAAATGAACGTATTGAAAATGGATTTTCAGAAAACAAATCGGTTTGTAATTTGATCAAAATATTTTCTCGTTCAAGCTCGAGTTTAGATATCATCGAATTCCATGAGTTTGTAATTCTCAATCTTTAAGGTCAATGTGACGCCCCGTACAAAACCATCGTGTACGGTTCGTCAATCAACAGGATCATCACAACGTCAAACACTATATGCTGTTTGAAAATCGATTTGCATTCATAAAAAGATAACGTTTTACAAAAGATAGCGTGCATCCTATGAATAGGAGCATAAACATAATTATTTGACCCTAAGGTCGTTACAAAACCATTGTTTGAAATTAACATAAACTACGAATGCAAAAGAAAAGTTCCATGATTGAGACATCTCTAGTAATGCAGCGGATATCTAATACAGCAGGTCTATAACAGCAAGTCTATAACAGCCAGTTTATAACACCAAGGCAGCAAGTCTAACAGCAGAAGCAACAACGTCTAAGCACCTGAGAAATACATGCTTAAAAGTCAACACGAATGTTGGCAAGCTATAGTTTATTTGTATTCAGTAATGTAATGTAGGCCACGAGATTTCAGTGTTGCAAACAGCGTATCAAAACAGTATGAAAAGTATATGTAAAAACCGTGGGCACATGGTAACTAGACTTAACGTATGTATATCACCCCCTGAAAGTACACCTGGCGAGTGCGAATGTTCTCGAAATATTAAACAATCATTAAATGCTAGCGCGACTAGCCCGAGTGGGGATGTCAAGCCCTATGGATCCATATCTAAGATTCGCGTTCACCGGTTCAAAAACCAATGACTAAACGTTACCGTGCTAAGGGGAAGGTTTATGCCGTTGTATAACCCACACACATATAAAGTTTAAGTACTCGTGCCTAACATGTAAAACATAAAAAGCGCATGTATTCTCAGTCTCAAAAATAGTAAAAGTGGTAAAAAGGGATGCTTTAACTCACAGTGAATAAGCAAGACAAGTTGTTACGAAAGTATGCAAGTAGAAAGTCGGTCCGAAAGGTCGTCAACCTAAATCAAAGGCTACTAGGTCAGTAGGTTATCTTTATAAGTTCAAATAGTGCATAAGTAAGTTTAAGTGTCATCATCATCATCATTCATCATTCATAAAAGCTAAGTAAACTAATCAAGTATAGAGGTCAAATAATAGGCTGAATTAGATCAGCTGCTACGACCTCTACGTAAAGCGAAAAGACACAAAATCAGTGGCCATGGCTCCGTATGGGAGTCCTCTAGTTGCTGACCAATTTCTAGACTCAAACTCGACTTTGTTTGACCGTGGCAACGGTTTAAGTACGAGTAGGTCCGAATTTTCAGCACAACGTTACAAAGGAGTATTGACTTTCGGAAGGCCATAGATCCTAAACCGTAACTCGGTTTAAGACGAGGTCTAAACGGAAAATCATCTACTAAAAACAAACTAACTGAAAATAAACTTTCCAGTAGCCCAGGTGGTCTGATCAGACACGAAAAACAATAGCTAAATTGCTCCAGTGGGGTTCTTCGTACTTGATGCTCATCACGGTTCTCATCCTTGATGCTTGTAGCTTCAAGTGTACAACTCGTTGATGATTTAGCATCACCTTGACTAAGAATTCACCATCAATACATAATATGTTAAGACCAAGTAAGAACACAACTCATTCATGGTCTTAGATGGATGATGAACCAAGGTTACATCATATCCTTAGTCTTAACACAAATACAAGTCACAATAACAACTAAAGCTACAAACTTTACACCAATTCAACAAGTATAAGCACAATCCAAGTCAAAAGAGGTGATGAAACCCTAAGCTAGAGAGCTTGGATCCATGTCACACAAGTTACAAGGTTACAAAGCTAGAAAGCTTGAACCTTTAAGTGTTCTTGAAGATCTTGAAGCATAAAGCTTGAATCTTGAAGATACATGAAGATTACAAACAAAAGTTTGAATCTTTTCAACAAAATAACAAGATCAAAGCAAAAAGAGCTTAAATCTAACAAAAAGATATGAAGATTCAAGCTAGAAAGCTTGCATCTTAATTGTTCTTGAAGATCTTGAAGCATAAAGCTTGGATCTTGAAGATGCATGAAGATTACAAACAAAAGTTTGAATCTTTATCATAAAATAACAAGGTTAAAGTAAAAGAAAGATGAATCTACAAAGTTGGTGAAGATTCAAGCTAGAAAGCTTGAATCTTCCATGTTCTTGAAAGATTCATGCTTGAATCAACAAGATATAAGCAAGATCAAAGCTAAAAGGAACTTTGATCTCCATAATATGATGATGATGACCACGAAATTGAAAGGAAAAGAAGAAGAAAAAGAAGACTTACAAGAAGAACTAGAGAGGAAAGAAAGAAAGAATCAAGTGTGTGTGAAAACCAAAATAAGAGCAAGTGTAAAATGGGAGGTAAATGGCTAGTATTTATAAGAAAATGGGATTGACATGGATTGGTGGCATGGCACCTATGGTGGCCGTGATTTTGAGGGGAGGGGGAGGGAGACACAACTTTGATTTATGGATAATGGTTGTCTAAAGTGTGTACTAATGCTAGAATCCCATGTGACAAATAGATAATCCTTATCCATTATGCTAGTATGACTCATTAATTAATTAATTTATTTATTTATTTTTTATTATGGGTCACTAGTAATAATACTTGGGCTAATTAATTGGGTCACTAGCTAGAGTAGGGTGGGAGCCCAACAAGGTAGAAAGTCCAACAAGACTAACTATTGGGCTTTAGCAATTAAATAAATAAAATTAAGCATCCAAAGGCCCAAGTAATTATTATTATAAAATAATAATTAATATTTCGCTGTCCAAATATTTCGGTTCTGACAAAAGTCAAACGTGCGCGCAGTCCGCGGTTTATTCGTAACGGCAAGTAACACCAACGGTTATAAAGCATCCGGTGGACAAGTTAAGCATTCTACATACACCAAGGCACATTTTAAAGTATATATGAATATAAAACACGTGTGCCAAGGTTCCAGAGTAATAAAGTAACACAGTACGCACAAATACGCAGTTTCGCAAAAATACAAGGCATAAAAGCAAGTCGAAAAAGCTGGGTCGTTACATTACCCACCTGTTAATGGAAATTTCGTCCCGAAATTTGAGGAGTGACTAAAAAATGGTACCGTATTTAAATAAGAAGTAGCGTATCAAAGTTCCGAAAGATTCGTGGGCTCAAAGTGAGCTATTTACCTTGAAAGGTACTTGGGCGTATAAAAGTAAGAATAGGCATGTGCCATTATTTAAGTCTCTTATCCTAAGAGATCAACAAATTGATTCATTTCTGGTTAGCATGAGTATGTCATCTGAATATATACCCACAAAAGAAAAGATGATGTTTTTAGCCTTACAGGCATCTTCAGCAAGCTGGATGCATGAAATGCATCATGAATGTTACTAAGCTTATCTAAAACATTGAGCGCTTATGCCGTAATACAAAGCTGACAGATAGAATGGAAAACATGGTAATTCACAACCATGCGATTTGATGTCTGGATAGTATTAGCCACATATTTTACTAATCCCTTAATTTCGGAAGGAGACCACAGGCATAAAGAACCCGATATTTAAGAACGTTTCATTTGACTAAATGAATTGAAATTTTAGCTGAAAGTGACTAATCGAACTTATTTCCAATGCAAGCCATAGTTATCTATAGTGTCTTTAGGACGGTCTGAACGAACAATGAAGTATATCACCTTAGTTTACCATACTATAGGTGAACAGTTCCATAATGTAACTTTTTCCTTTCAGTTACATGTTGAGGTTAGGGTTAACATTAACTAGAACAACATATAGTTGCAACCGGCGAAGGAAGGAATGTGTGGAGTAACCATATCCGTGTTACAGACGTTTTAAGCAGTCCCTTCCAAGAGGATAATGTAACATCCCACCTTTTTCCGTTTACTTTTCCGTTTAACTATTTAAATCCCGTTATATGTTTATAACATCTCCCGTTAATACGTGTTTTAAAAATATCTCGTCTAGGTAATTCACGCACCCGCAACCGAACTTGAGGGACTAGTTTCACCAAAATGCCAAAGAGGTGACTAGCCTTTGACTAGTCAACCCCCACCCCCATCTTTTCTTTTTCATTTTCCCTTTTCTTCTTCTACTTCCATATTTTCTCTCAATTTCTCAAACAAGGAATCATCATCTAAATCCAAGCTAGCGGGTGTCCTGCAAAACAAATTACATATTTAAAATCCTTGCAACTTCCTCTTCGATTCCATACCGACTTCATCAAGTTTGGGTAACTTTCTAAAATCACTAGATTTTGTGTTCTTGATATTTTTGAACTTATAAAGTTGTTAATTAGTGTCTATGGCTCAAGTCTAACATGAATATATGATTTATATGCTCGATTTCGTTATTTGAAGTAACTAGCTTGAGTATGAACTTTGGTGTGTTTGATTTGGTGATTTGGTTGTTTGAATGTTGTTAAATGTTATAAATGCATGTATTAAATGTAGTGACCCGAACTTTTCCATGTTTATATATATTAATTGAGATTGATATTTACATGATTAAATGTTTCCAACATGTTAAGCAATCAAACTTGTTAAGACTTGATTAATTGAAATATGTTTCATATAGACAATTGACCACCCAAGTTGACCGGTGATTCACGAACGTTAAAACTTGTAAAAACTATACAATGACATATATATGGTTATATATATAGTTAACATGTTTTTATTATAAGTATGTATCTCATTAGGTATTTTAACAATGAGTTATATACATAAAAATGAGACTATTAATTTAAGAAACTCGAAAACGATATATATAACGATTATCGTTATAACAACGTCTTACTAGGTACATATGAATCATATTAAGATATTGATACACTTGGTTAATTATGTTAAATGATAAGTAAATATATTATTAAGTGTATTAACAATGAAATACATATGTAAAAATAAGACTACTAACTTAATGATTTCGAAACGAGACATATATGTAACGATTATCGTTGTAACGACATTTAACTGTATATACATCATACTAAGATATATTATATATCATAATATCATGATAATATAATAATTTAACATCTCATTTGTTATAATAAACAATGGGTTAACAACATTCAACAAGATCGTTAACCTAAAGGTTTCAAAACAACATTTACATGTAACGACTAACGATGACTTAACGACTCAGTTAAAATGTATATACATGTAGTGTTTTAATATGTATTCATACACTTTTGAAAGACTTCAAGACACTTATCAAAATACTTCTACTTAACAAAAATGCTTACAATTACATCCTCGTTCAGTTTCATCAACAATTCTACTCGTATGCACCCGTATTCGTACTCGTACAATACACAACTTTTAGATGTATGTACTATTGGTATATACACTCCAATGATCAGCTCTTAGCAGCCCATGTGAGTCACCTAACACATGTGGGAACCATCATTTGGCAACTAGCATGAAATATCTCATAAAATTACAAAAATATGAGTAATCATTCATGACTTATTTACATGAAAACAAAATTACATATCCTTTATATCTAATCCATACACCAACGACCAAAAACACCTACAAACACTTTCATTCTTCAATTTTCTTCATCTAATTAATCTCTCTCAAGTTCTATCTTCAAGTTCTAAGTGTTCTTCATAAATTCTACAAGTTCTAGTTACATAAAATCAAGAATACTTTCAAGTTTGCTAGCTCACTTCCAATCTTGTAAGGTGATCATCCAACCTCAAGAAATCTTTGTTTCTTACAGTAGGTTATCATTCTAATACAAGGTAATAATCATATTCAAACTTTGGTTCAATTTCTATAACTATAACAATCTTATTTCAAGTGATGATCTTACTTGAACTTGTTTTCGTGTCATGATTCTGCTTCAAGAACTTCGAGCCATCCAAGGATCCGTTGAAGCTAGATCCATTTTTCTTTTTTCCAGTAGGTTTATCCAAGGAACTTAAGGTAGTAATGATGTTCATAACATCATTCGATTCATACATATAAAGCTATCTTATTCGAAGGTTTAAACTTGTAATCACTAGAACATAGTTTAGTTAATTCTAAACTTGTTCGCAAACAAAAGTTAATCCTTATAACTTGACTTTTAAAATCAACTAAACACATGTTCTATATCTATATGATATGCTAACTTAATGATTTAAAACCTGGAAACACGAAAAACACCGTAAAACCGGATTTACGCCGTCGTAGTAACACCGCGGGCTGTTTTGGGTTAGTTAATTAAAAACTATGATAAACTTTGATTTAAAAGTTGTTATTCTGAGAAAATGATTTTTATTATGAACATGAAACTATATCCAAAAATTATGGTTAAACTCAAAGTGGAAGAATGTTTTCTAAAATGGTCATCTAGACGTCGTTCTTTCGACTGAAATGACTGCCTTTACAAAAACGGCTTGTAACTTATTTTTCCGACTATAAACCTATACTTTTTCTGTTTAGATTCATAAAATAGAGTTCAATATTAAACCATAGCAATTTTATTCACTCAAAACGGATTTAAAATGAAGAAGTTATGGGTAAAACAAGATTGGATAATTTTTCTCATTTTAGCTACGTGAAAATTGGTAACAAATCTATTCCAACCATAACTTAATCAACTTGTATTGTATATTATGTAATCTTGAGATACCATAGACACGTATACAATGTTTCGACCTATCATGTCGACACATCTATATATATTTCGGAACAACCATAGACACTCTATATGTGAATGTTGGAGTTAGCTATACAGGGTTGAGGTTGATTCCAAAATATATATAGTTTGAGTTGTGATCAATACTGAGATACGTATACACTGGGTCGTGGATTGATTCAAGATAATATTTATCGATTCATTTCTGTACATCTAACTGTGGACAACTAGTTGTAGGTTACTAACGAGGACAGCTGACTTAATAAACTTAAAACATCAAAATATATTAAAAGTGTTGTAAATATATTTTGAACATACTTTGATATATATGTATATATTGTTATAGGTTCGTGAATCAACCAGTGGCCAAGTCTTACTTCCCGACGAAGTAAAAATCTGTGAAAGTGAGTTATAGTCCCACTTTTAAAATCTAATATTTTTGGGATGAGAATACATGCAGGTTTTATAAATGTTTTACAAAATAGACACAAGTACGTGAAACTACATTCTATGGTTGAATTATCGAAATCGAATATGCCCCTTTTTATTAAGTCCGAAGGGTGTCCCGGAATGATGGGGATATTCTTATATATGCATCTTGTTAATGTCGGTTACCAGGTATTCACCATATGAATGACTTTTATCTCTATGTATGGGATGTGTATTGAAATATGAAATCTTGTGGTCTATTATTATGATTTGATATATATAGGTTAAACCTATAACTCACCAACATTTTTGTTGACGTTTTAAGCATGTTTATTCTCAGGTGATTATTAAGAGCTTCCACTGTCGCACACTTAAATAAGGACGAGATTTGGAGTCCATGTTTGTATGATATTGTGTAAAAACTGCATTCAAGAAACTTATTTTGTTGTAACATATTTGTATTGTAAACCATTATGTAATGGTCGTGTGTAAACAGGATATTTTAGATTATCATTATTTGATAATCTACGTAAAGCTTTTTAAACCTTTATTGATGAAATAAAGGTTATGCTTTGTTTTAAAATGAATGCAGTCTTTGAAAAACGTCTCATATAGAGGTCAAAACCTCGCAACGAAATCAATTAATATGGAACGTTTTTAATCAATAAGAACGGGATATTTCAGTTGGTATCAGAGCGTTGGTCTTAGAGAACCAGAATTTTGCATTAGTGTGTCTTATCGAGTTTGTTAGGATGCATTAGTGAGTCTGGACTTCGACCGTGTTTACTTGAAAAATGATTGCTTAACAAATTTTGTTGGAAACTATATATTTTTAACATGTGAATATTATGTGATATATTAATCTCTTAACGCGTTTGATATTATGTGATAGATGTCTACCTCTAGAACAAGTCCCATTGACTCACCTAATAATAATGAAGAGTCAAATGTAAATTGGAATGATTCGTGGACTGATTCACAAGTTCCCGAAGAAGAACCGGAAGAAGAGTCGGAACCGGAAGAAGAATCGGAACCGGAAGAAGAATCGGAACCGGATGAAGAAGTAGAACCGGTGGGGGAAATAATAAAACGGTTAAGTAAAAGAAAATCCTCAACCAACCGACCAAGGTTAATTATGGTCAATGGTGTTTCCGCCAAGGAAGCAAAATATTGGGAGGATTACAAATTCTCCGATGAATCGGATTCCGACGAGAATTCCGATGATGTTATAGAAATTACCCCAACTGAATTTAAAAAGGCAAAAGAAAATAATAAGGGAAAGGGCATAAAAATAGAGAAATCTAATTCCAACCCCGATGAACTTTATATGTATCGTCAACCCCCGAAGTCCTTAAGTTGTAACAATGACCCGGGAACCTCTAAACCACCAGGTTTTTCTAAACCGTTGTGGAAAACGACAGTTAGTATTAGGGGAACATCATATATCCCTAGAAACTTGGCAAAACGAACCAAAACCGAAGAAGAAGAAACGAGCGAGTCGGAATAAGATAGTTGTATTCGTGTGGTGTAATATATGTAATATAGTGTGCTTATGCTTTATGATATATGTAAAAATTGCTTGTATTAATAAGTATTTTTTTATGAATCTAACTCTTGTCTATTTTACAGTTTAAAAACACAAAATGGATAGACAACCCAATATTTTAAGAGACCTACCCGGAGACATGATTGATGAAATCTTGTCTAGAGTCGGTCAGAATTCCTCGGCACAACTATTTAAGGCGAGATCAGTTTGTAAGACATTCGAAGAACGTTCCAAGAATGTCTTGGTTTATAAGAGACTTTCGTTTGAAAGATGGGGGATATCACATTGGGAAACCCATAAGTTACGATGTGTTTACTTTGACGCATATATTGCGGGGAACCCAAATGCTATTTTACGCAACGGGTTAAGAAATTATTTTGACTCAATATATCCGAATATTGGACTTCGTGATTTAGAAAAGGCGGCTAACATGCAACATAAAGAAGCATGTTATGCTTACGGATTAGTAATGTTCGCTTCTCACCAAAGTGAGAACAAGAACATCGGGCTACAACTATTAAACAAAACGTTTCCACAAGTGACGGAGTCGGTAATTGGGGTAAGAAATGAGATTTTTAGATTGTTACGGGACTGTTGGACATTACGTAACCCTCGTCCTTTTGACGACGTTACAACACGCTGTCTTATCAACGGCCATAACGGTTATGTTCCACAAGACCAAGGATGGGAAGTAATCCTAGTAAAACCAGAATGCATGACTTGTTTCTGGACGTATGAATCACGTGTCTTTATTGCCTTTGCTGAACGACTTATGTACTAGCTAGAATTATCTTCACAACTATCTTGTATCAAAGTTATTGTGTGCTATATTTCATGCTTTATGTAAAATAAGCGGTATTGTAAGTTTGTAAAATATTGTATAAAAGTTTGAACGCGAAATATTATTATAATCAGTTTTTCATATAGAATTATAGTAGTTGAATTGTATATTAGCTACTAAGTATGAACTTAACGGGTAGGTACTACCCGAATTTAAACTTATAAAACGCTAATATGAAGAAAAAGCTTTTATAAATGAGTTCATATTATGCTACGAAATACTATTAACTACTCTTAATATTCTGTATGATTAACTTGTTCCATTTGACTATTTTGAAGGAAATGGCACCGACTACTCGACACACCGTGAATATGAATGAAGAGGAATTTCGTACTTTTCTAGCTTCAAACATAGCCGCAGTACAGGCTGCGCTACATACCAACAATAACCTTGGATCTAGCAGTACAGGAAATCGTGTAGGATGCACCTACAAAGAATTCACTGCCTGCAAACCTTTGGAATTTGATGGAACCGAAGGACCGATCGGATTGAAACGGTGGACCGAGAAGGTCGAATCGGTGTTTGCCATAAGTAAGTGTACTGAAGAGGACAAAGTGAAGTACGCTACGCATACCTTCACAGGTTCTGCGTTAACATGGTGGAATACCTATCTAGAGCAAGTGGGACAAGACGATGCGTACGCACTACCGTGGTCAGCATTCAAGCACTTGATGAACGAGAAGTACCATCCCAGAACCGAGGTCAATAAGCTCAAGACAGAACTTAGAGGGTTACGAACCCAAGGATTTGATATTACCACGTACGAAAGACGATTCACAGAATTGTGCCTATTGTGTCCGGGAGCATTCGAAGATGAGGAAGAGAAGATCGACGCGTTTGTGAAAGGATTACCGGAAAGAATCCAAGAAGATATAAGTTCACACGAGCCCGCCTCTATACAACAGGCATGTAGAATGGCTCACAAACTAGTGAACCAGATTGAAGAAAGAATTAAAGAAACAGACTGTTGAAGAGGCCAATGTGAAGCAAGTCAAAAGAAAGTGGGAGGAAAACGGTGATAAGAATCACCAATACAACAACAACAGCAATTACAACAATAATCGCAACAATTATCCCAACAATCGCAACATCAATCGCAACTAAAACAAACGGCCCAACAACAACAACAACAACAACAACAGCAACTACAACAATCATCCCAACAACAATAATAACCGCAACAACAACAACAATCAGAAGCAGCTATGCCAAAGGTGTGAAAAGTATCACTCGGGGTTCTGCACCAAATTTTGCAACAAGTGTAAAAGAAATGGTCATAGCGCGGAGAAGTGTGAGGTCTACGGACCAGGGGTTAATAGAACGAAAGGAACAAATGGTGTCGGAACGAGTAATGGCGGAGCAAGTAGTGTCGGAGCAAGTTATGCCAATGTAGTTTGTTATAAATGTGGAAAACCGGGCCACATTATTAGAAATTGCCCAAACCAGGAGAACACGAATGGACAAGGCCGCGCAAGAGTTTTCAATATTAATGCGGCAGAGGCACAGGAAGACCCGGAGCTTGTTACGGGTATGTTTCTTATTGACAATAAATCTGCTTACGTTTTATTTGATTCGGGTGCGGATAGAAGCTATATGAGTAGAGATTTTTGTTCTAAATTAAGTTGTCCATTGACGCCTTTGGATAGTAAATTTTTACTCGAATTAGCAAATGGTAAATTAATTTCAGCAGATAATATATGTCGGAATCGAGAAATTAAACTGGTTAACGAAACATTTAAGATTGATTTGATACCAGTAGAGTTAGGGAGTTTTGATGTGATAATCGGTATGGACTGGTTGAAAGAAGTGAAAGCAGAGATCGTCTGTTACAAAAATGCAATTCGCATTATACGAGAAAAAGGAAAACCCTTAATGGTGTACGGAGAAAAGGGCAACACGAAGCTACATCTTATTAGTAATTTGAAGGCACAAAAACTAATAAGAAAAGGTTGCTATGCTGTTCTAGCACACGTCGAGAAAGTACAAACTGAAGAAAAGAGCATCAATGATGTTCCTATTGCAAAAGAATTTCCCGATGTATTTCCGAAAGAATTACCGGGATTACCCCCACATCGATCTGTTGAATTTCAAATAGATCTTGTACCAGGAGCTGCACCAATAGCTCGTGCTCCTTACAGACTCGCACCCAGCGAGATGAAAGAACTGCAAAGCCAATTACAAGAACTTTTAGAGCGTGGTTTCATTCGACCAAGCACATCACCGTGGGGAGCTCCTGTTTTGTTTGTCAAGAAGAAAGATGGTACATTCAGGTTGTGTATCGACTACCGAGAGTTGAACAAACTTACCATCAAGAACCGCTACCCACTACCGAGAATCGACGACTTATTTGATCAACTACAAGGCTCATCTGTTTATTTAAAGATTGACTTACGTTCCGGGTATCATCAAATGCGGGTGAAAGAAGATGATATTCCAAAGACTGCTTTCAGAACACGTTACGGTCATTACGAGTTTATGGTCATGCCGTTTGGTTTAACTAATGCACCAGCTGTGTTCATGGACCTTATGAACCGAGTGTGTGGACCATACCTTGACAAGTTTGTCATTGTTTTCATTGATGACATACTTATTTACTCAAAGAATGACCAAGAACACGGTGAACATTTGAGAAAGGTGTTAGAAGTATTGAGGAAGGAAGAATTGTACGCTAAGTTTTCAAAGTGTGCATTTTGGTTGGAAGAAGTTCAATTCCTCGGTCACATAGTGAACAAAGAAGGTATTAAGGTGGATCCGGCAAAGATAGAAACTGTTGAAAAGTGGGAAACCCCGAAAACTCCGAAACACATACACCAGTTTTTAGGACTAGCTGGTTACTACAGAAGGTTCATCCAAGATTTTTCCAGAATAGCAAAACCCTTGACTGCATTAACGCATAAAGGGAAGAAATTTGAATGGAATGATGAACAAGAGAAAGCGTTTCAGTTATTGAAGAAAAAGCTAACTACGGCACCTATATTATCATTGCCTGAAGGGAATGATGATTTTGTGATTTATTGTGACGCATCAAAGCAAGGTCTCGGTTGTGTATTAATGCAACGAACGAAGGTGATTGCTTATGCGTCTAGACAATTGAAGATTCACGAACAAAATTATACGACGCATGATTTGGAATTAGGAGCGGTTGTTTTTGCATTAAAGACTTGGAGGCACTACTTATATGGGGTCAAAAGTATTATATATACCGACCACAAAAGTCTTCAACACATATTTAATCAGAAACAACTGAATATGAGGCAGCGTAGGTGGATTGAATTGTTGAATGATTACGACTTTGATATTCATTACCACCCGGGGAAGGCAAATGTGGTAGCCGATGCCTTGAGTAGGAAGGACAGAGAACCCATTCGAGTAAAATCTATGAATATAATGATTCATAATAACCTTACTACTCAAATAAAGGAGGCGCAACAAGGAGTTTTAAAAGAGGGAAATTTAAAGGATGAAATACCCAAAGGATCGGAGAAGCATCTTAATATTCAGGAAGACGGAACCCGGTATAGGGCTGAAAGGATTTGGGTACCAAAATTTGGAGATATGAGAGAAATGGTACTTAGAGAAGCTCATAAAACCAGATACTCAATACATCCTGGAACGGGGAAGATGTACAAGGATCTCAAGAAACATTTTTGGTGGCCGGGTATGAAAGCCGATGTTGCTAAATACGTAGGAGAATGTTTGACGTGTTCTAAGGTCAAAGCTGAGCATCAGAAACCATCAGGTCTACTTCAACAACTCGAAATCCCGGAATGGAAATGGGAAAACATTACCATGGATTTCATCACTAAATTGCCAAGGACTGCAAGTGGTTTTGATACTATTTGGGTAATAGTTGATCGTCTCACCAAATCAGCACACTTCCTGCCAATAAGAGAAGATGACAAGATGGAGAAGTTAGCACGACTGTATTTGAAGGAAGTCGTCTCCAGACATGGAATACCAATCTCTATTATCTCTGATAGGGATGGCAGATTTATTTCAAGATTCTGGCAAACATTACAGCAAGCATTAGGAACTCGTCTAGACATGAGTACTGCCTATCATCCACAAACTGATGGGCAGAGCGAAAGGACGATACAAACGCTTGAAGACATGCTACGAGCATGTGTTATTGATTTCAGAAACAGTTGGGATCGACATCTACCGTTAGCAGAATTTTCCTACAACAACAGCTACCATTCAAGCATTGAGATGGCGCCGTTTGAAGCACTTTATGGTAGAAAGTGCAGGTCTCCGATTTGTTGGAGTGAAGTGGGGGTTAGACAGATTACGGTTCCGGAGATTATACAAGAAACTACCGAGAAGATCATCCAAATTCAACAACGGTTAAAAACCACCCAAAGTCGACAAAAGAGCTACGCTGACATTAAAAGAAAAGATATAGAATTTGAAATTGGAGAGATGGTCATGCTTAAAGTTGCACCTTGGAAAGGCGTTGTTCGATTTGGTAAATGAGGGAAATTAAATCCAAGGTATATTGGACCATTCAAGATTATTGATCGTGTCGGACCAGTAGCTTACCGACTTGAGTTACCTCAACAACTCACGGCTGTACATAACACTTTCCACGTCTCGAATTTGAAGAAATGTTTTGCTAAAGAAGATCTCACTATTCCGTTATATGAAATCCAAATCAACGAAAAACTTCAATTCATCGAAGAACCCGTCGAAATAATGGATCGTGAGGTTAAAAGACTTAAGCAAAACAAGATACCAATTGTTAAGGTTCGATGGAATGCTCGTAGGGGACCCGAGTTCACCTGGGAGCGTGAAGATCAGATGAAGAAGAAATACCCGCATCTATTTCCAGAAGATTCGTCAACACCTTCAACAGCTTAAAATTTCGGGATGAAATTTATTTAACGGGTAGGTACTGTAGTGACCCGAACTTTTCCATGTTTATATATATTAATTGAGATTGATATTTACATGATTAAATGTTTCCAACATGTTAAGCAATCAAACTTGTTAAGACTTGATTAATTGAAATATGTTTCATATAGACAATTGACCACCCAAGTTGACCGGTGATTCACGAACGTTAAAACTTGTAAAAACTATACAATGACATATATATGGTTATATATATAGTTAACATGTTTTTATTATAAGTATGTATCTCATTAGGTATTTTAACAATGAGTTATATACATAAAAATGAGACTATTAATTTAAGAAACTCGAAAACGATATATATAACGATTATCGTTATAACAACGTCTTACTAGGTACATATGAATCATATTAAGATATTGATACACTTGGTTAATTATGTTAAATGATAAGTAAATATATTATTAAGTGTATTAACAATGAAATACATATGTAAAAATAAGACTACTAACTTAATGATTTCGAAACGAGACATATATGTAACGATTATCGTTGTAACGACATTTAACTGTATATACATCATACTAAGATATATTATATATCATAATATCATGATAATATAATAATTTAACATCTCATTTGTTATAATAAACAATGGGTTAACAACATTCAACAAGATCGTTAACCTAAAGGTTTCAAAACAACATTTACATGTAACGACTAACGATGACTTAACGACTCAGTTAAAATGTATATACATGTAGTGTTTTAATATGTATTCATACACTTTTGAAAGACTTCAAGACACTTATCAAAATACTTCTACTTAACAAAAATGCTTACAATTACATCCTCGTTCAGTTTCATCAACAATTCTACTCGTATGCACCCGTATTCGTACTCGTACAATACACAACTTTTAGATGTATGTACTATTAGTATATACACTCCAATGATCAGCTCTTAGCAGCCCATGTGAGTCACCTAACACATGTGGGAACCATCATTTGGCAACTAGCATGAAATATCTCATAAAATTACAAAAATATGAGTAATCATTCATGACTTATTTACATGAAAACAAAATTACATATCCTTTATATCTAATCCATACACCAACGACCAAAAACACCTACAAACACTTTCATTCTTCAATTTTCTTCATCTAATTGATCTCTCTCAAGTTCTATCTTCAAGTTCTAAGTGTTCTTCATAAATTCTACAAGTTCTAGTTACATAAAATCAAGAATACTTTCAAGTTTGCTAGCTCACTTCCAATCTTGTAAGGTGATCATCCAACCTCAAGAAATCTTTGTTTCTTACAGTAGGTTATCATTCTAATACAAGGTAATAATCATATTCAAACTTTGGTTCAATTTCTATAACTATAACAATCTTATTTCAAGTGATGATCTTACTTGAACTTGTTTTCGTGTCATGATTTTGCTTCAAGAACTTCGAGCCATCCAAGGATCTGTTGAAGCTAGATCCATTTTTCTCTTTTCCAGTAGGTTTATCCAAGGAACTTAAGGTAGTAATGATGTTCATAACATCATTCGATTCATACATATAAAGCTATCTTATTCGAAGGTTTAAACTTGTAATCACTAGAACATAGTTTAGTTAATTCTAAACTTGTTCGCAAACAAAAGTTAATCCTTATAACTTGACTTTTAAAATCAACTAAACACATGTTCTATATCTATATGATATGCTAACTTAATGATTTAAAACCTGGAAACACGAAAAACACCGTAAAACCGGATTTACGCCGTCGTAGTAACACCGCGGGCTGTTTTGGGTTAGTTAATTAAAAACTGTGATAAACTTTGATTTAAAAGTTGTTATTCTGAGAAAATGATTTTTATTATGAACATGAAACTATATCCAAAAATTATGGTTAAACTCAAAGTGAAAGTATGTTTTCTAAAATGGTCATCTAGACGTCGTTCTTTCGACTGAAATGACTGCCTTTACAAAAACGGCTTGTAACTTATTTTTCCGACTATAAACCTATACTTTTTCTGTTTAGATTCATAAAATAGAGTTCAATATGAAACCATAGCAATTTGATTCACTCAAAACGGATTTAAAATGAAGAAGTTATGGGTAAAACAAGATTGGATAATTTTTCTCATTTTAGCTACGTGAAAATTGGTAACAAATCTATTCCAACCATAACTTAATCAACTTGTATTGTATATTATGTAATCTTGAGATACCATAGACACGTATACAATGTTTCGACCTATCATGTCGACACATCTATATATATTTCGGAACAACCATAGACACTCTATATGTGAATGTTGGAGTTAGCTATACAGGGTTGAGGTTGATTCCAAAATATATATAGTTTGAGTTGTGATCAATACTGAGATACGTGTACACTGGGTCGTGGATTGATTCAAGATAATATTTATCGATTTATTTATGTACATCTAACTTTGGACAACTAGTTGTAGGTTACTAACGAGGACAGCTGACTTAATAAACTTAAAACATCAAAATATATTAAAAGTGTTGTAAATATATTTTGAACATACTTTGATATATATGTATATATTGTTATAGGTTCGTGAATCAACCAGTGGCCAAGTCTTACTTCCCGACGAAGTAAAAATCTGTGAAAGTGAGTAATAGTCCCACTTTTAAAATCTAATATTTTTGGGATGAGAATACATGCAGGTTTTATAAATGTTTTACAAAATAGACACAAGTACGTGAAACTACATTCTATGGTTGAATTATCGAAATTGAATATGCACCTTTTTATTAAGTCTGGTAATCTAAGAATTAGGGAACAGACACCCTAATTGACGCGAATCCTAAAGATAGATCTATCGGGCCCAACAAGCCCCATCCAAAGTACCGGATGCTTTAGTACTTCGAAATTTATATCATATCCGAAGGGTGTCCCGGAATGATGGGGATATTCTTATATATGCATCTTGTTAATGTCGGTTACCAGGTATTCACCATATGAATGACTTTTATCTCTATGTATGGGATGTGTATTGAAATATGAAATCTTGTGGTCTATTATTATGATTTGATATATATAGGTTAAACCTATAACTCACCAACATTTTTGTTGACGTTTTAAGCATGTTTATTCTCAGGTGATTATTAAGAGCTTCCGCTGTCGCATACTTAAATAAGGACGAGATTTGGAGTCCATGTTTGTATGATATTGTGTAAAAACTGCATTCAAGAAACTTATTTTGTTGTAACATATTTGTATTGTAAACCATTATGTAATGGTCGTGTGTAAACAGGATATTTTAGATTATCATTATTTGATAATCTACGTAAAGCTTTTTAAACCTTTATTGATGAAATAAAGGTTATGGTTTGTTTTAAAATGAATGCAGTCTTTGAAAAACGTCTCATATAGAGGTCAAAACCTCGCAACGAAATCAATTAATATGGAACGTTTTTAATCAATAAGAACGGGACATTTCATTAAATGTGTTCCTAGTATCACTAGCTTCAAATTGATGTGTAGGTTGCTTGAGAAAACTCCATAAACTTGATTAGTGATTTTGGTGAATTCAGGTTAGGGTTTGATAAGCTTGAAATGAATATTTGATGCATTGAATGACATGAATTGTAGTTAGTAAGTAGTTAGTTGTATTGTATGCTCGATTACCTACAAAACGGCATGTTATATGTATGCATTAAATGCCCGAATCATAAATGTGCACTTATCAAATTTTTGTATTAAATGTGTGCATTAATTGATCATTTACTTTGGAAAGCCGATTGTTACAAATAACATTTTTGGTTGGTGAAATGTATTTAGATATGTTCTTTGTCAAATTACCTTTCTAACGAAATAAGATACGAGTTCTAAGTATTAGCGGTTTGCGAGTTATGCTTGAAAGTGTTTGGAATTGAGACTTGGACATTTGAGACTGACCAGGTACCAGTTCCCGTGTATTGTCGCGGCGCGACAATTTGGGGCCGCGGCGCGGCCTAAGCCGTGTCCAGTTTCTGACCTCTTTGGTCAAAATACGAAAAATGTTTGGCACACTATGGACCTCCGATTCACATGAGACTTGTTCTAACATGCTTATATATGAATAAAAACCTCAGAAAAATAGTTCGGGACCCGACCCGAACGTGTTGACTTTCGTTGACTTTGACCGACCAAAGTTTGACTTTTTGTCAAACTTAACCAGATGATTATGCAACCTTCCTAACTTGTTTCTGTACTTGTATCTTGCATGAAACTTGACAATTTGATTCACATGCTACATAATCGAGTCGTAACGAGCCATAGGACTAATTAAACATCTTTGACCTATCGTGTTTACCGTTATTGATACGACCTATTGGTTTAGGTCAAGACTAGCACTATCCTTCGCACACGTTACTTTGTGAAGTACTTTTCATACGTGCACTCAAGGTGAGATCATAGTCCCATCCTTCAAACAACTTTTATGCTTTAAACTATGGGATGAGAAACATATACGTATCATACTTTTACACTTTGAACACAAGTACGAAAACGAACATTCCACGTACGGGTTTGAACAAAAAGCCTCAATTCAATTATCATTAGTTACACTTGCAGGGTGTAAACGTGAACTTATATTATGTGATCACATGGGCTTGACGAGCCTCATTCGGACGGTTCGCTACCGTTAGCGGATGAAATATATTTTCGGGTCTAGTGTATGTTCTAACACTACGCGAAGGGTGCAAAACAGTTAAGTTTGATAATTGGGTGCCCGCGAAACAAATAACAACTTTGGAATGCAAATGATTTAGATAATCATATTATATTAAATCTTGTGGTTCAAATGCAACGTTTACTAAAACACCTATGATTTCACCAACGTTTTCGTTGACAGTTTTCTATATGTTTTCTCAGGTCCTTGAAAGCTACTCGATACATGCTTCCGCACTCTTTTTGATACTTGCTTGGATGTCGAGTATACATGCATAGATGGAGCGTCTTTTGACTACTTTAAATTGTGTCGCATAGGTTTCATTCGTATGTTAAACATTGTAATGTAACTAGTCTTTCGAACTACATTTGTTAACTTGAAACATCCTTTTTCTTATAAAATAAATGCGACATATTTTGGTCAAAAGTCATAATAAAGACTTATGACCACGCAACGGGACCGAAGTAGTCGGCGCCGTCAAACATGATTTGGTCGGGTCGCTACAGATGGTATCAGAGCGTTGGTTGTAGGGATTTAGAGTTCATTGGTGTCAACCCCGAGTCATAGGGTACATTGGTGAGTCTAGACTACAACCGGCATATAGACTTGAAGTAGGAATTACTTGACTATTTGTGCATTTATACTCGAACGCTTCTACTCATATCTACTCTTATTTCATCTAAATCTCACGTTGTTTAATTTGATTGACACGCCACCTTGACTATATGAAATAATGTCGAATGCACATATGAATCAGGGTAATATAATTTCCGGGATTATATTACGGTGACTCATATGAACGTTCCGACATTATGACATAAAGAATTTAAGGCGAGTCAAGGAAAATTTTCTCTCTATCTTTATTCCATATCACGGTTAGTATTATTTAGAATACTAACCAACGGTATTCTTTTGTTTTGAAGGAACAATGCCTCCTCGTCGTGCACCACGCTGTGAAACACCCGAACAAGCTCTACAATGCATGATAGCCACCGCCGTAGATGCGGCCCTGGCCAGTCACTCATCCAACAACAATAACAATAATAATAACAACAACCAAAACAACAACAACAACAACAACAACAACAATGGAGCCGGTAACTCAAACGAGGGATGCTCCTATAAAGCCTTCATGGGGTGCAAACCTCACACTTTTGATGGAACCGGGGGACTGGTGGCTCACCCGATGGTTTGAGCAAACGGAAGCCGTCTTTAGCATAAGTGGTTGTCGGGACCAAGACAAGGTCAAATACTCCACTCACACTTTCGCCGGTGTCGCTCTTACATGGTGGAATACTTATGTACAATCGGTGGGTACCGATGAAGCTCACGCCCTCTCTTGGGCCAATTTAAGGGAAAAGATGGTCATCGAATATTTCCCTCGCGAAGAAACCCGAAAGCTCGAACAAGAGCTAAGAACCTTGGAGGCGGTCGGAAACGATCTCAATGCCTATAATCAACGATTCGCCGAACTATCCTTGATGTGCCCAAACCTCGTGAACCCCGAATCTCAAAGGGTCGAACTTTATATGTATGGTCTTCCAAAGAGCATCAAACAAGGGGTGATGTCATCCAAACCCGCTAACCTACAACAAGCTTTGAATATGGCCCGCCAATTGATCGAAACGGTTGACGAAATCGTACTACCGGTGCCTAAAGCCGAGGACAAGTCAGGTAACAACAAAAGAAAATGGGAAGCCCCTCAATCAAGCAACAAATACAACAACAACTTCACCAAAAAGCCTTTCACCTCCGACGCCAAGAAAAGTTATGGCGGAAATAAACCCTTTTGCAACAAATGCCACAAACATCACTATGGTGAATGTAGTAATCTATTTTGCCACCGGTGCCAAAGGGGTGGTCATATGGCCAACGATTGTAGAAGTGCCGCCCCCGTCGCTCAAAAGGTGCCCAATGCACCAAAATCGGGTACTTGTTATGAATGTGGCCAAACGGGTCATTTTAGAAATGCCTGTCCGAAGAAGAAAGCCAACCCCAACACACGCGGCCGAGCTTTCAACATCAACACCGAGGAAGCCCGAGATGACAATGAATTAGTCACGGGTACGTTTCTCCTCAACAACACTTATGTTACTTGTTTATTCGATTCGGGTGCCGATAAGAGTTTTGTATCCAAGACTTTGACTCATTCTTTTAGCACTCCACCACTTCCACTAGATACCACTTATACCATTGAAGTGGCTAATGGGAAACTATTAAGTGCCGACACATATTACCGGGGGTGTACGTTAAACATTTTGGGTAAGGAATTTGAAATTGACTTGATACCCATGGAACTAGGAAGCTTTGATGTAATAATCGGTATGAATTGGTTAGTCAAAACAAAATCTCACATCCTTTGTGATCTTAACGCAATCCGAATTCCTATCGAGAATGGTGAACCTTTGATTGTTTATGGCGATAAGAGTTGCACCAGACTCAATGTGATGACCCGAAAATTTCGACTAAATTTAAACTTAATCTTTGTATGATTAACATTTCCGACACGATAAGCAAAGTCTGTAAAACTGAATCTCAAAATTTTTGAATTACTTTTATATATTTAAATACCCTTCGGTTGTTTTCGACGATTCGCGAACAATTATATGTAAATAGATACATATATACTATAACATGAAAAGGTAACAATGTATTAATTGTTTGATACCGTACATTAAACTTATTGGTTTAAATATCTATTTGAATGTATATGATAAGTTGAAATATTTATTATTAAAATTTATTTATAAATAACTTCCAATGTGTATTTAAAAACTGATTTATGTATATTAAAAAGATATATACATATATATAATAAACAATAGTAACATTCGTTTATTGATTCAATTGATATTTAGATAAGTTAACTAAAGCGTTTAAGATGAACCAGTTAAACACTAATTTGTTACAGTGTTTTCAAATTGCCACATTACTCAAAATGCTACAGTGTTTTCAAAAATCACTATTTGCTACAGTGAAATTGACTTGCTACAGTGAATTGCTACAGTAAAAATTGACTTTGCTACAGTAACTTTGCTACAGTGGTATATTTTATGGATGATTTAAGACTATATTTTGACAAAGGTACGATTCACGAAACGTAAAGTACAAGTTTTCTCAGCGTACGAAAGGGCGTTCGAAAAACCGGAACCGGGACATAATTCGAGTGACAACGTACGACTTATCGGAACAAAAATCACAAGTCAACTATGCACGTGAATTTAATATAATATATAATTAATTAATTTAAATTATATATATTATATTTATATTTTATTATGTCGACAAATGTTAGGACAAAAACAATGTGAGCTGTCCCTGGTCCACATGCGAGTCGCATGGCCAGAAGGCCATTTCCATGCGAGTCGCATGACTCCAGATTTCAGGCCAAGTGCTATAAATTCTCGAGTTTTGGCCAGATAAAACACACACACACATATATTATTTTTACTCCGTATTTATTTATTTTATTATTATTATTATTATTATTATTATTATTATTATTATTATTATTAATAATAAGATTATTATTAATCTTATTATTTTTATTATTAGTGTTATTATTTTTGCGATACAAAAATAATAATGTACATAAAATATTACGACGGAGTGCTGTCCAAGTAATTTTTCAAAACGAGTTTCCGAGAAAGCTAGAGCTAAGGAAAATATGGGTTATTGCCAAGGAGGTTATGGGTAATATTCGGGGGTATTTTTGTGAATCAAACCTCGTGCTTATTATATCCAATGCGTCTACGTGCTTTCCTGCAATATTGTATATCAATATAAAACAGTGAGTTTCATAAGATCCCTTTTACTCTCTACATTTTTGGGCTGAGAATACATGCAAATGCTTTATTAACCGATATACAATATTTATATGTGTGAGTTTCATTTGCTCCCTTTTTAATTGCTTTTGCAATCTATATTTTTGGGCTGAGAATACATGCACTTTATTTTAAAAACAATGGACACAAGTACATACTAAATTCTACACTGAGTTTGAACCGAAAATCCCTTAGCTTTGGTAACTAGTAACTGCCAGTTATAAGAACTGGTGGGCGCGAGTAGTAGTATATGGATCCATAGGGCTTGATATCCCCGTCCGAGCTAGAGCACTAGCCTTTTAACGGACGTATGCTATTTGAGAAGCGTACACGTTGGTTTGCGTGTATTATTAAGATGATTATACAAAGGGTACAAATTATATATACGTTAAAGTTTAGTTACCAGGGTGCTCAATTTCGTAGAATATTTTGATAAACGTTTCTGGATGAAACAACTGAAATCTTGTGATCCACTTTTATATAATCTATTGATAAACGTTTCTGGATGAAACAACTGAAATCTTGTGATCCACTTTTATATAATCTATTGATAAACGTTTCTGGATGAAACAACTGAAATCTTGTGATCCACCTTTATATACAGATTATACGAAACATTAAAACTATGAACTCACCAACCTTTGTGTTGACACTTGTTAGCATGTTTATTCTCAGGTTCCCTAGAAGTCTTCCGCTGTTTGCTTACATGATATACAAGCTATGTGCATGGAGTCTTGCATGCTTTATTCAAGAAAACGTTGCATTCACAAAACCATCATCATGTATCTATTTTGACTGCATTGTCAACGGAAGTATTATTATTGTAAACTATTATTTACGGTGATTGTCTATATGTAGAAATCATCAGATGTCGAAAACCTTGGAATTAAATATTCATTTATGGTATGCCTTTTCAAAAGAATGCAATGTTTACAAAACGTATCATATAGAGGTCAAATACCTCGCAATGAAATCAATGAATGACGTGTTCGTCCATATGGATTTGGAGCGATCGTCACACTCAACCTCGTTTCGTGCCTTAAAGTTAGAAAACTACTCCGTAAGGGTTGTTTTGCGATCCTTTCCCACGTTAAGAAAGTCGAGTCCGATGAGAAGCATATCGATGATGTGCCTATTGTTAGTGACTTTTTTGATGTATTTCCCGATGAATTGCCGGGTCTTCCACCCCATCGACCGGTTGAATTCCAAATCGATCTTATTCCGGGAGCCGCACCCGTAGCACGTGCACCATATAGACTCGCTCCATCCGAAATGCAAGAATTGCAAAGTCAAATCCAAGAACTACTTGATCGTGGTTTTATCCAACCTAGCCATTCACCTTGGGGCGCTCCGATTTTGTTTGTTAAAAAGAAAGAGCGGTGCCTCTTCGTGTCCGAGCCTTAAACATCACCATCCACACCAACCTTAATAGCCAAATTCGGGTAGCCCAAGATGAGGCTCTCAAGGATGAAAAAGTTTCACACGAGCTCTTGAACATTCTCGTCTCTCGATTCGAAACTAAGGAAACCGGACTCCGATATTTCGCCGGAAGGATTTGGGTGCCTAGTTATGGGAACCTACGAAGTCTCATTTTAGATGAAGCCCATAAGTCACGATACTCGATCTACCCCGGTGCCAATAAGATGTACCACGACCTTAAACAACAATATTGGTGGCCGAACATCAAAAGGGACGTAGCTACTTATGTTTCCAAGTGTTTGACATGTTCCAAAGTCAAAGCCGAACACCAAAGACCGTCCGGACTACTTCAACAACCCGAGATCCTGCAATGGAAGTGGGAAAGGATAACGATGGATTTTATCACCAAACTACCAAAAACGACGGGCGGTTATGATACCATTTGGGTTATTGTTGACCGTCTCACCAAATCCGCACACTTTCTTGCCATGAAGGAGACCAACAAAATGGAGAAACTTGTGCAACTTTACATTAAAGAAATCGTAGCCCAACACGGTGTACCTTTATCGATTATCTCCGACCGAGATGGCCGTTTTGTTTCTAGATTTTGGCGTACCTTGCAAGAAGCGTTGGGAACGCGTTTAGACATGAGCACCGCATATCATCCTCAAACCGATGGACAAAGCGAACGTACAATTCAAACCTTGGAGGACATGTTACGAGCTTGCGTGGTTGATTTTGGAAAAGCTTGGGACAAGCACTTACCTCTCGCCGAGTTCTCTTATAACAATAGTTATCACGCGAGTATTAAAGCCGCACCTTTTGAAGCGCTATACGGCCGAAAATGTCGTTCACCTCTTTGTTGGGCCGAGGTAGGCGACGTGCAAATCACCGGACCCGAACTCATTCACGAAACCACCGAGAAGATCGTACAAATCCGAGATAGGCTCCGGACGGCCCGGAGTCGTCAAAAGTGCTAAACTGACAAAAGACGCAACGACCTCGAATTTCAAGTCGGTGACCGAGTAATGTTAAAGGTTGCACCTTGGAAAGGTGTAATCCGTTTTGGGAAACGCGGGAAGCTAAATCCGCGGTATATTGGTCCTTTCGAAATCTTGGAGCGTATTGGAAACGTTGCTTATCGTTTAGATCTTCCGCCTCAATTGAACTCCGTTCATCCTACCTTCCATGTATCTAACTTGAAAAAGTGTCTTGCCGAACCCGATATCGTCATCCCTCTCGAGGAACTTACTATTGATGACAAGCTTCATTTTGTGGAGGAACCGGTTGAAATTGTGGACACCTCCGTCAAGACATTGAAACAAAGCCGAATCCCGATTGTTAAAGTCCATTGGAACGCCAAAAGAGGACCCGAGTTTACTTGGGAAAGGCAAGATCAAATGCAAAAGAAATACCCTAATTTATTCCCAATTCCGGAAACGCAGGATTCCGAGGAAGAAACAACGACTACTACGCCTACTTAAATTTCGGGACGAAATTTCTTTTAAGGAGTAGGTAATGTAACATCCCGCCTTTTTCCGTTTACTTTTCCGTTTAACTATTTAAATCCCGTTATATGTTTATAACATCTCCCGTTAATACGTATTTTAAAAATATCTCGTCTAGGTAATTCACGCACCCGCAACCGAACTTGAGGGACTAGTTTCGCCAAAATGCCAAAGAGGTGACTAGCCTTTGACTAGTCAACCCCCACCCCCATCTTTTCTTTTTCATTTTCCCTTTTCTTCTTCTACTTCCATATTTTCTCTCAATTTCTCAAACAAGGAATCATCATCTAAATCCAAGCTAGCGGGTGTCTTGCAAAACAAATTACATATTTGAAATCCGTGCAACTTCCTCTTCGATTCCATACCGACTTCATCAAGTTTGGGTAACTTTCTAAAATCACTAGATTTTGTGTTCTTGATATTTTTGAACTTATAAAGTTGTTAATTAGTGTCTATGGCTCAAGTCTAATATGAATATATGATTTATATGCTCGATTTCGTTATTTGAAGTAACTAGCTTGAGTATGAACTTTGGTGTGTTTGATTTGGTGATTTGGTTATTTGAATGTTGTTAAATGTTATAAATGCATGTATTAAATGTGTTCCTAGTATCACTAGCTTCAAATTGATGTGTAGGTTGCTTGAGAAAACTCCATAAACTTGATTAGTGATTTTGGTGAATTCGGGTTAGGGTTTGATAAGCTTGAAATGAATATTTGATGCATTGAATGACATGAATTGTAGTTAGTAAGTAGTTAGTTGTATTGTATGCTCGATTACCTACAAAACGGCATGTTATATGTATGCATTAAATGCCCGAATCATAAATGTTCACTTATCAAATTTGTGTATTAAATGTGTGCATTAATTGATCATTTACTTTGGAAAGCCGATTGTTACAAATAACATTTTTGGTTGGTGAAATGTATTTAGATGTGTTCTTTGTCAAATTACCTTTCTAACGATATAAGATACGAGTTCTAAGTATTAGCGGTTTGCGGGTTATGCTTGAAAGTGTTTGGAATTGAGACTTGGACATTTGAGACTGACCAGGTACCAGTTCCCGTGTATTGTCGCGGCGCGACAATTTGGGGCCGCGGCGCGGCCTAAGCCGTGTCCAGTTTCTGACCTCTTTGGTCAAAATACGAAAAATGTTTGGCACACTATGGACCTCCGATTCACATGAGACTTGTTCTAACATGCTTATATATGAATAAAAACCTCAGAAAAATAGTTCGGGACCCGACCCGAACGTGTTGACTTTCGTTGACTTTGACCGACCAAAGTTTGACTTTTTGTCAAACTTAACCAAATGATTATGCAACCTTCCTAACTTGTTTCTGTACTTGTATCTTGCATGAAACTTGACAATTTGATTCACATGCTACATAATCGAGTCGTAACGAGCCATAGGACTAATTAAACATCTTTGACCTATCGTGTTTACCGTTATTGATACGACCTATTGGTTTAGGTCAAGACTAGCACTATCCTTCGCACACATTACTTTGTGAAGTACTTTTCATACGTGCACTCAAGGTGAGATCATAGTCCCATCCTTCAAACAACTTTTATGCTTTAAATTATGGGATGAGAAACATATACGTATCATACTTTTACACTTTGAACACAAGTACGAAAACGAACATTCCACGTACGGGTTTGAACAAAAAGCCTCAATTCAATTATCATTATTTACACTTGCAGGGTGTAAACGTGAACTTATATTATGTGATCACATGGGCTTGACGAGCCTCATTCGGACGGTTCGCTACCGTTAGAGGATGAAATATATTTTCGGGTCTAGTGTATGTTCTAACACTACGCGAAGGGTGCAAAACAGTTAAGTTTGATAATTGGGTGCCCGCGAAACAAATAACAACTTTGGAATGCAAATGATTTAGATAATCATATTATATTAAATTTTGTGGTTCAAATGCAACGTTTACTAAAACACCTATGATTTCACCAACGTTTTCGTTGACAGTTTTCTATATGTTTTCTCAGGTCCTTGAAAGCTACTCGATACATGCTTCCGCACTCTTTTTGATACTTGCTTGGATGTCGAGTATACATGCATAGATGGAGCGTCTTTTGACTACTTTAAATTGTGTCGCATAGGTTTCATTCGTACGTTAAACATTGTAATGTAACTAGTCTTTCGAACTACATTTGTTAACTTGAAACATCCTTTTTCTTATAAAATAAATGCGACATATTTTGGTCAAAAGTCATAATAAAGACTTATGACCACGCAACGGGACCGAAGTAGTCGGCGCCGTCAAACATGATTTGGTCGGGTCGCTACAGATAACAAGATTCATAGATTCTTAAGGTATCTTATGTGACGACCCGGAGATTTTCGATCAGATTTAAACTTAATCTTATATGATTTCGACACGATAAGCAAAGTCTATAATGTTGAGTCTCGAAAATTTTGGAACTATGTTCATGTATTCAATTACCTTCGACCAGTTTTGACGATTCACGAACAATTAATTTTAAATAGATATGTGTGTGTGTGTATATATATAAAGATAAGATTTTTATATATACTTTTACATGTCATTGTTCAACAACGAATCACGAAATAATTTCCCGTGTTTAAGTGTTGACACAAAATAATAGATAAAATGATTAGCATCTTTCTTTTCACATTTTTATTTCTACTCATTGATTTCTTATATTATTATTATTATTAAGCATCGTCAACCCAAACAAGTATATATAATACTAAAAGTGACAGCTGTGTTTCTCTTTAAATTCTTGTCATATACCACAAGTAGGAATTATTGTATATGTATCACTGTTTTCCTTTTGACAAACACAACTCATATAATTAAACTTTTACTGCTTTTGAATGATTGAAATATCTTGGTTAGCTTATGTAATATGCATATCATATCTATCAACTGAACTCTATTTTTCGTTTCCTATTTTATGCACAACACAAAGACCCATGCCAGCATATATCACCCTCAAACATCTAAACCTATTACTACTTCTTATTCCTTGGTGAACCCACAACCACAACCATCAACGATCACAAAACCCTAGCATCACCGTCCTCAAACAACAACCCTTCAAACCAAACACCATGTTGTTTGTTGCTACCATCATGTTATTAACAACCGAGACTGCTACAGCTATGTTACTAATCGATTTCAAACCAAACCAACACCTCACAACTCACCATAGTCTCACTTTGATTTTAAGATATAAACCACTACCACTCTACGGCACACACCACATTATTTTTCTGTTTCAATAGCTAGAACAAACCACAACCACCTGCACCATTTCGTCAATCATCACTATCTTCAACTTTGAAACCACTCCAAGCCGCCAACTACGACCCGAAAACCATTCTTGTTTCTTCTTAATCGTCACCATCACCAAACCTTTGAACCACCATCGTGAACCTCCAACCCTCATCCTATCAGTAACCACCACAATCACCACCACTTCGGAATCAAACCGCCATCTTCTCCAATACCAAGTCACCATCAGAGTCACCATCTTCGCCATCTTCAAGGCCCATCACGGTCACCTTCTTTCTTCACCTCTCTCTCTATATTTTTTTTTTGTCTTGTATTCTTTCTGCAACTCGGTATAATCTGTTCCAGGATTGTATTCGTAATCAATTAACAAGCCTTCATCTAAACACCACCATCATCATATATGTGCTGCAACCTGCGGTATTACAGATACAATTGTCATTTACTGTTGTGAACAAGTTATTAACCAAACCTATTAAACCACCACTATAACAACTTCTGTTTCTAATCAACTTATTATGTTATCATTTCAACGTGTTTGATCCAAACACAAACTAAAACCCTTGAACAATACCAATCGATGCATGCTTCTTCCTTTCTGTTTTCCATTTCACGTTCATCATCATTATTGTATTGCCATTATTATTATTTAATGTGGTGAATGATGAGGACAATGGATAATTACAATAAGATATTGATAATGATATTATACAAGTGCTAAAGGTTGATGATGGGTGATGATTGGAACTACTTTGTATATTTTTTCCCCCTTTGGCCGACACTTACCCAAATAAACTAATCCCACTTGCGCAAACAACCCATCATGCAAAAGACACCATAGCCACATTCTATTATTTTAAAAAAAATAAATCGAACCCCACCCCACTCATCTCTATTCAAGTCGAATTAAAACCTTGCAGTGAACTTTTGAATTCATTTTCGTTTAAACAATTATATGTATGTGAAACTTGGGTCCCAATTCATTCTTATTGCTTCCCAGTTCCTACTCAACGAAAACCTTTAAAAGAACAAACTCCACTTGTTAAGTTCATTAGAGGAGTGGGATTACTTTAAGCATTGATGATTAATTAATTTCACTTTTGCTTCCTGACCAAATAATAATAAAACAATGGGGCTTCGGTTTTGTTTTAATAAATAGGATATACATGGGCATTAGATACAACGTAGGCTCAGGAGATCCTTGGTTGGGCTATATTTTTTTTTTTCGTTTATTGGGCTTAGCATATGGGACGAAAGATATGCAGGCTTTATGCATCTGATCTTAAATGTTGAGAAATGAAAATGGTTTTTATATATATTAAATAAATAAAAATGCGGGATAACATGAGAAAGTGATAATCGGAGCAGTGGTTGAGTATGTTGTTGGGCAAACGGGAGGTCCTGGGTTCGAGTTTAGGCAGGGGCATATTTTTTTGGAGAGCTTTTAAGGTAGTTTTAATTATTATTATTATTATTATTATTATTATTATTATTATTATTATTATTATTATTATTATTATTATTATTATTATTATTATTATTATTATTATTATTACTAATTGTTGTTATTATGGTGATAATTGTTATTATTTCCTAACATTTAGAAGTATAAATATTATTATCATTAATAGTATTATTATTATTGCTATTACTACTATTATCATTAGGTATTATTATTATTATTATTATTATTATTATATCATAGTTATTATTATTATCAGTAGTATTATTATTATGATCCCTATTACTAAAAGTATATTTTATTATTATTTTTATTAGTATTATTATTGAAATGAACATTTTATTTAAACTATCATTCTTATTATTTAAAAGTATCACTTGTATTATTATTAGAATTATTATAATTTTTATCATAATTAGTATTATTTTATCATTATTATTATTAGTATTAATAATATAACAAATAAAGATTTTCTAAAAAATATATATATTTATGACGTAAAACCTAACCATATTAACACTTTAGTAATAAATGTTAATTATCTATATAAAAATAAATATATCTAATTAAGTTATTAACAAAACTCATGATCACTAATAATATATATATATATATATATATATATATATATATATATATATATATATATATATATATATATATATATATATATATATATATATATATATATATATATATATATATATATTTGCTCGATTACCATTACATGTGTTAATATACATAAATGATATAGGTTCGTGAATCTGAGACCAACCCTACAATTGTTCAATGTCGTCATATGTATTTTTACTACAAAATACATTAGGTGAGTTTCATTTGCCTTTTTTACCCTTTATATTTTTGGGCTGAGAATACATGCGCAATTTTTATAACTGTTTTACGAAATAGACACAAGTAATTGAAACTACATTATATGGCTGAATTATCGAAATCGAATATGCCCCTTTTTATTTACTCTGGTAATCTAAGAATTAGGGAACAGACACCCTAATTGACGCGAATCCTAAAGATAGATCTATCGGGCCCAACAAGCCCCATCCAAAGTACTGGATGCTTTAGTACTTCGAAATTTATATCATGTCCGAAGGAGGATCCCGGAATGATGGGGATATTCTTATATGCATATTGTGAATGTCGGTTACCAGGTGTTCAATCTATATGAATGATTATTTTTGTCTCTATGCATGGGACGTATATAAATGGAAATAAAAAATCTTGTGGTCTATTAAAATGATGGAAATGTTTATTTATGTTAAACTAATGAACTCACCAACCTTTTGGTTGACACTTGAAAGCATGTTTATTCTCAGGTACGAAAGAAATCTTCCGCTGTGCATTTGCTCATTTTAGAAACATATTTTGGAGTCATTCATGGCATATTTCAAAAGAAGTTTCATTCGAGTCGTCGAGTTCATCAAGATTATTATTAAGTCAATTATAGTTGGATATATTCTAAAATGGTATGCATGCCGCCAATTTTCGTTGTAAAGAAAGATTGTCTTTTAAAATTGAATGCAATGTTTGTAAAATGTATCATATAGAGGTCAAATACCTCGTGATGTAATCAACTGTTGTGAATCGTTTATAATCGATATGGACTTCGTCTGGATGGATTAGGATGGGTCTTTACAGTTGGTATCAGAGCGGTGGTCTTAGCGAACCAGGTCTGCATTAGTGTGTCTAACTGATAAGTTTATAGGATACATTAGTGAGTCTGGACTTTGACCGTGTCTGCATGTCAAAAGTTTTTCTTATCATTTCGTGTCGAAAATTACTTGCTTATCATCCTTAAAGTCTAGACACATCTTACTACCTCCGTTGCATAGATAGTGTATAGACAAATTCATATCATAGCGTATCTATTATTGTAAACCTTTGCCTGACAGCTTCCGTAGATTCCTCCGTAAATTACGGGATTTTAGTATTATATATACATATGTAAATTATGTATTGCAGGGTACTAATCTATATCCTATAATCTATTTCTTATCAAAAATCCTTCATCTGGTCGTACGAGATGAATCCCTCAACCATTTCGAATTCCTCGGATTCCGACAGCTATTCTGATATGGATATCCACCTGAGCTCTGAAAACAAAATAACCAGAATGGATCAACCAACCAGCCATCATTAATTCATCTGATGGGTTCGTAGTCGACTTAATCAATGGAGACACGAAGAAGGCGATCCTTTCCACCAACTGAATTCACCTCTTGGTGAAGAACCTGAAGCATTTACCGATGAACCTGTCCGAAACACCATTTTCACCCTCATTTTCAGAATAGCTCGAAACGATTTCGTAATATCTACAATTCTAGATCTTATTCATCTGCTCGTTTAGACCGACAATCATCCCGGAGTAATACAAGAAGTCAACGAACTTCGCGCTCGAGTAAACAATTTGGAGAATATGGTGCAAAATGTACCAGCTTCAATAACATCACCGGCATCAACAGCACCACTAACAATACAAGATTCAACATCACATACCCCAATATCTCATTCTGTACCTCAAGCATAATCATTGTTCTACGAATCATTCTACATTATTTATCTTCGTTCGACATGGCGATTATATAATCTTTAATGTTTTAGAGATTATATATTCTTATTCTATCAGTAAATCAAATGAGTCTAATATCATATTGACTCATGAAATTCATGATTACATCTGAAGAAAATATATATGTAAGTATATTTTCATAAAGATGGTAATTAAAATTCTTTTGTACAAACCATTAATGGTGAAAATATTTTAACGGGTAGGTAATACCCGAGGAATATTCAGATTTCACATTATTAAGTTACACTGTACATTCTTCGAAGCTGATTCAACAGTCGTTTACTATCCTACTTACATCCACCGATATATAAATCCGTTCACCACAAAATACCCATATTCATCCAAATTTCATATTTAATTTTTATTTATCAGAATCCAACAAGTGGCATAATGAAGAAAACATTTGACAAAATAAAATTTGTTAGAAACAAACAAATTAACTATGAGAAATTTTGTTAAGAATCAACTGTTCCTAGCTAATTGTTCCTAGCTAACTGATTACATTTTAATTATCGCAATTTACATTCTCGCAATTTTATTTATCGTCATTTAATTTCTGTTATTTACTTTACGCACTTTAATTATCGTCATTTAATTTCTGTTATTTATTTTACGCACTTTAAATATAGGGACACGTATACAAGGTTTTGACATATCATATCGACGCATCTATATATATTATTTGAAATCACCATAGACACTCTATATGCAGTAATGATCGAGTTCTCTATACAGGGTTGAGGTTGATTCTCAAATAATATATATACTTTGAGTTGTGATCGAGTCTGAGACATGTACACGGGTCACGATATTTATTAATTAATTCGAATATTATATATTAAACTATATATAAATTATTAGACTGTTAACTGTGGACTATCGACTGTGGACAAATAACATTGGACAATTAAAATGAATTAAAATATTGATTATAATATAAGAAACTAAACAATTCTTCAAGTTGCCACTTGATTTCATCTAAATCTCATTTGTATCTTGACGATTATAATCTGCGATCAAACCTTTCGTAATTCTTGAAAACACCTCAATCGATAGGATGAACCAACAGTACTTCATCTACGTAATAAGAGATTGATGCATATAGTTATGCACTTGAAAACTCTCGGAACCTGAGTAAACATTTAACAAGTATCTGTGCTAGCTCCATTGGCATTGTTATTACCGAAAATAACTTTACAATCCCTCTTCAAAGTAGCCAATTTTGTCACAGCTTCAGCAAATCAACTTCGACTTTCATTCGGATTAGCCTTATTATAATCTTGATTATATAAGTTACATTTTGTCATCGTTACCGGAGAATCGTTTATATTTCAACACCTTAGCAGTAAATTTACCTGCAATTTCATTGATCTCTGACCTTTCGAAGAATCATTATGTTCATTGAAACCCTATCATATAGTCATCCGTATCTTGTAACAAAAATTGCCATACCAATTACCAGGTTTAGCAACCAGTATTTTGAAATCTCGCAGCATGTCTACATCAACAGTTATATGTATACATATAATAATTATCTCCTAGAATTACGATCTTCAATTCTAAAATTTTGAAAAGCACCCAGCCAACAAATCAATACATTGAACTTTGAAAAAGCTGAATGAAGCATCAGAAACTGTAGGCAACCGTAAACGACCTTAATCGTCGAAAGTTTGATGATAAAGAACAGAGTATTGGAAGCACTCAATAGAAAATTTAGTACCGAAAAGCGGATTATGCGAAACTATAAAGGAAGCCGTGGACAAATCACAAGAATAAGTTTGACTTCAAAGATTCTAAATGATTCAGTACCTGCTGAAGTCATTAACGAATACCTTGCTTCTGACTCCAAACTCTTGCGGACAAATTTTCTTCACCATCCTTCGATATTAGAAATTCCAAGATATCATCGTATCTTTCATATCCTCCATATTTCTGAAGATATTTTCATAACTATTCTTATCTAAAATCATTAATCTCTTCGTGCTATCATTGTTACATCATATAGAAACTGTTAGTTTCTATATTCTGTAAACTTTTGAGCATTAAAATATGAATATTATTGAAGTAACGTTGGGAACTGATGCATGAGTTAGTATAATATAATGACACTTGATCAACGTGATTATATTACAGTAAGTCATGCTGAGTTTCCAATGGAACGTGATGATTCACAGACCATAACGTCATCACGTGCCATGTTACATAACTCTTTCATTCTGTTTAACTTCTGAACATATCAAGGAAGAATATTCTTGATAGTTCTGTTCTCAGTTATTCTGATAATTTAACAAATCAAATCGTGCGATTACGTTCTTTCTTGTTTAGAACATTAAGTCCATTCGAAACTCCATACTTACGAATTCTGGGCCATTACTCGCTTTGCTAGAGGTCGAGAAGAGAATAAAAAGGCAAAGAGCTACAAAATATAAATAACAACACGGAGGTTACAAACCGTAGATATTAATACAAATAGCAATATAAAGGAACGATATAATTAAGAATAGTATCACCTAAGGTAATAGTAGAAGTAAACAGATTTTTTCTGATGGAAGATTGAAAAGAAGGATGACAGAAATGATAATTAGGAAAATATCAAGGATTAGAACTGGATTAAGCATTCTCAGAATCCTTTGGATATATGAAACAAGAAGGAAAGTATAGGAATAGTGAGAATAATGGAACGGTAGAGTTTAATTTATAATGAAAATATCAGACAGAGTAATCGAAGCAGATCACTGCATTTAATTCAAGAGATCTTAATTTCCTTATTCGCCGAAGAATCAGATCTTAAAGATCTTCAAGATTTTCTTTTAAATCTCTTGAATTCCGGAATTCAAACCTGACTACGTCAAAAGTTAAAAACAAATCCTTGTTTCTCATTTCATTCTTTTGTGAATAGCTTCATTCGTACGCTTCGTGTAATCGAATTGTTTTATCTATATTTCTCAAATAATGATAAAACTCAATTTATCAACTCATATTCGTCATGAAAACATTTTTATTGTTAGCCATGACAACCCCACTCAAATTTCGGGACGAAATTTCTTTAACGGGTAGGTACTTTGACGACCCAGAGATTTTCGATCAAATTTAAACTTAATCTTATATGATTTCGACACGATAAGCAAAGTCTATAATGTTGAGTCTCGAAAATTTTGGAACTATGTTCATGTATTCAATTACCTTCGACCAGTTTCGACGATTCACGAACAATTAATTGTAAATAGATATGTGTGTGTGTGTGTATATATATATATATATATATATATATATATAAAGATGAGATTTTTATATATACTTTTACATGTCATTGTTCAACAACGAATCACGAAATAATTTCCCGTGTTTAAGTGTTGACACAAAATAATAGATAAAATGATTAGCATCTTTCTTTTCACATTTTTATTTCTACTCATTGATTTCTTATATTATTATTATTATTAAGCATCGTCAACCCAAACAAGTATATATAATACTAAAAGTGACAGCTGTGTTTCTCTTTAAATTCTTGTCATATACCACAAGTAGGAATTATTGTATATGTATCACTGTTTTCCTTTTGACAAACACAACTCATATAATTAAACTTTTACTGCTTTTGAATGATTGAAATATCTTGGTTAGCTTATGTAATATGCATATCATATCTATCAACTGAACTCTATTTTTCGTTTCCTATTTTATGCACAACACAAAGACCCATGCCAGCATATATCACCCTCAAACATCTAAACCTATTACTACTTCTTGTTCCTTGGTGAACCCACAACCACAACCATCAACGATCACAAAACCCTAGCATCACCGTCCTCAAACAACAACCCTTCAAACCAAACACCATGTTGTTTGTTGCTACCATGATGTTATTAACAACCAAGACTGCTACAGCTATGTTACTAATCGATTTCAAACCAAACCAACACCTCACAACTCACCATAGTCTCACTTTGATTTTAAGATATAAACTACTACCACCCTACGGCACACACCACATTATTTTTCTGTTTCAATAGCTAGAACAAACCACAACCACCTGCACCATTTCGTCAATCATCACTATCTTCAACTTTGAAACCACTCCAAGCCGCCAACTACGACCCGAAAACCATTCTTGTTTCTTCTTAATCATCACCATCACCAAACCTTTGAACCACCATCGTGAACCTCCAACCCTCATCCTATCCGTAACCACCACAATCACCACCACTTCGGAATCAAACCGCCATCTTCTCCAATACCAAGTCACCATCGGAGTCACCATCTTCGCCATCTTCAAGGCCCATCACGGTCACCTTCTTTCTTCACCTCTCTCTCTATATCTTTTTTTTTCTTGTATTCTTTCTGCAACTCGGTATAATCTGTTCCAGGATTGTATTCGTAATCAATTAACAAGCCTTCATCTAAACACCACCATCATCATATATGTGCTGCAACCTGCGGTATTACAGATACAATTGTCGTTTACTGTTGTGAACAAGTTATAAACCAAACCTATTAAACCACCACTATAACAACTTCTGTTTCTAATCAACTTCTTATGTTATCATTTCAGCGTGTTTGATCCAAACACAAACTAAAACCCTTGAACAATACCAATCGATGCATGCTTCTTCCTTTCTGTTTTCCATTTCACGTTCATCATCATTATTGTATTGCCATTATTATTATTTAATGTGGTGAATGATGAGGACAATGGATAATTACAATAAGATATTGATAATGATATTATATAAGTGCTAAAGGTTGATGATGTGTGATGATTGGAACTACTTTGTATATTTTTTTCCCCTTTGGCCGACACTTACCCAAATAAACTAATCCCACTTGCACAAACAACCCATCATGCAAAAGACACCATAGCCACATTCTATTCTTTTAAAAAAAATAAATCGAACCCCACCCCACTCATCTCTATTCAAGTCGAATTAAAACCTTGCAGTGAACTTTTGAATTCATTTTCGTTTAAACAATTATATGTATGTGAAACTTGGGTCCCAATTCATTCTTATTGCTTCCCGGTTCCTACTCAACGATAACCTTTAAAAGAACAAACTCCACTTGTTAAGTTCATTAGAGGAGTGGGATTACTTTAAGCATTGATGATTAATTAATTTCACTTTTGCTTCCTGACCGAAATAATAATAAAACAATGGGGCTTCAGTTTCATTTTAATAAATAGGATATACATGGGCATTAGATACAACGTGGGCTCAGGAGATCCTTGGTTGGGCTATATTTTTTTTCGTTTGTTGGGCTTAGCATATGGGACGAAAGATATGCAGGCTTTATGCATCTGATCTTAAATGTTGAGAAATGAAAATGGTTTTTATATATATTAAATAAATAAAAATGCGGGATAACATGAGAAAGTGATAATCGGAGCAGTGGTTGAGTATGTTGTTGGGCAAACGGGAGGTCCTGGGTTCGAGTTTAGGCAGGGGCATATTTTTTTGGAGAGCTTTTAAGGTAGTTTTAATTATTGTTATTAATATCATTATTATTAATTTTATTATTATTATTATTACTAATTGTTGTTATTATGGTGATAATTGTTATTATTTCCTAACATTTAGAAGTATAAATATTATTATCATTAATAGTATTATTATTATTGCTATTACTACTATTATCATTAGGTATTATTATTATTATTATTATTATTATTATTATTATTATTATTATTATTATTATTATTATTATTATATCATAGTTATTATTATTATCAGTAGTATTATTATTATGATCCCTATTACTAAAAGTATATTTTATTATCATTTTTATTAGTATTATTATTGAAATGAACATTTTATTTAAACTATCATTCTTATTATTTAAAAGTATCACTTGTATTATTATTAGAATTATTATAATTTTTATCATAATTAGTATTATTTTATCATTATTATTATTAGTATTAATAATATAACAAATAAAGATTTTCTAAAAAATATATATATTTATGACGTAAAACCTAACCATATTAACACTTTAGTAATAAATGTTAATTATCTATATAAAAATAAATATATCTAATTAAGTTATTAACAAAACTCTTGATCATTAATAATATATATATATATATATATATATATATATATATATATATATATATATATATATATATATTTGCTCGATTACCATTACATGTGTTAATATACATAAATGATATAGGTTCGTGAATCCGAGATCAACCCTACAATTGTTCAATGTCGTCATATGTATTTTTACTACAAAATACATTAGGTGAGTTTCATTTGCCTTTTTACCCTTTATATTTTTGGGCTGAGAATACATGCGCAATTTTTATAACTGTTTTACGAAATAGACACAAGTAATTGAAACTACATTATATGGCTAAATTATCGAAATCGAATATGCCCCTTTTTATTTAGTCTGGTAATCTAAGAATTAGGGAACAGACACCCTAATTGACGCGAATCCTAAAGATAGATCTATCGGGCCCAACAAGCCCCATCCAAAGTACCGGATGCTTTAGTACTTCGAAATTTATATCATGTCCGAAGGAGGATCCCGGAATGATGGGGATATTCTTATATACATGTTGTGAATGTCGGTTACCAGGTGTTCAATCCATATGAATGATTATTTTTGTCTCTATGCATGGGACGTATATAAATGGAAATAAAAAATCTTGTGGTCTATTAAAATGATGGAAATGTTTATTTATGTTAAACTAATGAACTAACCAACCTTTTGGTTGACACTTGAAAGCATGTTTATTCTCAGGTACGAAAGAAATCTTCCGCTGTGCATTTGCTCATTTTAGAAACATATTTTGGAGTCATTCATGGCATATTTCAAAAGAAGTTGCATTCGAGTCGTCGAGTTCATCAAGATTATTATTAAGTCAATTATAGTTGGATATATTCTGAAATGGTATGCATGCCACCAATTTTCGTTGTAAAGAAAGATTGTCTTTTAAAATTGAATGCAATGTTTGTAAAATGTATCATATAGAGGTCAAATACCTCGCGATGTAATCAACTGTTGTGAATCGTTTATAATCGATATGGACTTCGTCCGGATGGATTAGGACGGGTCTTTACATCTTATGTTACATTTCCAAAAGAAAATCGCACGAAAGGTGTGGTCCTTGAACGAGAGTGAATTCTCCGAACAGTTCGTTCTGAATTTATTCTTATACTTAAGGGGATGCGCGGATGAGAAGATACGTGAACTCCTAGTCATAAAGAATGATTTACTCCAAGTTAAGAGAATCTCCAACAATGATTTCTTGTACCTCAACATAATGAATCCTAGAGATGACGTTTACGAGGGTGTTGCGATTAGCCGTGAAATATTGAGAGTAGAAACCTAACTAGTTCCTTTCCTACAATCGGGTAAACACTGAGTATACATCAGAAGACTGATTTATCGGCTCACGTTTTTGCCAAGTCTAACCTTAAGAGGAACATTTCATGAGCGCAAAGACTTCTTAACAAATTTTTTTAAAAATCTGCCACCCAAAGTGGCTCAAGCGTTTTTAACAAGGATTTTAATAGTAAGCTTCATCCCTAACGGAGGACGAGAAGAAGTGTGATCCATACATGGTGTAGCTTAATACGAAAACCTTTAAAATCAACCAAGGAAGTTTTGAAAAACCTTTAAACGTTTGTTGTGACAACATAAATGGAACGAAGTTCTTAGTAAATTTAGAAATATGTACAACGTGTACCATTTTGCATAAAACTATTTGATTTAAGTTAAACAACTCATTAAAGGAGCGATTGTTAAATAATTTGAAGGTATAACTTAGTAGGTATTAACCAAAATAAGTAAGGGTAAATTTGTTAACTTAATTATATATATACATATATGATTTTATAAATCGCGTAAGTGACCGAAAATTTTTATTACTTTCATTTGTCCATAATCTCGTGCGGACCGCACAAATAAGCAACGTGTAAAATCAAAATATTTTGATAAATAAAGTTTTTCGTATTTCAGAGGTTATGAGTTGAAAAAGGTCGAGTGAAAAATCTTTGAATCATCGGTTGACATGTTACTAGGTAATGAAAACTGATGACTTAAATGTAGTTTTGAAAATTATAAGGACCTAAGTCTTTGGCCCAAAAATGTTCACGTGCGAAGCCGTTGCTAAAAAGTGAGGTATGAAGGATAGAGCATGAGGATGAGAAGTTAATTGTTTCTTGACTTTGCAAAAATGCCAAACAGGTTATGGCCAATATTAAAGTCAGAGTGCTGATGATGTTAATATCGCTAGATGAGAATCCCTTGGAATAAGTCAGGACTTTGAGTTGTGTAAGATAGAGCATCGCTCCGATAGGTGTGAAGGATAAGATCCCTAGGGTAACGCAGTAATTTTGAATGGTTTAAGTGTTGATGGATGCCCGAAGGCTCTGCATGACGTGGTACTAAGTTCCTTCATCACATACACACCCATGAATCTCTCGGTTTCGATGGTTGTAAAGTCTCCATGAAGTCTTGGATACGAATAAGCAACGAAAAATTTTATATTGACAAGCAACGAAAATTTTATAAAAATCGATTAAGGTGACAATGTAAGAAAATAAACGAAGTTCTTAGCAAACTAGGGTTATGTGCAACACGTACCATTTAAGGTAAAATATCTTTTGAATAAAAGCTTTGATTTGTAAAAGTGAAAGTAAAATTTCATGTGTACTAGTCAAAATAAGTAATTATTTAACATATACGGTTTCTAAAATTTGTACGAATGGCAATAAAATAAATTTTTATAAAACTTTGAGAGGATCGCACAGTAAAATAGTGTGTGTAAAATTTTGGCAAACAAATTTTCATATTTCGGAGATTACAAGTTGGGAAAAGATCGAGTAAAAGATTTTTGAAAATTTCGGGTGACATTTGAGGTAATAAAAACTATTGAATTTAAATGTGGTTGATGACTTTTAGTAGGACATAAGTCCTTTGACCAAAAATGATTAAGTGTGAAGTTGTTGCTTATAAGTGAGATACGAGTGGGAGAGTATGAGGATGGGAATTAACTACCCATTGATTTTAGAAATTTCAAACTGGTACGACTAATATTGACGTAAGAAGGATGATGGTACGATTATCATCAAATAAGAAATCTCTCGGAGTAAGTTAGGATTTAGAGTCACGTAAGAATGAGTATCAAATAAGATTCCTGGCCAGTCCTTAAGATAGAATTTGAATTGCCGAAGTGACGGGATACATTTTCCTTTATGTATCGTTGTGCAGGTTTGTCCATTGTATCTGTTCCTTTCATGGCTAGAAAGTGAGCAGATTTGGTGAGGCGGTTAACGATAACCCAGATGGTGTCATAACTGCCTATTGTTTTTGGTAGTCTTCAGGATGAAATCCATCGTCATCCCTTCCCATTTCCATTGTGGGATCTCGGGTTGTTGAAGTAACCCAGATGGCTTCTGGCTCACCATTCTCGCGAGGTATACGAATAATATTCTTACTATAAATAACTTACATTTTCATCCTTGAAAGCCAATCTGTTCCAACTATTTCATCAACGCTTCCTAACTTGATGAGTATTAGGTTAATCCTAAAGTCCATTCCAACTAAGTCTTATTATACTATCACGAAAAATTCCATCAACCTTCTCAAATAACATCTGCTTGTGCGTAGGTAACTAATCCTTTCCAACTACTACTATAAAACTTCCAAGTTTCGTCGGCATGAGGTCATCTCCAAATGACCCACCTGTTAATTATAAGATACTACCTTAAATCATTCCTCTATCTGTAACATCCCGTTTTCCCGTACGTATCGAAAGGTACTTACTTAATCATTTGTACGTTTATAACTCGTTAGCTTATGCGTAAATGTATGAATATATGTGTAGATATATATATATACATATATGTATACTTGATAATGTGTGTATGTATAAGTTTAAACATGGGTTTGGTTAGCGTTAAGTCTTGTGAGACTATTGTTGAAGGCTAGGTGAATATAGGAAGGGGTTTGGAATGTACAAATTAAATAAAATCGAAAATTGTTTAAGTTGGTCGAGCTGTTCAGATACAACCTTAGGCCGCGCCGCGACAATTGGGTCCGCGCCGCGGCATATCAAGTAAATCTGGATCATAAGTTGGGTTAAAAGGGGTTGTTTTTCCTTCGATACGTCGCGCCGCGACATTTGGGCCGCGTCGCGACAAATCTGCTGGACAGATTCCGGTTTTAGCTCGAATTAAATGACTTTTAGGGGCAAAGTGGTAATTTGACGTATAAATCTGATGGGAGCATTAAATCCCAACCACTTATCCATTTCATTTAATTTCTTTTCTCTTTTCTTTCCAATTTCTCTCCCAAAACGTAAAACCCATTTGGATTAAAAGTGAGATTTGAGAGTGAAGGATTGAGGGTTGATCTTTGGAGCAAGAATTAAAGTTGTTCCTTGTGTCTCTAGCTACGCGTTGGTAGTGTCGGTAAGTTCTAACCTTATGATTTAAGTTTTAATTGGTTAATGGCTAGGGTTTTGGTTGCTAGAGATTTGTATGAACCATTTGAGGGTAAAATGGGTGAGTTTGGGTTGTGTTGTTGTAATAAAACCCTAATAGGCACAATCTAGGGTTTTGGCATTATGATTTGAGGTTGTAAGTATCAAATGGTGTTGTTAGTCACTAATGCACTTTAAGATTAATGAAAGAAGTGTAAATGGGTAAGTTCGACTTGATTGTGAGTCTAAGTAATATAAAATGGGTCAAAATGTGCTAGTTGACCTAATTAGATGAAATGGGTATGGATTACCCTAAGTTTTATGTTAATTGAAGTTAATAGACTTTAATTCACTAGTCTTAGTGATTAAAGTCAAGTCTTGGCCATTTATGGGCGGTTGTGTGTAGTTGAGTCATTTAATGCAAATTAGGTCATTAAATGCTCAAGTGGGAGTATTGTGGTTAATCCCACTAGTTGTGAAATTGAATGTGCACTTAATGATTTAGGTACATTGCGTTGAAGCTCGGAAGTGCTAAATCATCATCCTTGTGACAAGGTGAGTGGAGTAATTATACGTATGTGTATATAGCGTATTTATTTGTGAATGTTATGGTATGAACCACCGAGCCGGTAGTGCCATAACATGTGTGGGATAGGATGTGAACCATGAGCCGGTAGCATCAAGTGTGAACCACGAGCCGGTAGCACTATAAACTAAGATGTGAACCACGAGCTGGTAGCGTCGAGTGTGAACCACGAGCCGGTAGCACTATAAACGAGTATGACTCAAAAGCGTATGGTGTGAACCACGAGCCGGTAGCACCATAGCGTTATTGGTTAACCATATTGAGATTGTTGTTTTGTTTAGCACATAATATATATTGAGTTGAGTATATGCTAATGAAGTGGTGTGATAATGTACGACTTGTTAGTGTTACGGGTATGTTGACATTCTATTTGAGTTACAAGTTCGTATGAGGTATTTGGTGTTGTGATTGCAAATGTATAGGTTATATATATGCATGTATAATTGTTGCACGCACTAAGCATTGCTTACCCTCTCGTTGTTTATCATTTTATAGGTTCCGGCTTGGACAAGGGTAAGGGCATACGGTTGGATTAGTTGTCTCCCGTTTATGTTGACAGGGGGTGCTTTTGGTGTTAGCTTTTTGAAGTTGGCCTAACGTTTTGGGTAGTTTAGCCCCAAACCGTGCTCGAGTGTCGTTTGGATTATAAACTATCATTGTAGTGGGTCAACTTGTATTAAACTTAATTAATGGCCTTCGTGCCTTTTGTAAACATTTAAATTGATGTACGTTTAAATGAAACTTGTGAAATGGTTTACATATTTAATTGGCGCGTAAATGTGTATTATATAAAAAAAAATTATCGTATGGAATACGGGTTGGGTTGTTTCAAGTGGTATCAGAGCATGGTCTAAGGGATTTAGGCGACTTGAGATAGGTGCCTAGACTTGGGCTTTATTGTGTGAGCGCTTTATGCGGGACTTGTAGGACTTTGGGTCTAATCGGGAATTGTTAGTGCTTTGGTTTATGTGAACTAACCTTGTGCTAATTGTTTTGTGTTGTGTTTAGCAATCATCAAACAAGACGGATGTTGTACTAGCGAGTTAATGCAACGTGCTCGCGTAACAACGATTAGCTACCGTTGTTACGGGTGCAAATCGTGTCAAATGAGTAATGTACGACGATTGTTGAGCAAGATAGAGTAGTGTGGTGTATATGAATATACGTACGTGTTATGTCCTTTTGATTCGCCGTTTAACCTACTTCGTTTTATAGAATGAAGACGAGAAACGGACCCGATCATGATAACGGAAGTACAAGTGAGGACGTCGAGTTTTCGGCCAAGGTTGAGGTCATCTTTAAAAAGTTAAAAGTGGATTTTCTTACGGACGTCCGAAAGGTCTTCCAAGATTCGGTCGATGGACAAGTAACCGATCTGATAAATGAATGAATGAAGGCCTCTATCGAAGAGGCACTTGAAGCTAGAAACATTTATCCTCGTGGTGAAGGAGGTGAAGGAAGACGGGACTTCCACTACAAAAATTTCAAGGATACTCAACCTCCGATGTTTAATGGGGTGAGGAATCCATTGAAAAGCACTTGTTGGATTTCCGATATCGAGAGGGCGTTCTGTACCGCAGAGTGTCCTCCCGAGAAGAAGACGAGATATGGGTCTAGCATGCTACGTGAAGAAGGCAAGTTGTGGTGGGACGACAAAATAAATTTATATGGTGAAGAGCAATGCATGAGCTTGACATGGGAGGAGTTTAAGAAGGAATTCTTCCAAGAATACCGAACTTCTTCCGACCTTGATACAATATGGGACGAGTTGCATCATTTGCAACAAGGTTCGCTGGACTTGGTTACTCTCAAGTCTACCTTTTTAGCAAAGACTCGCTTTTGCCCGGAATATGTGGGTGACGATCACAAGCTAATGAAAGATTTCTACCGTACCTTGAATGATGAGTTAAAGGGTAAGATTAGTCGGGGTATGGCTAAGTCTTTGGAGGAGTTATTTGAATTGGCTCGGGGTTTTGAGCCGGAGGTTCCAAGGAAGAGTGATTTCACTTTTTCAAAGAGAAAGTTTGAAGGTTCGAGTCATTCGAATTTTTCAAATAAAAAGAACAAGAAAGGCTCCGAGAGCATTAATAGTGTGAAGAAGGGTACTTCCGGGGGTTTCGGACCCACGTGTTATAATTGTAACCAAAGAGGGCACATGGCTCGTGATTGCACCAAGGCGTCAACCAAAATCACTTGCTTTAATTGTGGTAAAGAGGGGCACAAGAGGCCGGAATGCCCCGATTTGAATAATGATCATGCTAAGAAGTTAGAGAAGGCGGCGGGCACGGCTTGGGTTCACAACTACTTGATGACCAATGACGAAGCCAAACAATCCAACGAAGTTATCTCAGGTACTTTTATGGTAAATTCTAATCCGGCAAGGATTCTTTTTGATAGCGGTGCAAATTTGTCGTTTGTATCTCCAAAATTTGTGCCTAAACTTGATAGACCGTTAGCTAAGTTAAGTCGTCTGGTAGAAGTCGAAATAGCGGACAGCAAGACGGTGCTAGTGGTTGATGTGTGAGAAAATTGCGATGTTGTGTTTGGTGCCGAGAACTTTAGAATTGATCTTATCCCGATGACTTTGGGCAACTTTGATATCGTTGTTGGTATGGATTGGCTCGATCGAAATAGAGCCGATATTGCATGCCATGAGAAATTTATCCGTGTGAAGACCCCAAGTGGGGGAGAGTTAATTATTCACGGTGATAAACGAAGAAGACTTGTGCCGATATGTTCTTTTGCACGGGCACGTCATTTTCTTGTTAGTGGTGGCATGGCTTTTCTTGCCCATGTTGTTGATACTCGTGATGAGCCACCACCCATTCGTGAAATTCCGGTGGTTTGTGAATTCGAAGACGTTTTTCCAAACGAGTTACCGGGTGTTCCGGCGGAAAGACAAGTTGAATTTCGTATTGAGTTGGTTCCGGGAGCTACTCCCATTGCTAAAACTCCTTATCGTTTAGCACCAACGGAAATACAAGAGTTGTTAAATCAAACCCAAGAGTTGCTTGAGAAGGGTTTTATTCGACCGAGTGCTTCACCATGGGGCGCTCCGGTTTTATTCATGAAAAAGAAGGATGGTAGTATGCTGATGTGCATCGATTATCGGGAGTTGAATAAAGTGATGATCAAAAATCGTTATCCATTGCCTCGGATTGATGATTTGTTTGATCAACTCCAAGGTGCGACGTATTTCTCAAAGATTGACCTACGGTCCGGCTATCACCAAATGCGGGTCCGTGAGGAAGATATCGAGAAAACGGCTTTTCGAACGCGTTGTGGGCATTTTGAGTTTGTAGTAAGGCCTTTTGGTCTTACGAATGCACCGGAGCATTCATGGATCTTATGAACCGAGTCTGCCAACCTATGTTGGACAAGTCGGTGATTGTGTTCATTGATGACATACTAGTCTACTCAAAGAGTATGAAAGAACATGAACGCCATTTGCGTGAAGTTTTGAAGACGTTACGAAGGGAGAAGTTGTATGCTAAGTTCTCCAAATGTGAATTTTGGCTAAGGGAAGTTCAATTCCTTGGCCACATTGTGAACAAAGATGGCATTCAAGTAGATCCGGGGAAGATAGAGACGGTGAAGAGTTGGAGACAACCGACTACTCCTACGGAGGTCCGAAGTTTTCTCGGATTGGCCGGTTATTATTGTCGGTTTATCCAAGACTTTTCTAAGATCGCTTCTTTATTGACGAAATTGACGAGGAAGAACACGAGGTTTGTTTGGGAGAACGAGCAAGAAGTTGCCTTTCAATTATTAAAGGAGAAGTTATGTCAAGCTCCGGTGTTAGTTTTGCCGGAAGGGGTGGAAGACATGACGGTTTATTGTAATGTCTCGTTAAATGGACTCGGGTGTGTTCTAATGCAAAGAGGTAAAGTCATCGCTTATGCCTCTCGGCAATTAAAGGAACACGAGACGAGATATCCGACTCACGATCTTGAGTTGGCGGCGGTTGTGCATGCATTGAAAATTTGGCGCCACTACTTGTATGGAGTCAAGAGTACGATTTATTCGGATCATAAGAGTTTGAAACATCTCTTTAATCAACGAGATTTGAATTTTCGTCAACGTAGGTGGATGGATGTGGTAAAAGACTATGATTGTAAGATACTTTATCATCCAGGCAAGGCGAATGTGGTCGCGGATGCGTTAAGTCGAAAGAGTCATCACCCGGCGTTACGATTGGGATTGTTACGTATGATTATTACTAACGATTTTCTTGAAAAACTCGGTGTGATTCAAATAAAGGCTTACGTTCACAACAAGCATGCGGAGCGAATTGTGGGACAATCGGAGTTCATTACTATGAGCTCGCGTGGTTTGTTGTCTTTTCAAGGAAGAGTGTGGGTGCCTAATATGGGTGATTACCGACAAGTGCTACTCGATGAAGCACATAAGTCAAAGTATTCCATTTATCCGGGCGCGACGAAAATGTATCTTAATTTAAGGAAAGATTATTAGTGGCCGGGCATGAAACGTGATGTTGTGAAGTATGTTGAGCAATGTGTCACGTGTTTGCAAGTTAAGGCCGAGCACTAAAAGCCGTATGGTAAGTTACAACCGTTAGAAATCCCGAAATGGTAATGGGAGCACATTACCATGGATTTCATCACGAAGTTACCTAAAACGGCGAGAACCCAATTTGATTCGATTTGGGTTATAGTTGATCGATTGACGAAGAGTGCTTTGTTTCTTCCCATTAAGGAAGCGATATCGTCGGAGACTTTGGCTAAGTTGTTTATCAAAGAAGTCATCTCTCGACACGGTGTTCCTATATCTATTATTTCGGATCGAGATACCCGTTTTACATCTCGATTTTGGGAGAAATTTCATGAAGATATGGGTACGCAATTAAAATTAAACACGGCGTATCATCCTCAAACGAACGGTCAAACCGAACATACGAATCAAACTTTGGAAGATATGTTACTTGCGTGCATTATTGATTTCGGTGGTAGTTGGGATGAGCATTTGCCTTTGGTGGAATTCTTGTACAATAATAGTTACCATACAAGTATTGGGATGCCACCATATGAGATGCTTTATGGGCGTAGATGTCGAACCCCGATTTGTTGGGGTGAAGTAGGACAAAAGGAAATCGGGAGTACCGATTCGGTCTTAAAGACAAATAGCAAAGTTGATATGATTCGAGAACATTTGAAAAAGGCTCAAGATAGGCAAAAGTCGTATGCCGACAAGCGTAGACGAACAATCGAATTTCAAGAAGGTGACATGGTGATGCTTAAAGTTTCGCCATGGAAATGTGTTATTCGGTTTCGAAAACGGGGAAAGTTAGCTCCTCGGTTTATTGGGCCATTCAAGGTTTTAGCTCGTGTTGGTGAAGTCGCGTATCGTTTGGAATTACCCGAAGATCTTGCGGGGATCCATAATACATTTCATGTTTCCCACCTCCGTAAGTGTCTTGCGGATGAATCATCTTGGGTGCCATTAGACGAGATTGAGCTAAATAATAAGTTAGAGTATATCGAGGAACCGATTGCCATACTAGATGAGAAGGTCAAAAGGTTGAGACATAAAGAGGTTAGGACTTTTAAAGTTCAATGGCGTCGTAGTAAGGGTTCCGAGTTTACTTGGGAGCCCGAAGAGTTTGTGGTGGTTTATCTTCCCTCTTGTCATGCGGCTTGGATCGCGAGGATGCGCTCCAATTCAAGTGGGGGAGAGTTGTAACATCCCGTTTTCCCGTACGTATCGAAAGGTACTTACTTAATCATTTGTATGTTTATAACTCGTTAGCTTATGCATAAATGTATGAATATATGTGTAGATATATATATATATATATATATATATATATATACATATATATATACATATATGTATACTTGATAATGTGTGCATGTATAAGTTTAAACATGGGTTTGGTTAGCGTTAAGTCTTGTGAGACTATTGTTGAAGGTTAGGTGAATATAGGAAGCGGGTTTGGAATGTACAAATTAAATAAAATCAAAAATTGTTTAAGTTGGTCGAGCTGTTCAGATACAGCCTTAGGCCGCGCCGCGATAATTGGGTCCGCGCCGCGGCATATCAAGCAAATCTGGATCAGAAGTTGGGTTAAAAAGGGTTGTTTTTCCTTCGATACGTCGCGCTGCGACATTTGGGCCGCACCGCGGCAAATCTGCTGGACAGATTCCGGTTTTAGCTCAAATTAAATGACTTTAAGGGGTAAAGTGGTAATTTGGCGTATAAATCTGATGGGAGCATTAAATCCCAACCACTTATCCATTTCATTTAATTTCTTTTCTCTTTTCTTTCCAATTTCTCTCCCAAAACTTAAAACCCATTTGGATTAAAAGTGAGATTTGAGAGTGAAGGATTGAGGGTTGATCTTTGGAGCAAGAATTAAAGTTGTTCCTTGTGTCTCTAACTACGCGTTGGTAGTCTCGGTAAGTTCTAACCTTATGATTTAAGTTTTAATTGGTTAATGGCTAGGGTTTTGGTTACTAGAGATTTGTATGACCCATTTGAGGGTAAAATGGGTGAGTTTGGGTTGTGTTGTTGTAATAAAACCCTAATAGCCACAATCTAAGGTTTTGGCATTATGATTTGAGGTTGTAAGTGTCAAATGGTGTTGTTAGTCACTAATGCACATTAAGATTAATGAAAGAAGTGTAAATGGGTTAGTTTGACTTGATTGTGAGTCTAAGTAATATAAAATGGGTCAAAATGTGCTAGTTGACCTAATTAGATGAAATGGGTATGGATTACCCTAAGTTTTGTGTTAATTGAAGTTAATAGACTTTAATTCACTAGTCTTAGTGATTAAAGTCGAGTCTTGGCCATTTATGGGCGGTTGTGTGTAGTTGAGTCATTTAATGCAAATTAGGTCATTAAATGCTCAAGTGGGAGTATTGTGGTTAATCCCACTAGTTGTGAAATTGAATGTGCACTTAATGATTTAGGTACATTGTGTCATAACCCATCCTTAACCATAAGAACGTGTTAGATAACGTATGATTTCATTGCGAGGTATTGACCTCTATATGCGACATTTTTAAAAAGGAAAACTGCATATATTATACATTACAAACCAAACCATTATTTTTGTTACAAGCTTTAGACAATAAAAAGATGATTATCGTTTAACGATAATCTTCGACTTACAAACTTTACAAATGATAATAACAACACGATTTCTAGCATATTTTACAACACACGTCCTCGGATATGCAGTTTTATTTTTGACACAAATATGAGTACGCATGATCCTGCTTAGATTCAACATAATGCAGCGGAAGCTTTAATTATCACCTGAGAATAAACATGTTTAAAAACGTCAACATAAAGTTGGTGAGATATAGGTTTAGTGCGCAGCAATATATATATATATAGACCACAAGATTTCGTATATAAACATTTCAATAAAAATATTCTAAGTGGTTGAGCACTTGGTAACCATACTTAACATTTTCACGTCGCATATTCCCTTTAATATGAAATCTTACTACACCGTACCAAGTGTAGTCACAAAACGAAGTACTGTGCAACCGTTGAATACTGGTCGTCCAGTCCGATTGGGGTTGTCAGGCCCGATAGATCTATCAACAGGATTCGCGTTTACAATACCGCTGTAAATAACAGTTACCAAGCTACAGGGAAGTATGCCAGTGGTACAACTCAACGTAGAATATATTTTTCAGTTACTTGTGTCCATAACGTAAAACATAAAATACATGTATTCTCATCCCGAAATATTTAGAGTTTAAAAGTGGGACTATATACTCACTCTTGTCTTGATGATATATATATTTTGACTCGGTCTTCCGGTTGATATCACGAACCTATCCATATATAATATATCAATATGTTTTCATTTTAAAACAAACGTTATATATATATATATATATACTTGTTATACTTTTAATATTTTGAATATTTCCTTAGTCCGTAGTTAGCATTCCGATGTTAGTAATTCAATTTTTAATGGTTCATTTTTAGATGTTTAATATACCCGCAATAAATAAAACCCCCAACGAAATAAATAAAACCCCAACGTATATGTATTGGTCGAGATTAATCTTGACCCATGGTACCGGTGTTGTCAAATGACGTGTTGCGTACATAAAGTACCGGTGTTGTCAAATGACGTGTTGCGTACAATCATGGGATCTTATGATTAATCTTCTCGTGTTGCTTACGGGTGATCCTGAACCATATAAAATTGAATTATAAGTACATATATATAAAATATCATGTTATCTTAGAAATATGTGATTTATATCATTTTTTTCCAATTGATCCCGTAGTTGAAATGATCTAGGATAACCAATTTTGTTTCGGTCATAGTTTCTTCGTTACAAATCCGTTTTCGTTGATTCAAATTGCCATCTTCTTGGATCGAGTTCTTCTTTAAGACTATGAACTGTAAATACCTTGGTTTGTATTCAAAATCATACGGCATAAGTGAAACATTAGTGAAACATATGAAGTTAAACATTTTTAAAATCATTTAATGACCATTTTTCTAAAAATACTTATACTTTGAAAAATCAAGTTTTACCTTGTTAAATTAGCATATACATAAGTTATATTACAGGTCTTGAAGTATTTTAAAAGTTAAGTTAGAAGGATCTATTTAGTTTGCAAACAAGTTTGAAAACATTCAAACTATGTTCTTGTTGTTAAACTTTTGTACCACAAAATAAGATAGCTATATATATATGAATCGAATAAGGTTATGAACATAGATTCTACCTCAAGTTCCTTGGATAAGTTTGCTGTAAAAGAGGAGTAAGAAGCTAGAATCAAAAGGGTGATAGAAGTGGATGAAAGATTGGAAGTAAGTTGGTGTTCTTGGAAGGTTTTCTTGAAGTGTTTTTGTAAGAGTTTTCTTATGGTGTTTTAGTATGGTTTTTATGGCTAGATCTTCTTGGTTATTTGCTGGATTGTTATGGAGTTTAGAGAGTAAGAAAGAGTGTGTGTTTTTGATAAGAAAATGGTAGTAAAAATGGATCAAAATGATGATACATATATACTCCTAAAAATGTGATCTTTAAGGATAACATGACAAAATTTTAGTTTGTATTTTTGTAATTAGTCTTGCAATGATTCAAAAGTAATTACCTTATACATAAGGCATGAATAAGGGCTGGTTAGGTGGTGATTTGATGTGTATATACCAATAGTAAATACGTATAGAAGCTTGGTATGATACGAGTACAAATACTCTAGGTATACGTATAGAAATTTTGTGAAAAATGGAATGAGGATTTAAATATAGCTATCTTTTGTGAATACACTTATATGATTTTATGTATTTAAGTTCTTAAAAGTGATTAAATACATTACTTATACGATATATGTATAAACATTATAAGTCTTAAGTATTTATGTCAAATAACGTTACGTATAGTTATCGTTTTGAAAACTTAAGTTAGTAGTTTCAAAATATACTTGTAACTTATTGTTATTAATATAAAATGAGGTATTAAAACATTCATTAATCATGTTAAATATGTATATATACATATATATATACACAAACGTATAATTATCATATATTGTATAGTTCGTGATATCATCGGTCAAACTAGACGGTCAAACGTTGTGTAAAACTCTTTTCGGAAATATCAGTCTCGACAATTTGGATTGCTTATCATGTTGGCAAGGTTTAATTTATGTAAATATTAATCTTATAAGTATAGTATGATCGAAAAAGTGCGGGTCGTTACACATTGCGTTGAAGCTCGGAAGTGCTAAATCATCATCCTTGTGACAAGGTGAGTGGAGTAATTATACGTATGTGTATATAGCGTATTTATTTGTGAATGTTATGGTATGAACCACCGAGCCGGTAGTGCCATAACATGTATGGGATAGGATGTGAACCATGAGCCGGTAGCATCGAGTGTGAACCACGAGCCGGTAGCACTATAAACTAAGATGTGAACCACGAGCCGGTAGCGTCGAGTGTGAACCACAAGCCAGTAGCACTATAAACGAGTATGACTCAAAAGCGTATGGTGTGAACCACGAGCCGGTAGCACCATAGCGTTATTGGTTAACCATATTGAGATTGTTGTTTTCTTTAGCACATAATATATATTAAGTTGAGTATATGCTAATGAAGTGGTGTGATAATGTACGACTTGTTAGTGTTACGGGTATGTTGACATGCTATTTGAGTTACAAGTTCGTATGAGGTATTTGGTGTTGTGATTGCAAATGGATAGGTTATATATATGCATGTATAATTGTTGCACTCACTAAGCATTGCTTACCCTCTCGTTGTTTATCATTTTATAGGTTCCGGCTTGGACAAGGGTAAGGGCATACGGTTGGATTATTTGTCTCCCGTTTATGTTGACAGGGGGTGCTTTTGGTGTTAGCTTTTTGAAGTTGGCCTAACGTTTTGGGTAGTTTAGCCCCAAACCGTGCTCGAGTGTCGTTTGGATTATAAACTATCATTGTAGTGGGTCAACTTGTATTAAACTTAATTAATGGCCTTCGTGCCTTTTGTAAACATTTAAATTGATGTACGTTTAAATGGAACTTGTGGAATGGTTTACATATTTAATTGGCGCGTAAATGTGTATTATATAAAAAAAAAATTATCGTATAGAATACGGGTTGGGTTGTTTCACTATCTCTGCCAGATTTCCATTACTTTGTCCTATAGAATACTTAACTCTTATGGTTGTTAATGGCTTACTAGTCATAACGCTAAAGTTCTTAGATGTAAGGTTTCTATCACTCTAGTATTAAACATCTCAGAGACAATAAACGTTGTGAAGAAATGCACCCTAACTAAAATCAGGATCCATGCGAGTCTCCATAACTGAGATAACAATTGCTCTACCGCAAGTAAGTCCAAAGTTTTTCCTATTTGAGAACTTTTTACTTAAGTGCCCAGGGTGGGTATATCTATAACAAATTTTCGGGTTATCAATTCTGCAATCCAGGCCCTTCTCTTACAGTACCTAGGCTAAGTGGTTATTCCTACCTTTATCAGACCATAATGCGTATACTCAAGTGGTTCCTACCAAAATTTCCTTTGAATCGCTTCATATTCCTTATATAGTAACATTGGGATTTCTGCATGATTTACGTCAATATAATCACGCTGGCCTGGCGTCATTATATTGTACTAAATCGTACGTTCATTCCAATATCACTCCATATGGTCAATGTAACGTGTTCACTTCAAGTTCTACACAATTCCACCTAACGGTGCCTTATCTATGATATCTCAAAACAAAATCTACATAATTAATCTCACAGTTTCTCGGTGTGGGTGCGTAGGTTCCGTAGGTCATGCATCAATGCCTAAATGTCTCGAAATTTCTTCAAAATGTTCGGGTTCCGGTAATGTCGTTAGGTTCCTTTCTAGAAATTCAATATGGGTCTCGTGTCGAGTTGTACGTGTAGAAAGTAGTAATAAGATATGTTTCGAGGCGACTCCCAAGTCCTTGGGTATGGCTGAGCATCAGTAGAAGACACTATGACCTTGTGAAAGGAGATGCCTTCCCGACTTCTCCAATTCCTAAGAGTGTTGGGGACCTATGTCCAGAAGTGTCGTTAGATCGTCGAGCAGTAGGGAAGAATGAAGGAGATAAGTGACGATCATGAAAGCGTACGGGATACAGGTCATCTTGCGGGATGTGAACAACCTTCTAATGTTCATACGTTGTACGTGGCTAATTAGAGTGAGCTCGGGGTGCGGTTATTCCGACAAGTCCTCACATATCTCCTCCTCCGAGGATCAACTTTAGTGGGCGTGTAATCCGAGGGGTACTCCTACTAGATTGCGTGAAGTAATGTTTCGATCTCCGGAACGGTGGAACGGTATTAATAGGCAGATTACAATACTAACCCTTAGGGCTAGACGAGTGGGGAAAAGGGTTCAGAAAAACATCTGAACTACGAAAGGTAAGTTTTCCAAGTCGGTATAGCGAATGGCAGACATGAAGCAAGCATGTAATCAGGCACTACAACAACCTAGGTTGTCTAAAACAGTACACAGCATGGCAATAATATCAACAACGCTAAACAGAAGTAACATGTGAAAGCAGATAGTAATCATGCAATAGCGGAAATAAGCCTACAGCAAGTTCGCATGGCAGTAAAGATAAGCAATAGCATGCAGTAAGATCATACAGCAATAAAAGTAAGTAGTAGCATGCAGTAGTAATAAGTAGTAACATGCAGTATTATAACACAGTAGCATGCAGCAGGTCTCGCAGAAACAAGTAAACAAGCAAGTTGTAGATTAGTCCTATTAGTGAATCCTACTTGGTCCGGTCTAGACTCACTAATGCAACCTAATTTCCTACAACCAATGCTCTAATACCAACTGTGACGCCCCGTACAAAACCATCATGTACGGTTCGTCAATCAACAGGATCATCACAAGGTCAAACACTATATGCTGTTTAAAAATCGATTTGCATTCATAAAAAGATAACGTTTTACAAAAGATAGCGTGCATCCTATGAATAGGAGCATAAACATAATTATTTAACCCTAAGGTCGTTACAAAACCATTGTTTGAAATTAACATAAACTACGAATGCAAAAGAAAAGTTCCATGATTGAGACATCTCTAGTAATGCAGCGGATATCTAATACAGCAGGTCCATAACAGCAAGTCTATAACAGCCAGTTTATAACACCAAGGCAGCAAGTCTAACAGCGAAAGCAACAACGTCTAAGCACCTGAGAAATACATGTTTAAAAGTCAACACGAATGTTGGCGAGCTATAGTTTATTTGTATTCAGTAATGTAATGTAGGCCACGAGATTTCAGTGTTGCAAACAGCGTATCAAAACAGTATGAAAAGTATATGTAAAAACCGTGGGCACATGGTAACTAGACTTAACGTATGTATATCACCCCCTGAAAGTACACCTGGCGAGTGCGAATGTTCTCGAAATATTAAACACTCGTTAAATGCTAGCGCGACTAGCCCGTGTGGGGATGTCAAGCCCTATGGATCCATATCTAAGATTTGTGTTCACCGGTTCAAAAACCAATGACTAAACGTTACCGTGCTAAGGGGAATGTTTATGCCGTTGTATAACCCACACACATATAAAGTTTAAGTACTCGTGCCTAACATGTAAAACGTAAAAAGCGCATGTATTCTCAGTCTCAAAAATAGTAAAAGTGGTAAAAAGAGATGCTATAACTCACAGTGAATAAGCAAGACAAGTTGTTACGAAAGTATGCAAGTAGAAAGTCGGTCCGAAAGGTCGTAAACCTAAATCAAAGGCTACTAGGTCAGTAGGTTATCTTTATAAGTTCAAATAGTGCATAAGTAAGTTTAAGTGTCATCATCATCATCATTCATCATTCATAAAAGCTAAGTAAACTAATTAAGTATAGAGGTCAAACAATAGGCTGAATTAGATCAGCTGCTACGACCTCTACGTAAATCAAAAAGACATAAAATCAGTGGCCAGGGCTCTGTATGGGAGTCCTCTAGTTGCTGACCAATTTCTAGACTCAAACTCGACTTCGTTTGACTGTGGCAACGGTTTAAGTGCGAGTAGGTCCGAATTTTCAGCACAACGTTACAAAGGAGTATTGACTTTCGGAAGGCCATAGATCCTAAACCGTAACTCGGTTTAAGACGAGGTCTAAATGGAAAATCATCTACTCAAAACAAACTAACTGAAAATCAACTTTCCAGTAGCCCAGGTGGTATGATCAGACACGAAAAATAGTAGCTAAAGTGCTCCGGTGGGGTTCTTAGTACTTGATGCTCATCACGGTTCTCATCCTTGATGCTTGTAGCTTCAAGTGTACAACTCGTTGATGATTTAGCATCACCTTGACTAAGAATTCACCATCAATACACAATATGTTAAGACCAAGTAAGAACACAACTCATTCATGAGTCTTAGATGGATGATGAACCAAGGTTACATCATATCCTTAGTCTTAACACAAATACAAGTCACAATAACAACTAAAGCTACAAACTTTACACCAATTCAACAAGTATAAGCACAATCCAAGTCAAAAGAGGTGATGGAACCCTAAGCTAGATAGCTTGGATCCATTTCACACAAGTTACAAAGCTAGAAAGCTTGAACCTTTAAGTGTTCTTGAAGATCTTGAAGCATAAAGCTTGGATCTTGAAGATACATGAAGATTACAAACAAAAGTTTAAATCTAACAAAAAGATATGAAGATTCAAGCTAGAAAGCTTGCATCTTAATTGTTCTTGAAGATCTTGAAGCATAAAGCTTGGATCTTGAAGATGCATGAAGATTACAAACAAAAGTTTGAATCTTTATTATAAAATAACAAGGTTAAAGTAAAAGAAAGATAAATCTACAAAGTTGGTGAAGATTCAAGCTAGAAAGCTTGAATCTTCCATGTTCTTGAAAGATTCATGCTTGAATCAACAAGATATAAGCAAGATCAAAGCTAAAAGGAACTTTGATCTCCATAATATGATGATGATGACCAAAAAATTGAAAGGAAAAGAAGAAGAAAAAGAAGACTTACAAGAAGAACTAGAGAGGAAAGAAAGAAAGAATCAAGTGTGTGTGAAAACCAAAATGAGAGCAAGTGTAAAATGGGAGGTAAATGGCTAGTATTTATAAGCAAATGGGATTGACATGGATTGGTGACATGGCACCTATGGTGGCCGTGATTTTGAGGGGAGGGGGAGGGAGACATAACTTTACTTTATGGATAATGGTTGTCTAAAGTGTGTACTAATGCTAGAATCCCATGTGACAAATAGATAATCCTTATCCATTATGCTAGTATGACTCATTAATTAATTAATTAATTAATTTATTTATTTATTATTATGGGTCACTAGTAATAATACTTGGGCTAATTAATTGGGTCACTAGCTAGAGTAGGGTGGGCTTGAGCCCAACAAGGTAGAAAGTCCAACAAGACTAACTATTGGGCTTTAGCAATTAAATAAATAAAATTAAGCATCCAAAGGCCCAAGTAATTATTATTATAAAATAATAATTAATATTTCGCTGTCCAAATATTCCGGTTCCGACAAAAGTCAAACGTGCGCGCAGTCCGCGGTTTATTCGTAACGGCAAGTAACACCAACGGTTATAAAGCATCCGGTGGACAAGTTAAGCATTCTACATACACCAAGGCATGTTTTAAAGTATATATGAATATAAAACACATGTGCCAAGGTTCCAGAGTAATAAAGTAACACAGTACGCACAAATACGCAGTTTCGCAAAAATACAAGGCATAAAAGCAAGTCGAAAAAGCCGGGTCGTTACAGTCAATCTCTAGGATTGAGTAATATCAGGCTTAAAAGCTGATTTTTAATCTTTAAGGAGATTATCCTTTTCTGGGGGTCTGATTCATTAGTCTTATCAAGCTAATTTGCACGGCGCCCTCCCCATTTTACGAGACAGATCCTCTCATGGTTAGGATAAGTCTGACCACTTGGCGACCCTGTTTGATGCTAAGGTCTATGGATTTCCTGCTGATTTTAGAGATGACTTTTCTAGATTTTTCATCAACCTACAGCTGGTCTGGACGACAACTTCTTGACCTAAATCAAGAAGCGCGTGTCGTTTTCGGAAGACTTTACTTCCTTTTAATGATGGAATTGATTCATCGTGTAGATCCATCTTTTCTTTTCTTTCATCGGGTAAAACAGTTAATTTAGTCCAAAACAAAAGCATCTTCAGTTATTTGTACAAAAATATGTGATATATGTTTTAAATAACTTGGCAAATTTTTCCACACTTGGCTTTTATTTTCATTTCTTTGTCTTTTTATTGTCCTCTATTCCATTTTGAATGAATTCTAACATTTTGGTTTGTTTCTCAATTTATGTCCTTTCTGAGGTAACAATAATTTCGGTGTTAACACCTAGTTTTATCGTTCATAAATATGTATAAACATGATTTTGAGTTCATTTAATTGAAAATTTTAAAAATTTTTACTAGAATTGGGTAGTCAGTATATAAGACTAGGGCTGTTCTTTATTATCAGAGAGCACTAGATTCTAATACAACTACTGCGTTACTAGTATTTTTAATGGTAACCAAGTGTTTAAATTAATTTTTTTTAAAAAATTCTGAAAGAATTTAACCTCTTCTCACACTTAAGATATTGCAATGCCCTCATTTGCAAGAAATCAGTAACAATTTAAATTATTGAGGGTGATTGGCGTAGAAAAATGATTAAATTTTACCAAAGTTTCCAAACATATTGTTGTTTGTTTGTTGAATGATAAATGGTGCACATCATTTGTTCATTCCGTTTGTTATTTCATCACATTTATTTTGCATCTTGTCTTCAAAATTAGTAGCTTTTGCTGAACTTAATGCCAGTCTTTGAAAATGCGTTGTTTTACCCTGTTGTGTACATAAGATAAACTGCAAACATATATACATATTTTTGAAGTTTGGTATATTACCCCACATTCAAAAATTATTAAAATATAATAATAAAAGTTAGAAAATTATAAAAACTAATACAATACCAACATAAGTATTAAATATAGCAACATTACAAATAAATAAGATAAATAAGACTAAGTAAACTAGGGTTGATTCTGAAACCAGTAGGGGTTCCATGGTTCATTGTATCTATCTTGATATGCTTGAAATGGGTCATAGGTAGGAAAAGGTGGTCTCGTATCCTCGATCCACGGAGGAAAATAGACTGGCTCAGTAGGAATGTAGTTCCTACCTTGGGAGGCTAAATAGGCTTTGATATATTCTTGATGATATTGCCAAGTCTGAAACTCTTGTTGCATAGCCCGTTGGTATTCAGTTTGGGACATTATTCTTTGTATATCGGTCATTTGGTTTCCTCCTCCCATATTACCTTGTTGTTGACCTCTTTCTACCTGTGGATGATTCCCTTGATATAGAAGTGCAACATTATTTCTTTTCAACAAAACCTTTGTATCAGCATATACCCGCATATCAATCCGATCACGAGGAATGGGTACTTGTACTAACTCCCTTCCCCGAGTAATATCCACACCGAGGTACTCGGCAATTAAAGTCACAAAAATATCACCTCCTATAATACTATTGTTTCGCATTCCCTTTATCATATCTGATAAATAATAGCCCACACAATAAGGAATATTTACAAAGCTCTGTGGGTCTCTAATACACATCAGATAAAATAAATCATCTTCAGTCACTTTATCTTTATTTCTACCCCTTTGTGTAATAGAGTTGGAAATGAATCTATGGATTACCCTAAGCTCAGCTCTATGTATATCAGTATAAGAATAATGACCTCCACGAAAACGATTATGGCTAGTCATTATACTCCACAACTCATTCTTATCAAAATCATAATCAACCCTTCTACCATTACTTATCAACTGTCTACAATCATCAGTTAATAATTCTTCAGCCGTATAAATACACAAAGCTTCAGCCATATCTAATAAAGACATACGGCGCATCACACCTCCTAATAGAAATCTAATAAAACTTCTATCCGTTAAACTAGTTACTTCATCATTTAGTTCAATAGTACTTACTAACTCAACGCACCATTCCTTATACACAGGTCTACGTATAGTGAATAGATTAATCCAATCATTGAAAGTAGAATTATCATACCTTTGTGTAAGTAATTCTCTTGTTGGCTCGGCCAATCCCACTGTCTCTAATCGTGCCCAATCTATCACCCTGGACACTTCAACATCTTTGGGATAAAGAATGCTCAAGTTCCTCTGATATTTTGGATAGTCTATCCAAAATCTGTCAAATCGTAACTTAGGGTGTAGATTTGCTTCAACTGCTCGCGACAATGAAATAAAAGGGTGCGGTTGATTCTGTTTGTATTGTTCACTGAGATCTTGATCCTCGTCACTTTCATTATAAGTATTCAAATTTTGTGGCGCGGATGAAGATTCACCTCGTTCATTCTGCTAAACACATTAAACAAAAAGGAATTGTGCATCCAAAAATGCATTGGTAATAGCAAAATAACAATTAAAAATAACTAACATGATATGTTTAATCCATATTAAACTCATGCTCATTTTCATATTTTTTACAATTCTACACTTTTTCAAATAAGCATATATGAAAATGTTTACCAAGTTTATAAGCTTTCTACTCAATTAACATGTCAAAATAATCATTACTAGCAATTAAACAAGTTTCAAATGGCTTTTATATCAAATTAATCAAGTTCATGAATTTTAGACTTAAAAAGTCCACTTTAATTCTCAAAAATCATGTTTAGGATCAAAGTTTTGATCATTTAGCTACCTAAACATGTTACACTACTTAATTTAGCAATAATTCATGATAAAAATCGGCCATAACCTGTTTATATCAAAAAGCCCCAAATTGCTCAAAAACACAAACCCTAGATTCCTAAAAATTTTGAAGTTTTTGGCTTCAAATCATGTTAAATAGCATCAATCTAGGTTATATATGCATAATATATCAACAATTTAACACTAATTACACTAAAAATTAACAAAAATCAAATTAAAAAATTAGCTCAAGAACACAAAAAAAATTCGAATTTAAGAGTGTTAGGGGTGTAGAAATTACCATTCTTCTTGAAAGAGATCTAGGTAGGAATCTTCACATCAATTTTTAGCAACAAATTTGATGAAAAACGGTGCAAAATGGCGATTTGTGTGTGTTTTTTTGTGGATTTTTTGCAGAAATATAATGAATTGGGGATGGAGACTGGTCTGTCTCGACCAGTTTATCCTTTCTGATTTTTCTATGCTCCGCGATCTCGAAGGAGGACACCCTCCTGGCTCCGCGATCTCGAAACCCCTTTTTTTTTAAAAAAAAAACCTTTAACTTTTAAAATAGAAATTACATAATTTAAAATTTTTATTTTTCTTGTTATTTAGGACGAGGTCGTTTCGGATCGTTGTCCTAGTCCGTCCCTCGATAAAATTTTAAAATTTGTCTTTTTGAAGCGATTGTTTTAAAAACTAAGATTTTTGGGTTTTTTAATTTTTTTGGCATACTTTAAGTCAATAAGATTAAAAATAATGATAATAAAATTCTCGTCCCTCCCTTGGGTAGAGCAATTTCGGTTCAACGACCTAGTTTTCAACTCACGACGAATTTTAAAAATCACATTTTTAACTTAACGAAATAAAGTAAATTTTTGCTTTTAAATTCACACCAAACTTAAATTTAAAATGCATAAAATTAAAAATTCATATTATTAAAATTCACACCAAACTTAAATTATATTTTTGTTTTTAAAACATACAAATTTATATTAAAAATATTAATTTTTCAAATATTTACAAACTTAAATATATATTAATTTAAAAAGTTTACAATAATAATTTAATATTAATATATTAATTTTAAAAATAAAGTAAAAATTAAAAATTAAAAATCTTTTTGGTCTTTTATCCCACTTTAATCAATCAAATATTATCAAAAAATATACACCCCTCTTTTCGGTAAAGTAATTTCAGCTATATTACCTAGTTTTACTCCTGACGAATTTCTGAAATATTTTGGGTTGATTGATTAAAGATATTTATACCTTAAGAATAAACGGTAAATTTCGCAGTGATGTAATAAATTTTTGTATGATATCAATAATTTCGGTCGCAAAACCTAATTTTATTGAGTATCAATTTAATACTTTATAGCGAACAATTTAGCGTTTATTATCAAAAGGTTAAAAGCAATAAAATAAAAATAAAAATAAAAACTGTACGTACTTACCTGTGAAATAGAATTTTCAGTGACCTGCTTTAGCCCACTCATAAGATAGTCGGACTAATTGGTTTTTCATAGCTACATAGGCATAACCTCAAGCATTCAACGATTTTTCTTCGAAACATATGAATGGTCCTTCTCTGCATAAAGTAACAAATTCGGTATTTGAATATGTTTGATTCGTCGAGCATTTTCCTTCGTGTGACCATTTTCCACATTTGTGACATCTTTCAAGGTGTCGTGCTCTTCTTTTCGCTGCGGATTTTGATTTTCCTTTACCAAAATGTAACTTATTATGATCGTTTCTGAGTTCTTTTCTTACTCCGTCCAATTTGGCTCTTATTACTGATACCAGGTCATTCGGGAGTGTATCATTGTTACGTTTAGTGATCAAAGCGTGTAGCATTAGACTATGGTTCAGTTCACAAGAATTCTTCATCTCGTAAAACCTAAAAAAAATAAAAATTCAGAATGGGGGGAGAAGACTAGTTTTTTAGGGTCTGCTAGGGAAAGACCATTCGGATTCCATTCTCGGAAACTACATGAAAACAGAATATTTAACTCTAACAGAAATATATATTACCCTAAAAAGATTCGAACCTCCCCACACTTAGTTAGATGTGGTGTTGAAATTGTGATTAACGTTATTTTCAATTGGATCATCAACAATTTGTATATCTCTGAATTTTGCTTCAATCCATTTGTTGATTTCCTCTGTAGCTTTCAAAAATTCAACTAACATCGCCTTTTCTTTTGGCGATAAATTGGATACTAATCGGTTACATAACTTAAGGTTTCCCTTAATCTTAGCATCGTGAATCTGTTTATAAAGTTTCATCGTTGAACTGTTAAAAACGGGTTCATCTAATTTCTTATCATCAACGGGGTTCTTTGTGATCGGATCATCATTAAGTGTTTCTTCATCTTCCCTGCACTTATGCATTTTTATTGGTTTAACAGTTTTAGTTGGTGGAGATCTAAACTTTCGGTTCACAAAGGTGATCGATTTATCACCATCCCTAAGTGTCATTCTACCTTCTCTTACATCAATGAATGCCTCGGTGGTTGCTAAAAATGGGCGACCTAAAATTAGAGGAATATCAAGGTTTTCCTCCATATTAATCACTATGAAGTTTGCAACAAAGGTCAAACTTCCCACGTTAACAAGTAAATTACTTGCTATTCCAACCGGTTGTTTAATGGTTAGGTCAAATGATTGAACACCTATTTTGGTTGGTTTTAATTTACCCATACCTAATCTTTTGTATAAGGAAAGAGGCATAATATTTGCACTTGCTCCTAAATCTGCGAGTCCATTATATACAGCACCATCATTAAGCAAGCAAGAAATGATAAATTCACCCGGGTCTCCTGCTTTAGTAAGTCGAGTTGGTTTGTAAACCTTTTTCGGTTGTTCTTTTCTTGGTTCTTTCACTTCTATTTGAACTTCTTGTTCACATTTTTCTTCGTTTCTTGGAATGGGAGGTTTGTATAAGAATTCTTCTTCATCACTCCAATTTGAATCCTCCCTATTTTCCAATTTTGATTTTTCATATGTTGTTGATAACATATTTATGTTTTCATTTTGAAGGTTTTCTTGGGTGGTGAAATTATGATTGACTTCATTGTCAACTTCCATTGGACCATGTATGTAATGTTTAACTCTGTGACCATTAATTTTAAATTCAATCCCATTTGAATTTATTAACTCTATTGTTCCGTATGAGAAAACTCTTTTGACTATGAAGGGTCCACACCATCTTGATTTCAATTTTCCAGGAAATAGCTTGAATCGTGAATTGAAAAGAAGAACTCTGTCTCCTTCTTTAAATTCTTTTGAACTTCTGATTCTTTTATCATGCCATTTCTTTGTTCTTTCTTTATAGATTAACAGATTTTCGTATGCTTCATGTCTTAATTCTTCTAATTCGTTTAATTGACTTAACCGTAAATGTCCGGCTTCATGTAAATCAAGATTACATGCCTTCAAAGCCCAAAATGCTTTGTGCTCAATTTCTACTGAAAGGTGACATGCTTTTTCGTAAACGAGTTTAAAAGGTGTGGTACCAATTGGAGTTTTGTAGGCTGTTCTAAAAGCCCAGAGTGCATCCTCCAATTTAATGGACCATTCCTTCGGATTTGATCCTACGGTTTTCTCTAGAATACGTTTTAAAGCTCGGTTGGTATTTTCAACTTGTCCACTTGTTTGTGGATGATAAGCGGTTGAGATTTTATGAGTTACTCCATATCTTTTGAGAACTTTCTCAAGTTGATTATTACAGAAATGAGTACCCCGATCACTTATTAAAGCTTTCGGTGTTCCGAACCTTGCAAAAAGACGTTTTAAGAAGTTGACTACAACTCGTGCATCGTTAGTCAGGAGAGCTTGTGCTTCCGCCCATTTAGATACATAATCAATGGCAACGAGAATGTAGAGATTATTATGAGATTTTGGAAATGGACCCATAAATTCAATACCCCAAATGTCAAATACTTCACATACTTGAATGACATTTTGTGGCATTTCATCACGTTGACTTATTTTTCTGGCCCTTTGACAAGCATCACAGGATTTGCAAAGAAGGTGTGCGTCTTTGAAAATTGTAGGTCAATAGAATCCAGCATAGTAAACTTTTCTTGCTGTGAGCTGAGGCCCATAATGCCCTCCTGTTGGCCCTGTGTGACAATGGTTTAAGATTTGACTAGCTTCATCTCCGAATACACATCGGCGTATTATTCCATCGGGACAACCTTTAAACAAATGTGGATCTTCCCAAAAATAGTGTTTTATATCACTAAAGAATTTCTTTCGTTTTTGGTACGACAATCCTTTTTCAAGAAATCCACATACTAAGTAGTTTGCATAGTCTGCAAACCATGGAATTTCATTATAATCTATCTTCGATAGATATTCATCAGGAAAGTTGTCTTGTATGGCCGATTCATTTAGAACTTCTAATTCAGGATTTTCAAGACGAGAAAGATGATCAGCGGCGAGATTTTCTGCTCCCTTTTTATCTCGGATTTCAATATCGAACTCTTGTAAGAGTAAGATCCAACGGATTAATCGTGGTTTAGCATCTTGTTTCAAAAATAGGTATCTAAGAGCAGAATGGTCGGTATAGACCACCGTTTTTGCTAGAACGAGATATGAACGAAATTTGTCAAAAGCAAAGACAATAGCAAGGAGTTCTTTTTCAGTAGTTGTGTAATTCGTTTGTGCTCCTTGTAACGTCTTACTAGCATAATATATAGGTTGAAATCGTTTTTCAATCCTTTGTCCTAAAACGGCTCCCATTGCAAAATCACTTGCATCGCACATAAGTTCAAACGGTAGATTCCAATTTGGAGTTATCATGATCGGCGCATTAGTGAGTTTTTCTTTAAGAATATTAAAAGATTTGATACATTCATTTGAAAAGATGAATGGAGCATCCTTTTCTAGGAGTTTATTCATAGGAGTGGCAATTTTAGAAAAATCTTTTATGAAACGTCGGTAAAAACCGGCATGCCCTAGAAAACTCCTAACTCCTCTAACATTGGTGGGATGTGGAAGTTTAGCAATTACATCTACTTTAGCTCTATCCACTTCAATTCCTTCATTTGAAATTTAATGTCCAAGAACGATGCCTTCTTTAACCATGAAGTGGCATTTCTCCCAATTAAGTACTAGATTTGATTGTTCGCATCTAATAAGCATTCGTTTAAGATTAACTAGACATGATTCAAAAGTATCACCGAAGACTGAAAAGTCATCCATGAAAACTTTCATGCATTCTTCTATCATGTCGTGAAAAATCGCCATCATGCACCTTTGAAAGGTTGCAGGGGCATTGCAAAGTCCAAATGGCATGCGTTTATAAGCAAAAGTACCATAAGGGCACGTGAATGTGATTTTCTCTTGGTCCTCGGGTGCTATTGGAATTTGAAAATATCCGGAAAAACCATCAAGAAAACAATAGTAACTATTTCCGGCTAATCTTTCTAACATTTGATCAATGAAAGGTAAGGGAAAGTAATCTTTTCTGGTGGCGTCATTTAATTTTCTATAATCAATACAAACATGCCATCCTGTTACAGTCCTAGTAAGAATAAGCTCATTTTTTTCATTTGTGATGACAGTCATGCCACCCTTCTTAGGTACGCATTGAACTGGGCTTACCCATGGACTATCAGAGATTGGATAATTAAACCTGCATCTAGCAGTTTAATAATTTCTTTCTTAACAACATCTTGCATATTCGGATTTAGTCTTCGTTGGCATTGCACATACGTTTTATGACCTTCTTCTATAAGGATTTTATGTGTGCAATACGAAGGACTTATTCCTTTAATATCATGAATCTTCCATGCAATAGCTGGTTTATGAGCTTTTAGCACAGAAATAAGTTGAGATTTTTCATTTTCAGTAAGAGAAGACGATATTATTACAGGTAATTCAGATTTACCATGTAAATAAGCATATTCCAAATAGTTTGGAAGTGGCTTTAATTCTAATGTCGGTGGTTCTTCTATCGATGACTTATATCGATATCTGTCTTCTTCTTTTAGCATTTGAATTTCTTCTGTTTTTGATTCATATCCATTAGCCATAAGTGTAGCTAACATTTCAGTTTCATCAATTGGTTCAGTTCCTTCTCCTAAAGAACATTCTCCTGTTCCTTGAAATTCTGGAAATTCTTCTAACAATTCTGCATGTGATTCTATAGTTTGAATATAATAACATGTATCATCTGCAGATTGCGGTTGTTGCATTGCTCTATCAACAAAAAAGGTAATACTCTCGTCCTCTATACTTAGGGTCAGTTTCTTACCAAACACGTCTATTATTGCTTTAGTCGTGTTTAAGAATGGTCTTCCTAATATGAGAGGAACTCGAGAATCTTCTTTCATGTCCAGAATAACAAAATCTACTAGAAATACTAAAGTACCAACTTTAACTAGCATGTTCTCCATTATCCCTCTAGGATATTTTACTGATCTATCGGCTAGTTGTATACTTATTCGTGTTGGTTTCAATTCTCCAACGTCTAGTTTAGCGTATAGTGAATATGGCATTAGATTTAAACTAGCACCTAAGTCTGCCAATGCTTCTATTGAACTAAGACTACCTAGAAAACATGGAATTGTGAAACTTCCTGGATCAGATAATTTTTCTGGTATCTTACTCAATAGCACTGCAGAACAATTAGCATTCATAGTAACAACCGAGAGTTCTTCCATTTTCTTTCTATTTGTGATTAAATCTTTCAATAATTTAGCATATCTAGGCATTCCTGAATTACATCAATGAAAGGAAGATTGACATTTATCTGTTTAAACATATCCAAGAATTTGGATTGCTCGGCTTCAAGTCTCTCTTTTTTTATTTTACTCGGGTAAGGAAGTGGTGGTTGGTATGGTTTAACAAAGGTTTAGCCTTAACTGTGTTATCTTCATTAACCTTTTCAACTATCGGTTCTTTTTCCTTATCTTGATTAGATTGTGGTTCTTGTGGAGTAGGAATAGCTTCATCAGAAATTACAGGTATTTCAGGTGGTTTAAGTGTAATACCACTTCTTGTGGTAATGGCTTTAGCTGTTTCATTCCGGGGGTTAGCATTTGTATTACTAGGTAGACTTCCCGGTTTTCTTTCACCTATCAACCTTGCTAGGTTACTTACTTCTTGTTCCAAATTTTGAATAGAAGCTTGTTGATTTCTAAATGCTTGAGCATTTTGTTTATTGGTTTGTTTCTGAGATGTGAAAAACTGTGTTTGAGATTCAACTAGCTTTGACATCATATCTTCTAAATTTGGCTTTTTATCATCGGTTTATGGTGGTTTGTTTTGAAAATTAGGTCTTTGCTGATTGTAAGTATTATTGAATACTTGTTGATTGCTAGGACCTTGTTGGTTGTTGTATGGAACATTTCGGTTATAATTCTGGTTTTGATTGTACATTGGTCTTGGCGGTTGATAATTATTCTGATAATTATTTCCAGGCCTTTGGTTTATGTATGAAACATTCTCTCTTTGTTCCATTGTTAGTTCAATACTGAGACAATCTTTTGTCTCCACACTGCTCACTACTAATTCGTATTGAGTGAATATCTTTAGTCATCTTTTCCATTCGTCTCTCGACAGCATCTATCTTTGCGGAAATGGAATCTAAGTCATGGCTAGAATCGGCTCTAGCTGCTTTAGATGATCTAACGATATCTTTTTCTTGGTGCCACTCATGTGAGTGGGAAGCAGTTTTATCAATAATTTTATAAGTGTCAGTTGCTGTTTTCTTCATAATGGAATCACCAGCTACTATATCGATATCTTTTCGTGTAGTGATGTCGTATCCTTGGTAGAATATTTGTACTATTTGACAAGTGTCTAAACCATGTTGCGGACATCCTCTCAATAACTTTCCAAATCTTGTCCATGCCTCATATAGAGTTTCATTTGGCTTTTGTGTGAACGTAACAATTTCTCCTTGAAGTCTCACGGCTTTAGATGCCGGAAAGAATTGTTTAAGAAAATTTTCAACTAAAACATCCCATGTATCAATCGCCCCTTCAGGTAACGATTCTAACCAATCTTTGGCTTCTCCCTTTAAAGTCCAGGGAAATAACATGAGATATATCTGTTCATCCTCAACTTCTCTTATTTTAAATAGAGTGCAGATCCTATTAAATGTACGAAGATGTTCATTTGGATCTTCCTTCGGTGCACCATTAATTTGGCATTGATTAGTCACCATGTGTAGGATTTGTCCTTTGATTTCATAATCTGGCGCATTAATGTCAGGTTGAGTAATTGCATGACCTTGGCCAGTGCGCTTAGCTCTCATTCGGTCTTCCATACTTAGAGGTTCCAGATTCTCCATGATTGAATTTGTTGAATCTGAATCACTAGAGGATTCTGATTTAATGGTTGGTTCCTCTACAATCTCTGTTTGAATGGTTGGTGGTTCCGGAGGAAAAATTAATGGTTCAGGATCTCTGAATTGTCCCTGAATATCCTACGGGTTCTCAATTGTGAGGTCGGGTTCAAAAAATGGATTATCGGAAATTTGAATTGGAGTACTTGGTCGACTGGATGACGATTCTAAAGAAAAATCAACGGCGACAATATTGGCTAGATGTCTTGATCTGGTTACAGGTGGTGAACGTACAAAAGGTGGTGAACGTTTTGCTCGGTGCATTCACTGAATATCCTATTAGTTATAAAAATAAGAAAAATTATATAAGTTATCAAATTAATAGACTTTTCTGATTTTGCCCACGTTTCGAATAGCCAAAAGATGCAGCAGAGGGGCAGGATTCGTTTGGTCTCAATATAATTGAGTACTGTTTGGCTCCAATAACCCGGTCCACGTACAAATCCAACTATTACTACGAACCAGAAAATTTTGATGTCTATCAATTTAACCACTTAAAATAATTTTTCGTTTGAAATTTTAGAGAAGAAATAGAAAAAATTCTATGTCCTATAAACTAGAGCATCGAGAAATAAGAAAGAAAAAGATTGCGCGTCCAAAAAAAATGTCGAAAAATAAAATGTTGAAAAATAAAAAGAAAGTAGCGTGTCGTAACTTAAAAGGCACTAAAATTTTAAAACGGCGTAGCAAAATTCTAAAGCACCTAAATTTTAGTCTAAAGAAATAGCACTTAAGGGATTTTACGGCAAAGCATAAAAATCTAGAAATAAAAATAAGCTACGGCTAAATACTAAATTTAAAACTAATTACGAACGACAAATATTACGAATTGAACAATATACAATTTATAAAAAGAAGCTAAAAAAGATAAGATTATTTATTTTTATAAAAATATTATCTTTATATTGATTTTATAAAAGTATTAATTTTTATATTTAATAAAACTAATTACAACTTAAAATACAAATTAATTTAAAAAATAAACTAAATTATTATAATAATAAACCTAATTAGGGTTTAGAAATAATAATAATAATTAATACACCGTAATTAATGCGATTTCAGGCCAAACCAGGCGTGTCAGGGTGTGCTACGCGATCTCGTAACTTTGTGGCTTGTCTCCTCCGAGATTACGGAGTGCAATTTTACCAGATTAAAAACTGGGCTAAAACAGTTCGGCCCAATTTAATATTTAAATAAAAACAGTGTTGGGCTTCGACGGGTTTCGGCCCAATTCATAGTTTTAATTATTATTTTTTTAATGATTTTAAGTTTTATAAAATATTAGATATATAAAAATAAAAATATATTTTAAAAACTTAAAATAAAAATACTTATTAATTTTATAAATAAAAATCTTAAAAATAAGTTTATATATATTATTTTTTTTATTTTTGATATTTAAAAATGTATTTTTTTACAAAAAATAATTAAAATTTAATAAAAATCTTTTTTTTTATATATAGCGTTTCGCTTCGGCTGTTCCCCGGCAGCGGCGCCAAAAATACTTGATGTTATGCGAGGGGTATATGAAATAGTATTAATTTTACAAGGATATACTATTAAATACGATACAATTTTACACAAGTGATTTATTTATTTATAGAGTGGATATACCTAAACCTTGCTACAACACTTATAGGCAGTGTACCTAATCGTACAGTAGTGTAGTTTTTAGTAAGTCCGGTTCGTTCCACAGGGATCTTTTAAACAAGCTTAACGCTATATTTTTAACTTATAATTGTAAAAAATACAAAAATATATATAAGTAGTATTATTATTATAAAAGAGGGTTTTTACCGTTTAATGACCGGTTTGTCGATTTTAAAACTTTAGTCACAGTTAAAACCTAATGTAAAATATTAAAAATAAATATAACTTAATTTAAAGCGTAAAGTAAATAACGATAATGAAATTGCGATAAATAAAATTGCAATAATTAAAAAGTACGATAATTAAAAGTGCAATTAAATAAAATGACAGTAAATAAAAGTGCGATAATTAAAAGTGCAATTAAATATGAAATATATAAATTATGCTTATTTAAACTTCCGTAATCATGATGTTTGACGTGTTGATTTTAGTTTTATTATCATGGGTTAATTGTCCTTTGTCCTGGATTATTCGATATGTCCATACGGATTTGTCCATAATAGTCCATCAGTCATAATCATAAAGTGCGAAAGTCTTCGTCAAATTATTCTTATTACCGAAGTCAAATATTCCGACTAATTGGGGATTCGAATTGTAACAAGGTCTTAATACTTTGTTTAATGAATACACCAGGTTATCGACTGCGTGTAAACCAAGGTTTTACTACTTTGTTAACAGTTACACCAATTACCCTTGAATGTAATCCACCCCTGTTTCAACAAGTCTATTAACTATTAATCCAGTTCCGTGTCCGGTAAAATGAACAATTATTGGTATTTATAGATATCCCGCCCACCGTGCCCAGTCAAGCATATGTGGTTATTTATAAATACGTCAAATTATAAGTCTATATATTAAATTAACGAGGTATCATTTAGTTAATATAAAGCCCATTAATAGCCCATAGTCTAATTTCCACAAGTGTCGTTCTTTTATCCAAACCCCAATTATGGTACAAAGTCCAATTACCCAATCTTAATTTTTAGCCCAACATCACGATTACTTCGGCATTAAATAAGCATAATAATAACTTAGCTACGAGACATTAATGAAAATAATTTAAACATAACTTACAGTGATTTATTAATAGCGTAGTGTTACACGGACAGAGTTTCGACTTAAAACCTTAAAACATTCGTTAACATAACCTTATTATTATTAATCTTAAATTAAAATTATAAATTATATATATATATATATATATATATATATATATATATATATATATATATATATATATATATATATATATATATATATCTTTTACGTATATGAAATGGAAAGAAGGTGTTAAAATATCGATAGAATGCGTTGCCTTTTATAGGCCCCATTTCAGTTTTGGTGTGCTCCGCGATCTCGAAGGGTTTCTCCTTCACAGCTCCGCGATCGCGGAGTGGTGGATTACAGCTCATCCAAGTTTGGCTCCTAGCTTGCCGACGGATTTTTAATAAATAAATATAATATATATATAATTTTAAGAATTATTTATATATTATATTATATTTATATGCATAGTTGACTTGTTGGTGTATAAAATTTCTACGCACATCAAGCGTCTGCCTATAAGTGTTGTAGCAAGGTTTAGGTATATCCACTCTATTTTATAATGCTAAAAACGAACATATATTTCACAGCATTATTCCTCAAGAAAGACAAGCTTTTAGTTGCAATTGTTCTATTTACAAGTAATATTCGTTTAAATAATAAAAGGTGAAGATAAAAGGCAGATTCGACGATTTAAAGACGCAAATGACCAAAAAGCTCAAAAGTACAAAGTACGATCCAAGAGGTTCAATTTATTGATGAGAAACGTCTAAAAATGACAAGAGTACAAGTTGTGAAACGCAAAGTACAAGATATTAAATTGTACGAAAGGACGTTCGAAAATCCGGAACCGGGACTTGAGCCAACTATCAACACCCGACGCAATGGACTAAAAATTATGAGTCAACTATGCACAAGAATAAAATATAATATATAAATAATTATATAAATTATTTATATATTATATATATTTAATAAATATGTCGACAAATAAAAATCCAAAAATGGTGAGCTGGATCTGCGAAACTCTGCGATAGCGGAGCTGTAAAGGGTAAAATCTAAGCGATAGCGGAGCAGCCGAAATCAGAAAAGGCCTATAAAAGCTCGAGCAGTCTGCACTCTTTACGTACCCAATTCTATCTATCTATCTCGGTTTATATTTATATTTATATTTTATAATTATAATTATAATTTTAAGTTAATAATAATAAGGTTATTGTAAGAATGTTTTATGGGTTTTAAGTTGGAACTCTGTCCGTGTAACGCTACGCGATAAATAATCACTGTAAGCTATGTTTAAATTATTTAAATTAATGTCTCGTAACTAAGTTATTATTATGCTTATTTGAGCCGAAGTAATCGTGATGTTAGACTAAAAATTAAGATTGGGTTATTAAATTTTGTACCATAATTAGGGTATGGACAAAAGACCGACACTTGTGGACATTGGACCATGAACCATTAATAGATGGGGGGTATTGTCTAATTGAATAAAAATTCTTTGGTGCCTGTCGAACCTATCTTCAAATTAGTTAATCTAATAATTATTAAATGATTATGCATGTCCTATTTAGTGAATCATTTAATTAATTATTAGATTAACTAATTTGAAGATAGGTTCGACAGGCTCCAAAGAATTTTTATTCAATTAGACAATACCCCCCATCTATTAATGGTTCATGGTCCAATGTCCACAAGTGTCGGTCTTTTGACCATACCCTAATTATGGTACAAAATTTAATAACCCAATCTTAATTTTTAGTCTAACATCACGATTACTTCGGCTCAAATAAGCATAATAATAACTTAGTTACGAGACATTAATTTAAATAATTTAAACATAGCTTACAATGATTATTTATCGCGTAGCGTTACACGGACAGAGTTCCGACTTAAAACCCGTAAAACATTCTTACAATAACCTTATTATTATTAACTTAAAATTAAAATTATAATTATAAAATATAAATATAAATATAAACTGAGATAGATAGATAGAATTGGGTACGTAAAGAGTGCAGACTGCTCGAGCTTTTATAGGCCTTTTCTGATTTCGGCTGCTCCGCTATCGCTTATATTTTACCCTTTACAGCTCCGCTATCGAGGAGTTTCGCAGATCCAGCTCACCATTTTTGGATTTTTATTTGTCGACATATTTATTAAATATATATAATATATAAATAATTTATATAATTATTTATATATTATATTTTATTCTTGTGCATAGTTGACTCATAATTTTTAGTCCATTGCGTCTGGCGTTGATAGTTGGCTCAAGTCCCGGTTCCGGATTTTCGAACGTCCTTTCGTACAATTTAATATCTTGTACTTTGTGTTTCACAACTTGTACTCTTGTCATTTTTAGACGTTTCTCATTAATAAATTGAACCTCTTGGATCGTACTTTGTACTTTTGAGCTTTTTGGTCATTTGCATCTTCAAATCGTCGAATCTGCCTTTTGTCTTCACCTTTTATTAATTAAACGAATATTACTTGTAAATAGAACAATTGCAACTAAAAGTTTGTCTTTCTTGAGGGATAATGCTGTGAAATATATGTTCGTTTTTAGCATTATCAAATATTCTCACACTTGAGCGTTGCTTGTCCTCAAGCAATATAGTCTTGAAATAAAAACACTAGAATCACTTCTTTATTCTTCACACTTTGTACATCAGTGATTTCTATACGGCGTTATGAACAACGATAGTAACATTGTGGTTTACAGTCCCACATGACTATAAAAATTTAGATCCTTTAGGAAATTGGATCTTTATGAAAACTTTTGATCTTTTTGAAAATTTAAGCTAGATTTTACCCTAGACAAGTTTTCCGGAATAACCCTTCACCGGTGTTGCAAATTGTTTTTGTGGGTTTTGTGGGTTTCAGATTTGAAAATTTTAGCTCAAAACTTATGGTTTTGTGTCACCCACTTGCTAACCTTGTATTAGGAAAACAACACATCCAGTTTACTTGCTCCGTATATTACCTTTCAGTAAACTACCGTCCGGTTGTAAAGGAAAGCGTTGAACAAGCAACTGTTAAGGCAATGTCCCCTGACATGCTTTTAATTATGGTCTATAACGTGTAGGATGCAATTACTATCCTTGGTAGGAGCAATAGTAAATCTCACGCTATAGTTTTTTGGTCTGGCACAAGGTCCTGTCTTCGACCATGCTATGCAACGACCATTCTTACGGTTGACACCCGATTTGGTTCAGGTGACCTAATGAATTCCAGGTGAATTCCTAGGATTTTACGTTCAATGGTAATAAACGCATTGAAAATGGATTTTCAGAAAATAAATCGGTTTGTAATTTGATCAAAATATTTTCTCGTTCAAGCTCGAGTTTAGATATCATCGAATTCCATGAGTTTGTAATTCTCAATCTTTAAGGTCAATCTCTAGGATTGAGTAATATCAGGCTTAAAAGCTGATTTTTAATCTTTAAGGAGATTATCCTTTTCTGGGGGTCGGATTCATTAGTCTTATCAAGATAATTTGCACGGCGCCCTCCCCATTTTACGAGACAGATCCTCTCATGGTTAGGATAAGTCTGACCACTTAGCGACCCTGTTTGATGCTGAGGTCCGTGGATTTCCTGCTGATTTTAGAGATGACTTTTCTAGATTTTTCGTCAACCTACAGCTGGTCTGGACGACAACTTCTTGACCTAAATCAAGAAGCGCGTGTCTTTTTCGGAAGACTTTACTTCCTTTTAATGATGGAATTGATTCATCGTGTAGATCCATCTTTTCTTTTCTTTCATCGGGTAAAACAGTTAATTTAGTCCAAAACAAAAGCATCTTCAGTTATTTGTACAAAAATATGTGATATATGTTTTAAATAACTTGGCAAATTTTCCCACACTTGGCTTTTATTTTCATTTCTTTGTCTTTTTATTGTCCTCTATTCCATTTTGAATGAATTCTAACATTTTGGTTTGTTTCTCAATTTATGTCCTTTCTGAGGTAACAATAATTTCGGTGTTAACACCTAGTTTTATCGTTCATAAATATGTATAAACATGATTTTGAGTTCATTTAATTGAAAATTTTGAAAAATTTTACTAGAATTGGGTAGTCAGTATATAAGACTAGGGTTGTTCTTTATTATCAGAGAGCACTAGATTCTAATACAACTACTGCGTTACTAGTATTTTTAATGGTAACCAAGTATTTAAATTAAATTTTTTTTAAAATTCCGAAAGAATTTAACCTCTTCCCACACTTAAGATCTTGCAATGCCCTCATTTGCAAGAAATCAGTAACAATTTAAATTATTGAGGGTGATTAGCGTAGAAAAACGATTAAATTTTACCAAAGTTTCCAAACATATTGTTGTTTGTTTGTTGAATGATAAATGGTGCACATCATTTGTTCATTCCGTTTGTTGTTTCATCACATTTATTTTGCACCGTTTAGTTTCCAAACATACTTGACGTTTATACGACATCTTTAACAATCATTTAATTAATCAATTAGGTTGGGTAATTGATTATTCATTCTGATCAAGTGGCTTATCATACTAAGCAGCGGCGCCAAAAATACTTGATGTGTGCGAGGTGGTGTATAAAATAGTTATATTTTTACAAGGAAATACTATTAAATACGATAAAATTTTACACAAGTGATTTATTTATTTATAGAGTGGATATACCTAAACCTTGCAACAACACTTATAGGCAGTGTACCTAATCGTACAGTAGTGTAGTTTTTAGTAAGTCCGGTTCGTTCCACAGGGATCTTTTAAACAAGCTTAACACTATATTTTTAAAAACTATATTTGTAAAAATACAAAAATATATAAGTAATATTATTATTATAAAACGGGGGTTTTTACCGTTTAATGACCGATTTGTCGATTTTAAAACTTTAGTCGCAGTTAAAATCTAATGTAAAATATTAAAAATAAATATAACTTAATTTAAAGCGTAAAGTTAATAACGATAATGAAATTGCGATAAATAAAAGTGCGATAAAATAAAATTGCGATAATTAAAGAGAATGATAATTAAAAGTGTAATTAAATACGATGACAGTAAATAAAAGTGCGATAATTAAAAGTGCAATTAAATATGAAAATAAAGGAATTATGCTTATTTAAACTTCCGTAATCATGATGTTCGACGTGTTGTTTTTAGTTTATTCCCATGAGTTAATTGTCCTTTGTCCTGGATTATTCGATATGTCCATACGGATTTGTCCATAATAGTCCATCAGTCATAATCATAAAGTGCGAAAGTCTTCGTCAAATTATTCTTATTCCCGAAGTCAAATATTCCAACTAATTGGGGATTCGAATTGTAACAAGGTATTAATACTTTGTTTAATGAATACACCAGGTTATCGACTGTGTGTAAACCAAGGTTTTACTACTTTGTTAACAATTACACCAATTACCCTTGAATGTAATCCACCCCTGTTTCAACAAGTGTATTAACTATTAATCCAGTTCCGTGTCCGGTAAAATGAACAATTATTGGTATTTATAGATATCCCGCCCACCGTGCCCAGTCAAGCGTATGTGGTTATTTATAAATACGTCAAATTATAAGTCTGTATATTAAATTAACGAAATATCATTTGGTTAATATAAAGCCCATTAATAGCCCATAGTCTAATTTTCACAAATGTCGTTCTTTTAAACAAACCCCAATTATGGTACAAAGCCCAATTGCCCAATCTTAATTTTTAGCCCAACATCACGATTACTTCGGCTTAAATAAGCATAATAATAACTTAGCTACGAGACATTAATGAAAATAATTTAAACATAACTTACAGTGATTTATTAATAGCGTAGTGTTACACGGACAGAGTTTCGACTTAAAACCTTAAAACATTCGCTAACATAACCTTATTATTATTAATCTTAAATTAAAATATTAAATTATAAATATATATATATATATATATATATATATATATATCTTTACGTATGATGAAAAGAAAAAGAAGGTGTAAAAATATCGATCGAATGCGTTGCCTTTTATAGGCCCCATTTTAGTTTTGGTGTGCTCCGCGATCTCGAAGGGTTTCTCCTTCACAGCTCTGCGATCGCGGAGTGGTGGATTACAGCTAATCCAAGTTTGGCTCCTAGCTTGCCGACAGATTTTTTAATAAATAAATATAATATATATATATAATTTTAAGAATTATTTATATATTATATTATATTTATATGCATAGTTGACTTGTAATTTTCGCTCCGTTACGTCGTGCGTTGAAAGTTGACTTAGGTCCAGGTTCCGGATTTTCGAACGTCCTTGCGTACAATTTAATATCTTATACTTTGTGTTTTGTAACTTGTACTTTTGTCATTTCTAGACGCTTCTCATCAATAAATTGAACCACTTTAATTGTACTTTGTACTTTTTAGCTTTTTGGTCATTTGCGTCTTCAATTCGTCGAATCTGCCTTTTGTCTTCACCTTTTAATATTTAAACGAATATCACTTGTAAATAGAACAATTGCAACTAAAAGCTTGTCTTTCTTGAGGGATAATGCTATGAAATATATGTTCGTTTTTAGCATTATCAAATATTCTCACACTTGAGCGTTGCTTGTCCTCAAGCAATATAGTCTTGAAATAAAAATACTAGAATCACTTCTTTATTCTTCACACTTTGTACATCAGTGATTTCAATACGGCGGTATGAACAATGATAGTAACGATGTGGTTTACAGTCCCACATGACTATGAAAATTTAGATCCTTTAGGAAGTTGGATCTTTATGAAAACATTTGATCTTTTTGAAAATTAAATCTAGCTTTTACCCTAGATAAGTTTTCTGGAATAACCCTTCACCGGTGTTTGCAAATTGTTTTTGTGGGTTTGGCGGGTTTCAGATTTTAAAATTTTTGCTCAAAACTTGCGGTTTTGTGTCACCCACTTGCTAACCTTGTATTGGGAAAGCAACACGTCCAGTATACTTGCTCCGTATATTACCTTTCGGTAAACTACCGTCCGGTTGTAAAGGAAAGCGTTGAACAAGCAACTGTTAAGGCAATGTCCCGTGACATGCTTTTGATTATGGTCTATAACGTGTCGGATGCAATTACTATCCTTGGTAGGAGCAATAGTAAAGCTCACCCTATAGTTTTTCGGTCTGGAACAAGGTTCTATCTTTGACCATGCTATGCAACCACCGTTCTTATGGTTGACACCCGATTTGGTTCAGGTGACCTAATGAATTCCAGGTGAATTCCTAGGATTTTACGTTCAATGGTAATGAACGCATTAAAATGGGTTTTTCAAAAAACAAATCGGTTTGTAATTTTGATTAAAATATTTTCTCGTTCAAGCTCGAGTTTAGATATCATCGAATTCCATGAGTTTGTAATTCTCAATCTTTAAAAGTCAATCTCAAGGATTGAGTAATATCAGTCTTAAAAGCTGATTTTTGATCTTTTAAGGAGATTATCCTTTCTGGGGATCTGATTCATTAGTCTTATCAAGCTAATTTGCACGGCGCCCTCCCCATTTTACGAGATAAATCCTTCTCATGGTTAGGATAAATCTGACCACTTGGCGACCCTGTTTGATGCTGAGGTCCGTGGATTTTCTGCTGATTTTAGTGATGACTTTTCTAGATTTTTCGTCAACCTACAGCTGGTCTGGACGACAACTTCCTGACCTAAATCAAGAAGCGCGTTTCTTTTCGGAAGACTTTACTTCCTTTTAATGATGGAATTGATTCATCGTGTAGATCCATCTTTTCTTTCAAATATATTATAAGAGATTGGGTAAAACTGATAAAATTGTCCAAAACAAAAGTATCTTCAATTATTTGTACAAAAATATGTGACATATGTTCTAAATAACTTGGTAAATTTTTCCCACACTTGGCTTTTATTTTCCTTTCTTTGTCTTTTTATTGTCCTCTATTCCATTGGAAATGAATTCTAACATTTTGGGTTGTTTCTCAATTTATGTCCTTTCCAAGGTAACAATAATTTCGGTGTTAATACCTAGTTTTATCGTTCATAAATATGTATAAACATGATTTTGAATTCATTTAGTTGACAATTTTGAAAAATTTTACTAGAATTGGGTAGTCAGTATATAAGACTATGGCTGTTCTTTATTATCAGAGAGCACTAGATTCTAATACAACTACTGCGTTACTAGTATTTTTAATGGTAACCAAGTGTTCAAATTAAATTTTTTAAAATTCCGAAAGAATTTATCCTCTTCCCACACTTAAGATCTTGCAATGCCCTCATTTGCAAGAAATCAGTAACAATTTAAATTATTGAGGGTGATTAGCGTAGAAAAACGATTAAATTTTTACCAAAGTTTCCAAACATATTGTTGTTTGTTTGTTGAATGATAAATGGTGCACATCATTTGTTCATTCCGTTTGTTGTTTCTTCACATTTATTTTGCATCTTGTCGTCAAAATTAGTAGCTTTTGCTGAACTTAATGCCAGTCTTTGAAAATGCGTTGTTTTACCATGTTGTGTACATAAGATAAACTGCAAACATATATACATATTTTTGAAGTTTGGTATATTACCCCACATTCAAAAATTATTAAAATATAATAATAAAAGTTAAAAAATTATAAAAACAAATACAATACCAACATAAGTATTAAATATAGCAACATTACAAATAAATAAGGTAAATAAGACTAAGTAAACTAGGGTTGATTCTGAAACCAGTATGGGTTCCATGGTTCATTGTATCTATCTTGATATGCTTGAAATGGGTCATAGGTAGAAAAAGGTGGTCTCGTATCCTCGGTCCACGGAGGAAAATAGACTGGCTCAGTAGGAATGTAGTTCCTACCATGCATAGTTTGATCCCGGCAGCGACGCCAAAAATACTTGATGTTATGCGAGGGGTATATGAAATAGTATTAATTTTACAAGGATATACTATTAAATACGATACAATTTTACACAAGTGATTTATTTATTTATAGAGTGGATATACCTAAACCTTGCTACAACACTTATAGGCAGTGTACCTAATCGTACAGTAGTGTAGTTTTTAGTAAGTCCGGTTCGTTCCACAGGGATCTTTTAAACAAGCTTAACGCTATATTTTTAACTTATAAATGTAAAAATACAAAAATATATATAAGTAGTATTATTATTATAAAAGGGGGTTTTTACCGTTTAATGACCGGTTTGTCGATTTTAAAACTTTAGTCGCAGTTAAAATCTAATGTAAAATATTAAAAATAAATAAAACTTAATTTAAAGCGTAAAGTAAATAACGATAATGAAATTGCGATAAATGAAATTGCGATAATTAAAAAGTACGATAATTAAAAGTGCAATTAAATAAAATGACAGTAAATAAAAGTGCGATAATTAAAAGTGCAATTAAATATGAAATATATAAATTATGCTTATTTAAACTTCCGTAATCATGATGTTTGACGTGTTGATTTTAGTTTTATTACCATGGGTTAATTGTCCTTTGTCCTGGATTATTCGATATGTCCATACGGATTTGTCCATAATAGTCCATCAGTCATAATCATAAAGTGCGAAAGTCTTCGTCAAATTATTCTTATTACCGAAGTCAAATATTTCGACTAATTGGGGATTCGAATTGTAACAAGGTCTTAATACTTTGTTTAATGAATACACCAGGTTATCGACTGCGTGTAAACCAAGGTTTTACTACTTTGTTAACAGTTACACCAATTACCCTTGAATGTAATCCACCCCTGTTTCAACAAGTCTATTAACTATTAATCCAGTTCCGTGTCCGGTAAAATGAACAATTATTGGTATTTATAGATATCCCGCCCACCGTGCCCAGTCAAGCGTATGTGGTTATTTATAAATACGTCAAATTATAAGTCTATATATTAAATTAACGAGGTATCATTTAGTTAATATAAAGCCCATTAATAGCCCATAGTCTAATTTCCACAAGTGTCGTTCTTTTATCCAAACCCCAATTATGGTACAAAGCCCAATTACCCAATCTTAATTTTTAGCCCAACATCACGATTACTTCGGCATTAAATAAGCATAATAATAACTTAGCTACGAGACATTAATGAAAATAATTTGAACATAACTTACAGTGATTTATTAATAGCGTAGTGTTACACGGACAGAGTTTCGACTTAAAACCTTAAAACATTCGCTAACATAACCTTAATATTATTAATCTTAAATTAAAATTATAAATTATAAATATATATATATATATATATATATATATATATATATATATATATATATATATATATATATATATATATATATCTTTTACGTATATGAAATGGAAAGAAGGTGTTAAGATATCGATCGAATGCGGTGCCTTTTATAGGCCCCATTTCAGTTTTGGTGTGCTCCGCGATCTCGAAGGGTTTCTCCTTCACAGCTTCGCGATCACGGAGTGGTGGATTACAGCTCATCCAAGTTTGGCTCCTAGCTTGCCGACGGATTTTTTAATAAATAAATATAATATATATATAATTTTAAGAATTATTTATATATTATATTATATTTATATGCATAGTTGACTTGTAATTTTTGCTCTGTTGCGTCGTGCTTTGAAAGTTGACTTAGGTCCCGGTTCCGGATTTTCGAACGTCCTTGCGTACAATTTAATATCTTGTACTTTGCGTTTTGTAACTTGTACTTTTGTCATTTCTAGACGCTTCTCATCAATAAATTGAACCTCTTGGATCGTACTTTGTACTTTTGAGCTTTTTGGTCGTTTGCGTCTTCAAATCGTCGAATCTGCGTTTTGTCTTCACCTTTTATTATTTAAACGAATATTACTTGTAAATAGAACAATTGCAACTAAAAGCTTGTCTTTCTTGAGGGATAATGCTGTGAAATATATGTTTGTTTTTAGCATTATCAACGAGCCAAAAATGTGAAATTCGAGCAAAAAAGTTAAAATTCGAGCAAAAAACGTGAAATTCGAACAAAAATGGCGGGCGAATAAAAACGTGATATTCGAACAAAAATTGTGATATTCGAACAAAAATGTGTTCTACATTTTTGAAATTCGAACAAAAAATGTAGAACACGCGTGTAGTCGAATAAAAATATTGAAATTCGAACAAAAATGTGTTCTATATTTTTGTAATTCGAACAAAAAAAAATTTGTTCGTCCATGTTTGTTTTTTTGCCTGAATTTCGTCTTTTTTGCTCGCCCGTCAACTTTTTTTACTCGAATTTCAGTGTATTTTTGAGTTTCTAGAGTTCTCACACTAAAAAAGTTCTCACTGATATATATATATATATATATATATATATATATATATATATTATTAAAATAACTGAAAGCATCTACTATATATTTTCACATAAAATATAAAAATATACATATTTATATGTATTGTTGAGTTGTCCACCTTCCTTGAATAGAACACCTAGCTAGTCTCAAATAAGAACTCTTTCTCTCCCACAAATCAATCTTCCTCTAAGTCATTAAGCTCAAATTAGTAAGCTTTATTAGTATCTGTAATCCGCACACTTTATTTTCGTCGTTATTATTTCTTTGTCTTATTGATTAGTGATACTCAAGACATCGATTTGAAAATATCACGCGGCTTAATTGGAACAAATAACTATCTAATTTTAGAACTACGTCATTTTTCTTAATTTGTTCTTGCCATAACATGATAATTTGACTGCTTTGATTCGTCAACTATATATCATTTCATCATGAATACTCGATCAACACTTTCCCTAAGTCTATTTAATTTATTTTTCGATTCATCTAAATCTAATCTATAAATTGAAGGATCGAGTTGCTTTGAAACCCTTTACAATGGGAAGAGGAAAGATTGAAATTCGAAGGATCGATAACACAACAAGCCGACAAGTAACTTTCTCTAAAAGAAAGAATGGGATTTTGAAGAAGGCTAAGGAGCTGGCTATTTTATGTGATTCGGAAGTTGGACTGATTGTTTTCTCTAGTACTGGAAAACTGCATGAATTCGCTAGCTCGAGGTTTGTTTAACGCTCTAATTTAATCTCATGATCAGTTGGCATATGATCTGCTTTAGGCATCAAAATTATATTTAGTTCAAGTAAGAAATCCTAGGGCATATATATGGTTCTTTTTGGAGACTAAATTTATATCTTCTGTTTTGACCTATATTTAAAAGTTAGCCATTAATGATGAGAAATTGGTTTGAACACTTCTAATCATAGGTGTTTGACTAATGATCGAATATGATGTTAATACATAACAGTTCATGGTTGATATTTATTTATATCATATATTGACCTTAGTGTATGTGCGTGACCAATTTATTGATTTGATCGTGTTAGTTATTAATCAACAATATGTACGAACCTAGCTTGTATCATGTTATTCTACATATAAATTATTATATTAATTTGATATTGTTACACATTTTCACAAATGTGTGTCGAATCACACTATATATATATATGCCTATGCATTTTAAGTCATATAAGACAATAACATACCTGCAATGGCCGCCATTAATTATTAATTGGCCTTTAATAAATTGTTACTTCAATTTACAGCATGAGAACTGTGATAGAGCGATACAACAAAGTGAAGGATGAACATCGTCAACTGATGAATCCTACTTCAGAAGCCAAGGTATTATTTTACTAGCTTTTCTTTTAGAAAAAAAAACAAAAAATTATTATTTTATTAGCTAGCTTCAACTTGATAATTTTCAAATATCAGTAGGAAATATATTTCTAATTAGTTGCAACTTTTATTTAACTGCATGCATGAGGTGACATAGCATAAATCACTACTATATAATTAAGATGGTAAAACCAATAAGTTACTTTTTGAAGATTTATAGATTCAAAGAATATATAAGGACAATCTCAAAAATACATTAATGATGATTGATTAAATCAATAAGTCGAATTAAATATGAAAAACATAATCTATAATCTTCAAATTAATGATATGTTTGAGCTTTGAAGATTAAATAGCTACTGGTGAACAATTTGTAAAAAAACCTTAAAATTATGAACGATAGAGAATAATTAAGATGTTTGGGGGTGTAAAAAATGACATAATAATCTCATTAAAACATTAATTAATGTGGTACTACTTTTTTTTCGGCGAAAATATTAATATATATATATAGAAGATCATAAAGATCCGCTGGTATACGCATACGATAATAATTGAAAGGTCTCGCTCAGATCGTCTTACAAACAAATGACGATAGCATTGGAATAGAGCGAACACATTGAAAATGATTGAAAATGAAATTGGCAGTACAAACGAACAAACCACCTAATCTAAATCTAAAATATATATAAAACCGATCTCGTATCTAACTCCACCATCGTTACTAAACAGAAGTCGCACATCACAAATGAACGTCAGGCACTCCAGCAACACCTAACCCGAGGCCTGCAAACCGAAGTAATCAAAGCCTGTGAATAATTAATGTGGTACTACTATTTACATTTTTTTTGAAAATCCTACATATTGCACAAAAGCCCTTGATCTTCATTTCTTGATATGACAGCCACCAAAGCTTCTACACAGCAATACCAAACTTCAAGCTTTCACACTTTGTCCACCAAAACTCTAAACAACAACAATGCAAAAATTCTAAACAACACAATGCAAGATTCCTATTCGACTACATGATCAACAACCTATTCCACAACCTGCATTTGCTAAAAAACTAGTTTCTTCACACACACTTAAAGTGCAAGTGTTACTCAATTTCTTTTATTTCTCAAATCTTTGCTATAAAAAAGTACAAAGTATACCAAAGGGTCATTGGCCTAGCGGTATCAAGGTGACCCTTTCAACCTATTGGTTTGGGGTTCGAGTCCCGGGGTGGGCATGTATATATTCGTGTTTAAATTCGTGTATGGGTGTGTGTGTGTGTTTGCCTTTAAAAAAAAGTACAAAAGTATTGGTATGGAAAATCTTAAACAGTCATAAAATACCGCCACAAACAGTCGTGGAAACAGTAGGGTGATAAGTTGATGCTCTACCACCCCCAACTCGTCCATTTAAAATGAGAAAATGAAAGGAAACGAAGCAAAAATAAAAGGAAATAACTTAAAGGTAATAATGTGAGCCTTTTAAAAAAAAGATAATGAAAGAAAAACGAGAGGAAATGAAAAGAAAACAACAAAAAATGAAAGGAAAACAAGATACTATGTTAGAATATACATGCTCTACCCCAGACAACAAGATAGAGCCTTTCAACTGTGGCAAAGGCTCCAAGTGCCTTAGAGAAAATTATATATTATTGCTCAAGTTTTGTATTCATATTTACGGTTATAGATTGAAAATGGAGATTACTTTTACCTTCTCAAGTATGTTTCTTCTGCTAGAAATATGGAATTGGTACGGCTACCATTAGGGGTTGAATGTCATCACAAATACTGGACCCCTATCTCTCATTTTTATGCCTTGGACATTATACCCTACACCTGAACATATTATGCTCTGCATCAAGTGTTAATAAAATTAGATGGGTCAAACGTGCAAGTTTATATCTTTATATTCTTTTGACGCGCAAGTTTTAGATATTGTACAGATTAATAAAAAAAATCAATTCAATAGATATTAGAATTCCTTACGCTGTAAGCTATCGCTAGAAGGGTGGCATCCACTTTACAGACCAAGTCGGTGTATTCCCCCGCTCCATCACCAGAGTTACAAGTGCACCTTCAACCGTCGCCAACAAGCATACCAACGTACTTACAGTTAACTCAGTTGGATAAGTCTCTACACTACCTACATATCATGTGGAAAAAAACACACACACACACAAGTTAATGATGCATCATTATATGAGATTATAATTATACAAATGTCATAAAGTCGAAAGTTCTTACTTGCAAAATCATGAACACCGACCAACAGAAGCATCCAATTGTAATCATAAAGGCACCCATGAGGGTATGATATAGATCTACCCCATTATTGATTACATGACCGTTATATTGTATCTTGAACTTTGTATCTTGCAATCCTGTATCTCGCACTCTTGTATCTGTATCTCGATGTCTTCTTCGTCCATTATCTCATCTTCAACTATCTTTCCATCAATGTGTCCCTCCCTTGTTTCTCCCTCGGCAACTCTCTGATTATCCATGCTTCTACCCTAGACAACCGAATAAAGTCCTGCAACTATGACAAGGGCTTCAAGTAGCATGTGAGAAAATATTTTACTTGTTAGTTCATGTTTTAGATTATAAATTGAGAAGCGGAGATTATTTTTACCTTCCTAGGTATGTTTCTTCTTTCAGATGAAAGAATTATAGAATTGGCAACAACTACTATTGCCAAGTCGTCACAAATACAAGACTCATATCTCTAGTGGTGGAGAGAGTAGGCTGGCTAGTGGGTGCTCTGTCACCCCTACTTATCCATTTAAAAGGAGGAAATGAAAGAAAACGAAAGAAAAGCAAAAGGAAATGACTAAAATTAATAATGTATCTTTTTTGAAAAGATCATGAAAGTAAAACAAGAGGAAATGAAAAGAAAATAAGAGGAAACAAAAAGAAAACAACAAACTAAAAAAAAAAAAAAGTAATAGAAATTAACTACGTCTTGATTGATATACTTAACATCAAAATCTAAATATAAGTAGATTAGAAATGAATTTATGCTATTTTATTATAACATCATATATCTATATTTATCTAACCGTCGATCTACATAATTCATGACGGTTAACGTCTCTTTCTCTTCCCGGTCGATTATTTACTCACCAGCTAACTACCTACTATCTGAAAACCCCAATCCCTCTTTTTCCCTAATCACATTTTACAACATTTCAATATTACTGTATTGAGATGATTAATAATGTGAAAGTATTAAGAGTTTGGCTAACTCATGCCCTAAGTGCAGACAATAACGATCAGTAAATATACTCAAAGTTTCCTTTTATAACATAAAATTAATTTATTAAACTCATTCATTTCTATATATAAATAATTATTAATTATGATTTACGTTAATTTTGGAAAATTTTTAATTCATTGAATGTGCTTAACATGTGCCCTAAGGGCACATGTTAGCTTTCCTCCAGTATTAATGTTTTGTGGTGATGGGTATAAAATATTAGTACTTTACATACACATAAGTAAAATCATTTGATTAAGTTACACTATTTTTACCTTCAAAGTTCAAATGATAAATTCTACACCGCTTATCTTCGTGCTTTGAAACTTGTGGCAGTAGATTGCTTTGAGTGTGCTCGATTGGCAGTGTTATCACCTCGTCGGTGATTTCTTCCACCTGTCGTTCCAAATCATCTAAATTCCACTCACTAATTTTATTCTTCTTTTTATTTTTATTTCTTTTGTATTTTTTTTTTATTTTTTTTTTTGTATGATCTAATGTCAAGTATATCATGGTATACTTTACCTCTTAAGTATGAAAGATTAACATTTTGCTACTCAAGGCAAAAAAAATGGGCCCAGTTATATATAATTGAGTTTTTGAGAAAAATGATTATACATATGACATTGAATATTTACACACTGATACAATTTTAGGGAATGTCCCACATCTTTATCTATCTATTCTATTTTTTCTATTATGTTTTATCTATGATAATTTATCATCATTATTGTATAAAATCTAGATGTCAATCCGGTAGCTCTTGAATGATGAATTAAGTTTATTCTTGTTGCACCTAAAGTTGGTAGGATTCATTCTAATAGTACCTACCTTACCAACTACACTGCTTATCTTCCAGCTCTGAAACTTGTGGCAGTAGATTGCTTTGAGTTTGCTCGATTGACATTGTTATCACCTCGTCGGTAATTTCTTCCATCCTTCGTTCCAAATCATCGAAATTACACTCTCATTTTCTTCTTTTCTTCTTTTTTTTTTAATTTTTGTATGATTCAATGTCAAGTATATCATGATATACTTTTGCTCTTAATTATAAAAGATTAGCATTTGCTACTCTCGAGAGCAAATGGGTTCAGGTATATATATATATATATATATATATATATATATATATATATATATATATATATATATATATATATATATATATATATATATATATATATATATATATATATATATAATTTAGTTTTTGAGGAAATTTTGTTATACATATGACAATTGATTTTATATACACAGATACAATTTTAGGGAATGTCCCACATCTTCTTTATCTATCTATTCTGTTTTATCGATGATAATTTATCAGCATTTTGCAGAAAATCTAGGTGTCAATCTCATAGTTCTTGGATGATGAATTATGTTTATTCTTGCTGCATCCCAAGTTGGTGGTATTAATGCTAATAGTACCTATCCTGCTAACTAAACTACTTATCTTCCTACTCTGAAACTTGTGGCAGTAGGTTGCTTTGAGTTTTATTGGCAATGTTATCACCTCGTCGATGATTTCCTCCATCCGTCGTTCCAAATCATCTGAATTTCAGTCACTCATTTTTTCCTTCTTTATTTTTTTGTATGATCTAATATCAAGTATATCATGATATACTTTACCTCTTAAGTATGAAAGATTAGCATTTTGCTACTTTGAAACTTTGTTGTACTTATCATAATTGAGTTTTTACACATGGATATAATTTTAAGAAATGTCCCACGTCTTCTTTATCTATCTATTATGTATTATCTATGATAATTTATCAGCATCTTGCAGAAAATCTAGGTGTCAATCCCATAGTTCTTGGATGATGAATTAAATTTATTCTTGATGCAGCTTAAGTTGATGGTATTCATGCTAATAGTACATACCCTGCCAACTAAACTACTTATCTTTCTGCTCTGAAACTTGTGGCATTGACTTGCTTTGAGTTTGCTCAATTGGCAATGTTATCACCTCGTCGGTGATTTCCTCCATCCGTCGTTCAAATCATCTGAATTCCACTCACCCATTTTATTCTTCTTTATTTTCTTGTATGATCTAATATCAAGTATATCATGATATACTTTACCTCTTAAGTATGAAAGATTAGCATTTTGCTACTTTGAAACTTGGTTGTACTTATGACAATTGGGTTTTTACACACGGATATAATTTTAGGGAATGTTCCACATCTTCTTTATCTATTTATTCTGTTTTATCTATGATAATTTATCAGCATTAATGCAGAAAATCTAGGTGTCAATCCCACAGTTCTTGGATGATGAATTAAGTTTATTCTTGCTGCAACCAAAGTTGGTGGGATTCATGCTAATAGTACCTACCCTGCCAACTACACTGCTTATCTTCCTGCTCTGAAACTTGTGGCAGTAGATTGCTTTGAGTTTGCTCGAATGACAATGTTATACATATGACAATTGAATTTTTACACACGAATACAATTCACAGAAACATAAATCCGATCAAAAAATTTGGTGGGTTTTGTTGGTGAGTTTTTATTAAATAGAGAAATTATGTTTTATACTCATAAATCTAACTTTTACATCCCTGAAAGTTTACATTTCGTACCCAAATGTGAGGGGGGTAAACTGTAAATTAGAAGAAAAAAAATTACAAAATGTCGTTTTAGTCTAGAGGAAACGACACATTTTAAGGTCTCTAATCTAACTTTTACATCCCTGAAAGTTTACATTTCGTACCCAAATGTGAGGGGGGTAAACTGTAAATTAGAAGAAAAAAAAATTACAAAATGTCGTTTTAGTCTAGAGGAAACGACACATTTTAAGGTCTCTATTAGTAAATAAGTAAATAAATCGCATAAGAAACGATGACACAACTAAGACATAGATTGACAAATATACTATATTATTTAAACATTCCCTCTCAATCTGATTATAATTATGAGCCAAATCATTTAGACCAAGTTTAAAACACAAAATTTATATTTACTTACACTCAAACCCTTTGTAAAAATGTAAGAAAATTGGTTATTGGAATCAATAAAAATAATTTTAATTACACCAAAAGCATACTTCTCTCTAACCAAATGACAACATCAATTCAAATTGTTAATCTGTTAGCACAAAATAACTTTAGTGGTAACAAGTTATTGTTATGGACCCCAAATAACAATCACCAATCAAATATGGTGATCTCACAATCGACAAACGGACAAAGTTACAAAAGAAAAGTAAACGAGATATTACATGGTTATATGCAACCGTTGTGATTGTTTTTTAGTCCACGGCCAACCAGAGAGCCTTTTTATTGATTTTTCGTGCTTAGAGTTACAATGAGGTTGTGGATCTATTTATAGGGAAGCATTAGACCTAAAACCTTGTTGCAAAAGTTTAACTTAGCCTTCAAATACAAGAAACATTTCATAAAAAATCAACTCCTTGTTCCTTAAGTAAACTTGTCTTCCAAGCTTGACTTGTCTTCCAAGCTTGACTTGTCCTTCAAGCTTGATTTGTCCTTCAAGCTTAACTTAATCTCCAAGCTAATTTTATTCTGTTCCTTTTTTAATCTATTTCACACATCCAACAATCTCCCACTTGAAAAATACTTTAAACAAACCCAATCTTGTCAACCCGTCAACCATCCATTCCAACCAAGAACGTGGAACCACCTTTTATACCGCCAATCAAACTTGGGATACGCAAACTCAACATCGTTGGAAGAGCATACTTTTGACACAAGGTCTTCAACACTACTTGTCAAAATCGAATCAATAACCCTTAAACTTTCTAGTTGACGTCTTCTCTCATCAATTCATAAGATGACCAGTTGAAGCTATGTAAAGCTTCAACTTTCCGATCGTAAGCACCTTAGTATGCATATCAGCAGGATTCTCCGTACTAGGAACTCTAGCAACAACTAGATTACTATATTTATGAGTTCTCGAATAAAATGATACCTTAGTTTGATGTGTTTCGTACAACTATGAAACAGTGGGTTCTTCTCTAAGTGACTAACACTTTGATTATCACAGTACAAGACACAATCTTCTTGAACTCTTCCTAACTCCACCAAGAAACTCTTCAACCATATTAGTTCTTTGCTTGCTTCAGCTGCGACCATATATTCGGCCTCCATTGTTGACAACGCAACACTCTTTTGAAGTCTCGATATCCAACTAATCGTCGTCTTTCCAGCCTTGAAAACATAACCAGTAGTGCTTTTCCCCTGACCTACCAGGAGCTCATCTCTCTCGCCCCTAACAGCAGTAAGCTCCTTGGCTAGAGATTCCTTCTCGGACGCCACATAAGAGGCATCTGCTTGTGCTTTCTGCGCAAACTCTAGCCGATCCCTCAGCTCATTTAATCTATCCCGAGCCTCGCGAGCGATTAACGACTCCTGCGCCAAGCTGCTTTCTACAATTAGCGTCGCATGCTTGGCTTTAATCCGGTGAAAGTCGCGCATAAATCTCACTCAAGTCGTTCGGATATCCATATGCAAGTCTGCTTGCGGGTCCATGTCAAAATAAGAAAGCGCACCAGTAGGCGCGCACCTAGACATGAAGTTGAAGTTTGACGCAGCGACATTGCTAGACACGTTCAAAAACTCCAGAACCTGGCTGAACTGCAAGATATTGTCAGCTTGTACTAGGGGATCAAGAGTCGGTGAACGATTTTCCTCACCATTACCCTTCAGCATTGTCCAAAACTGCAAATAAAGCAGACAAAATCAATACTTCAAGTAGTAAGTTATAGCGCAATGAAAAACGAATTAATAAATGTGTATACAATGACTACCCAAAGTTCTTTTTCCTACGGAACTTTCCCTTTCCTTTATCCACGTTCTTGCGCTTCTTTTTCTTCTTGAGAATGCTTAAACCAGATGGGTTCTCAGTATCAACACCTGAAGGAGTGAGGATCTCTGTACCTCAATTACCAGTTACACCATGATCGCCAGGATCCTCGCTAAGGGGGTTGCCCCTTTCTACGTTGTCGCTTCCACCTTCAGCGCCAAGAGGAATGTCAACACCAACGCCATCACCGCTACCGGTGTTGGTGTCACCTACATGCTCAGCAACAATTTCCTCAAGCTCCTTGTCATCCAAGAGGTCAATAATCGGCATAACTACAAAGCAAGATCAAACTAAAGTTAGCGCAAAATGGCTTATACATGCCTAAATATGGGAAACACATATCGATCCACTTTATTACATACCACGTTGGTGCTGCTTTAGAAGGGTGCAATGCGCGGGTAGGAGGAGACACGGCCGACCCTCAATATATCGTTTTCATATATACGAACAGTAAGCTCCCTACCAACGCAAAGGTTGTACAGCAGATGTCATTGCTGGCTTCTTATCCAATTTTTTATTAACGCCAAAATACTAACTTCGCGCCTCGGCCCAAGAGTCAAGGATGAAAGAATTATCAATAAAGAAAAATGAATTCTTCCATTATTCGCGCAGTGGGAGCCACAAACATTACGCGCTCGCGAAAAGAATACCAACCGTTTTCATACGCTGTATAAAGATAGACGTTTTGAAATAAATGGAGTGTAGGAGAAAAGTAGTGACCGTTACACCACGTTTCAAAAAAGAAATGCGGCAAACGCTATACGGGTGCAATTGCCCAGTGCCAATACCGTAGTAATTAAGAACGGTCAAGAAAAAGTCGGAAGAAGGATAACGCACGTTTCCATATTGTATAACTTTTTCGTAAACCGCAATCTTCTTCGAAGGTTGATTATTGGTGCGCTGATTACAACGAGGTGCCAAAGGGTTCAGCGCGCCAAGAGAAGGATACCAGATAAGACCCCTAATGTCGTCATCCGTAATGACAAAATAAATCTCTTCAACATTTTTACTCTCAGCAACGGAGGTAGATGGAGACATTGTTTTTCACAATAGATAAACAGTTAAAATCTTAAAGAAAAGTGGGAGAACGAATGCTAAACTGACGATGATGAAAGCTGATGAAACCGAATTTGTCGAAAAGGGAAAGGCGCTACATGAATACTAGAGAGAAGTAGGCTTGAATTTGTAAATGGTAAAATTTTTATGAAGAAAGTTATGGGGTATTTATAGGAAGAATAAATATGAAATGGCGTCTCAAAAAAGATAAAAGGGGAGGTTAAGAGAAGGATACATCACAACCGCACACGTACGTGTCGAAATTATGGTGGAAGTAGATACAACAGTAGGCAGAGAAGGGAAGGGCGACGGTTGAGTTGACGGTTTGTCATTCTGGCATGCAGACACAAGCCAAAAAAGTAACATCGCATTAACTGTTCCCCAGTCCCCACCATTTACGCTCATTTCTTTTTCATTTCTTCGATATTTATAAATTTAGTTGAGTTCGACACCATGCGCAATACTTGCGCATAATATCGAACTGGGGGCCTTAATGATGCGCATACTCGCATACACTATGTACACGCGTCACACGTAGATAGCACGTGACTGAAATGGTGAATTAACTAAGTGGTCAACATAAAACATGAACATAATACCAATCCAGTAACACTCTTGAGCGCCACATTCGATAGTGCGCATACGTAGTCAGAAATAGAAATGGTGCAACTGTTGTCGGTGCATACGTAACGCCAACATGCTTACAGGAATCCACTTGGCGCATACGTAACAAAGGTTGATTGGAAGAGCATAAACAGACAAAAGAACACCCCAAGTAGTTGGCACGATCTCAACACTGTATAACGGCCAGATAGTGCTGCAGGCTGCCAGATGGCAGCGGCAAGCCGTTAGGAGAACAACATTAGGGGATAGGCCGTACCTTTTCCAGCTTTATGGAATAAGGTGGCAAAATGATGTTCCATTTGTCTTATTATTTATCTTATTACGTGGCGCTAAAGGACAAAGACATCCACCTATAAATAGGACGATGCATACACACATTCATGAGATGGAAAAAGATATTACAAGAATCATTAACGATTATATCATCTTCATTCTCATCTTCATCAATTAAACCCACGCTACCGGACTCTAAACAGCATCTTAATCTCCACTTACGGTTATCGATAACATTCTATGAACATGAGCCATCAATTACCGGCCAACCCGATTATGGTGGGTCGACATTTAACGACCCCGGTGAGATCATCATCTCACATTGGGGTTATTCACGGTACACAGGACCGGAGAGTTAAACTCGAATGACCGTTAAATCTCCCTCATTTGCTGATCGAGTGTAGGCCGAACCCCTTGGACTAATCTATGATTGATCAAAAACGATTCCACAAATATTCAAAATAATCATCAAACCCTTAATTCCTCGCCCTTGAGCCGAAAGTCATTGATCTTAAGACTGTAGTGCTTAAAACTTTATCCTCGATCCATTTTCTTCATATTCTCATGTTGGTCACAAAATGTGAAATATAGTACTTCAAATTTGAGTTTATATTATCTACATATTCATTATTATTGATCAAAGCTAATTATACATAGAGTACTAGGTTGCAACGTACAAGCGGATCAAAAATCATATATATCAGATAGTAAAGTAGTAAAAAACACTTGACCGAAACAAAAGTTTAATCTGTACTTGTAAGACTTCATGTAAAGCATAATATTAATTATGTGTTTCAATAAATGCATACTAGACTTCATCACCAAATGCCGAATGACACTTTATAGTGGTAATTAGGGACAACACCTCACCTTCAGAATTAAATGGATATTCAGCTTAAATATGTGCAAGGTTTCTAACTTCTTAAGCTCATATGGGGATCCCCTTAACATGTAGTTTAATTAGTTAACTACAGATGTATACACCTGGCATGCCTTACTTAAACTGTACAGAAATGCATGATAATTCATAACTTCATATAGTTTATATGTAACCATATCTTTTGTTCACTCACTAGTATTGGCAAGGAGAGGCAGTGCAGTTGAGGCAACAACTTCAGTATTTGCAACAAAACCACAGGTAAAGGTCTCCAGTCTTTCTTTCCCTTTCCCATTAAACCAAAATATGAAAGCAATCAGTTCTAATTTATGCCCTACTTAAAGAGATATATTGTAAGCAAAATTTGACCATTCGTGAGAAGCAACACAATGAAAACTCGAAAAAATGTGAATAGTGTCTTACGAGTAGCTTCTAAGTCATGAGTGTGTTTGGATTAAACTAGCTAGAGCTTGAGCTTATAGCTGGAGCTGAAGCTTCTGGGCAGAGCTGGAGCTGGAGCTTATTTTTAAAGGCTGATAGCCGGAGCTTATTTTTTTTTTATAAGTGTTTGGTAAACTAGTTGGAGCTTATTTTCCAGTTCATAAGCTCTAATTTTTTCATAAGCTACTAGAAGTAGCTTATTTTTTAAGAGCTTATGATTTTCATAAGCTCCACTTTTTATGTCTACCAAACAAAACTTATGACTTGAAACTTATTAAAATCATAAGCTCAAACTCCAATAAGCTCCCATAAGCTCCAAGAAGTTGTGTGTCAAACACACCCATGCAACTTATAGAAACATCAAATAAATGATAACACAGAATGGTATTTAAACTTCTATCATACAGCCAAAATCACCTAAAGATTTGATCATTAATCTTGAATATTATAACTTAGATCTATGCTCGAAATTAGTATTATACGGTTGTCTATTTGTACTTTTCTCATTCTATATTTGCAGTTAACACTCAGTATCTGACTGTGTTCTTTTTCATTACATTCTGTTGTACTTAAAGTATCCAATCAAAAAAGTCACGAGTAACTGAGAAAGGGCATTAATCATAAGAAAAATTATTTTTTCGACACTATTCTTGCAGGCAGCTTTTAGGAGAAGAACTTTCTGGTTTGAATGCCAATGATCTGCAAAAGCTGGAATCCAAACTGGAAATGAGTCTAAAAGGCGTCAGAATAAAGAAGGTAGGATTTCTTCCACTATTTCTCATGTTACTGTCACCCACAAAATAAACAAAGATCAAATGTTATGAGAGTATGGGAAGATAGATAGCCTTATTTTTTTAATGAAACATTTTTATATCATTCCTATGGAGTAATTGACTGACAACTGCAGGTCAAACAGTCCATCTGACCAAAACTTTAAATGAAGTGATCGAATAACAGATAAACATCTAAGAGGCTGCTTGCAAGTAGCCTATATGATACATAATAGAAATGTGCAAAATCTTGTTTCCAAACCCAAAATCTGGTTGCATATATTATTGACTGGTTTAGACTTAAGATAAACTAACATACTTGGTGTCAGTGATGCTAACCATGTGACGCATATTTCTGCTGCAGGAACGAGTTTTAACAGATGAAATAAAAGAATTACACCGCAAGGTATGGAACTTGTTTCCTTAGATTTTGCACGAATCGGGTTCTGATTATACCTGGAAAACGGGTCAGGTTGGGTCGGTTTGAGTAACGGGTCAAAACGGTTTTGGGTTGAAATGTGTCATGGTTCAAACGGATAAAAATTTTAAACGGGTCCAAACGATTCAGGTTGGGTCGGTTTGGGTAACAGGTCGAAACGTTAACAGGTCAAATGGGTCAAATAGGTCCAACAGGTAATATACTTTTACATTTGATTTTTTACATTTATTATATCGTTTTTTAGTTATTATAAATATTTATTTATTATATGTATAAGAAAATGTTAAAATATTAATATATATATATATATATATATATATATATATATATATATATATATATATATATATATATATATATATATATATATATATATATATATATATATAACCATTTTAGCTTTCATAAATTTTTGACGGATGAATCTTGTTATACTTGACCCATTTGACCCATTCACAAGAACCATTAGACCTGTTCTCTATTTGTTGAACTTAGGATTTGATACCTGTTTGCCCCGTTCTTTTATATGTTGTGTAAGACTCAATAGGTTGAAGAAAAACTTATTGGACCTTTTTTTAGGTTTTAGTTTACATTGTCAGGCCTAATTTTTTTCAAGACCCAATTGACCCGAAAGCTTGACCCATTTGACCCAAATTTAAGAGAATATGTCTCAATTGCCCGGTATAGTTCTGATTAATATTCTTTGCAGGAGAGTTTTGTTGGTCAAGAAAATAAAGAACTGCACAAGAAAGTTGGCCTCATGGTTCAAGAAAACGCAGATCTGCACAAAAAGGTATCAACTTACAAAATAATGCAACATAGGAAAATGCTTTTCAAAAAAAAAAAAAAAATGCAACATAGGAAAATTTTATATTCTAACTTTATTACACCGAACTTCATCTCAGCTTTATGGATCTACTCACATGTATCGTGATGGTAACGAGTTGCATGCACCCATATGCCTCCAGCTATACCAGCCACAACCACAACCACTGAAGAGCTATTTACCAACAGAAACAGTGAAACTGGGGTAAGCACTTTACAGAGACTTTTAATTTCATCGATTATACATTTAGGCAAGACTACAATTATGTTTTGAACATGTATGCTAGGTTACAGTTGAACTCTAAAGCAAGTTGAAACTTGGTGTATATCTGAAGATCATCGTATCAACTCATTCACAAGAGGAAGTATTACAACATGAATTGATCCGAGATATGATGGTTATTGTAAAAGAGTCGACCCTATACCAGTTTTATGACAATGTTGTATTGATTGAAGATGTAAAATTTAATAATTGGAAGTATAGGTAGAGGTTTGACACAAGATGTACTATAATTCTAATGTTCCTCAAAGTAATTAGGTTTGTGTTGTGATATTTATCAGCAATGTATACATTCAAACTACATGGTATACAAATAAGTGGAACACTATAGTATGGTCTGAATAAATTGCTTGACTTTCAACATGATGTTTGAGCAGATTGTGCACAGTAAAGTGAGATACTTTATGATTAGCTAATAACCTAAACTAATATGCACTAAAACTGCACTTCAATATCCATAATTTGCTTTCCAGCTTTCAATTTCCAGCTCCAATTCTAGTCATATAATCGGCAAGGAATTAAGCAAGAAGATTAAGGCGGCTGGTTTTATTTCATGTTTTAAACTTTCAATTCAAGTTTTAAAGTGACAATATATGTTATATACGCAACTTACAGGCTAATTAAAATAGGGGCACAAAAAAGATTTTATGTTATAAAGAGCCTTATATATTTATAAATCTCAATACTATATTGGCAATAGAACGGTAAATTTTCTAGACTCGATTTGCTGCATATATTACGGTGATAACGTGATATATATCTAACTAAGAATCTCAGGCCTTTCGTAGCAGTTGTTTATAAGCAAGGAAAAAATCTCAAACTGTGCCCAAGTACAGATAGCTCTACTGATACATCTGCAATTACAAAGGTATGCATGAAAATCAAACATCTGTTTATTTCCGTACACATTGTCTGATATCTTCGATAATAAGCCTGTTCATGATTTTTATATGTTTGACTTCTGTCAATACACAGGTGTATAGCAGAGGAGCTTATAATCAGTGGATATCTGGTGCAATTCTAAAAATCCGTATAAGGCATACACCATCATCTTGTGTGTATCATAGCAAGGTCATTAGTTAGTTTATAGGTTTGTATTACTTACTGTATTATTATGTTATGCAACTCGACCACATTACTAGTTTTTATGATACTCTCTGTCGTCTTAAAGCATCTAAATTGTGTGTACAAATCAGTGAGCTTCTCTAATTTGTTATTCAGCCCGTACAAAGTTAATAATAAAATAGAAACAAGGGCATTTAAAATAATCAAGTGCAGTACAAATTGTTCCCTAACTTGATGATTTATTTAGGTGAATGGATTCCTAAATCAACATTAAGTCAGTTTTAACATATAATAAAAATGATACTGTAGCCTCCTTTTCTATCAATATAAGCCAGTTATGACAAATGAGCTCTACTGTATCAAACAAGTTTTAATAAACATGACAGAAAGTCATCAACAACATTATGTAACATCAATAGTTCAGAAGTCACTGTAAATAATAAAGAACTTAACTGGTAAAAGGTTAATATACTACCTCTCTCTACCATAATCCTCTAAACATGACATACAAAATACTGCTAAAGTCTTGCAAGCTGTGATCACATTAATTCAGGTTCTTCATTGAGCTTTCTGGCGCTTCATGTACTGAAGAATAGGCTCCTTCACCTACAAATAAGAATAGAGGTTTTAATTCAGACCTTATAATTGAGTTAGCTACTTTATTAGAATTTAGGAGTAATCTATCACTCATCACGACTTATTTATCTGAATGGGTCAATTTGTGTTGTGTTTTAATATCTGATCTTAACTCTAATGGGTTAAATGAGTTACGGAGTAAATGAGAAGATGTAACAAAAAGGGTGTAAGATATGTCAAACTAGCAGACAGGTCATTTGAACTTTGAAGTGTATTTAAGGTTTATTTGCATAAAGCCTCAAAATTTGATTGATCAAAAGAAATCTAGGTTAGATTGTAATGATAATATTTTTGAAAACATATATAAGACATTAATTATTCATTAAATCTATAAAAAAATGGATTAAATGTGTTCTTTGCTGATCAGCTCAGCCAATAACAGTTTTGACCAACAATAAGAAGAGTTTGGGCCAACAATAAGAAGTTACCCAATTGGACTCGTAAACAACTCATCTGACCCAACGACCCGCCCATTTATGATGAACCATTTTTTAATTAATAGGATGCATGTATGTACCGTGCTTGCTTTGCGGGGACGTTTTTCAAGGGAGGACCGGCCACTACAGACGACATCATCCATTTTATCATCCTGATTGACATTTCCATGTCTACCATTATTGATCCCTGCTACATAGCTCTCTGTTGAAGCTATTGGCTGTAAAACAAATAATAATTTAAGAAATTAAACAGAAGTCGATACACTACGTATATAAATGAAGATAGACATGTACTTTATGAGCAAGATGATAAGCACCTGAGTGTTGCTTGTGGGAGTATTGTGCCCATTGTCTCTCACCCTTGACATTGTGGTTTCACTGTTGTTGGAACCATCAGATGTAACTTTCATACGTGTGAGATCTGATCCAATGGAATGAAGTGCACCCAAAGTTGATGTGTCCCAGCGATTAGTCCCTGATCAATTTTCCAATAAGCTAGTTTATTGTACTGGTAGAAAATCAATACCCGAATTGAGTTAGATAATGTGCACACCTGTTTGGTTATTTGTATCATTAAATTTGTTATCTGTTTCATTTGTGTCCTCCACCTGATCGAATTGATAACAAAATTACAATCAGAAAAGAACTTGAAAAGCTCAACAGGACAACTAAAAGAAAAAGAAAGGTTATTAATTTAGTACCATAGGATCCACATCCAAGGCTTTTCGAACTTCAGCAAGTTTCTTCATGGTGAGATCAGAATGGACTACCCGCTTTCCTGTATGATTATAAATGTTAATAGGATGATCTTATAAGGCAGAAAGATGACCACATTGGGTAACAGATCAAAACAGGCATGGAGTTAAAAGGTCACTTTTAGTAAGGGTTGAAATAGTCATTCTGATTTATTTTCGATCTGTTTGACATGTTCCATATCACTTTTTTTTTTTTTTTTTAATTTGATATGTGAGATGAACAAAACCCGAGTCGTCCCCTATATCCCTAAAGGAAAATGGATCAAATGGGCTCTTCATAAGTGTATCGTTCAAAATTGCCTCCTATAGTTCATGGTAAACAGAAATGAGAAATTAATTATGGAACCAAATATGTTCAATTTGAGCATTACCTAGCCTACGGTTGTTTGTGGATTCAATATATCCTTCTTTTGTCATTTTATCCATTAGCTTGCGAACCGTATTTTCATTAACCTCTCCACCAAGCTGGCTTTGAAGCTTAGAAACAGTAATGTAGTTCATTGGAAGAACGTGATAAAGTGCCTGCAGTTATAGAAGCTACATATCAATGGCATCCTAATATAATATATGGTTTACTTGAAAATCAGCTTTGAAATACCAAACATCAAATATGCTAAACCAAATATAAAAATATACATACAAAAAGAAAAAGAAAAAAAATGAGAACCAACTGAAGATGTTAAAAGTGCTCACTTTCATGTACATTTGAAGTTCACTCACAGCGGGTGGACTTTTCTTGCTGATGGTAACATGGTGATCAGCTTCCTCTTTCACAGCATCAAACTCATACTCTGGCTCCTATAATTGACAATATAAATCTAATAAGTGAGTTTAGTTAATGATTATAAGGGTACCTCAAAGAAGTATAGAAGTTGACCCTCAGCCTCCTGATGTTGAAGTTGTCATTTCCAGCTTTTAGTAGTATGCCTTCATTTACAAGCTTGTTCATAATTTCTAAAAAAACCCAAATAAAAAACAAATACAGAACAATTACAACAACGCGATTATTATTCATAAAAGTTAAATTTAGCTTTATTGTTGTCCAATCAGAAACTCTGGTTACCTTCAATCAAAACCTGCAAAATATAAGTGACCATTATGTCATTGTTGCATTTAGAAAATGAATGAATAATAAACATAGTAATTTAATGTTAGTTAAATAGATTTTTTTATATATTGTACCAGTGAGATGTCAGGAAAGTTTGAGAGAGCATCGGTGACATCAACATTGTCTAGATGATAGACATTGATCCAATCCCTCACACGGTTTAGTTGCAGTTCATCTTCAGCCAAATCCTGAGTATCATCTGCATATTTTACATGACATATTTGATCTTAGTGTATCATCCAATCATACATACATCTCTCTGTATGAATGATTTGTATTTATGGGTCACAAGATTGAGCTTAGCAAGAACCTTCATCAACCATGGTACCATCATCTTTCTCTTCTTTCTTATCTGACAAAATAAATATGCTTATCAGTAACTTTTGTTAATTTATAAGGATAATTGGAATAAGTAGCATACATTAAAACATATTGACATGAATATTATTACCCACTGGCGCGACAATGTAGTCATCATCAGACATGCTGGCCTGCGACGGTTGTAGACGTTATCATCCAAGTGTTTAAAGAGATATAAATGCATAAACCTTTTAAAATTATCATGTAAAGGGGAATGGGAAATGGGTGATAATTGGTGATCATAATTTATGCATTTCAAGTGTTTAATAAGATATAAATCCAAGTGTTTATTCGAAGATATAAAAAAAATATTACAATAGTAATTGGTGAAATCATAAATTACGCATTAACTTTTGGTAACTGGCTGTTTGTACCCGGCACCCACTCGTGTCTAGCTTTAGTAATAACATTAGTATCACCTCACTATCAGATTCACTATCTTCATTTCCCTGCATTGAATCAGCTCCCAAACTGACATTATCGTCCTCACAAGGATCAAGCATACTTTTAACCTGTAATTTCAAGAAACTGAAGAATTATAATAATGAACCATAGAATCTAGTTTGCTATTATTCCAAATTCCTCATCTTTAAAGATAGTACAAAATGTTTGCTGTTGACATTGCCAACATCCATTTTCAAAGGATTTTTTGTCCATGCATTATGTGTTTCTTCCAATGTGCAACCTCTGAAGAATGGGGGCTCGTAATCAGCAGGCTACAAAATAAATGAACAAATTTCCACATTACTTATGTGCTAATCAAATCAAGACGTAAAGATCGTGAGTCGTGTTATATGGAAAAATATAGCCCTATCACTTGGTACATATAAAAGAAATGCTGAAAATAAATTTACTTCATTTATGCAAGATAATAACATATATTTCAAGAGGAGATTATGTGATTAACATGGATAACTTATTGCATAATACCACTTACGAATTATTACTACTTTAACAAAAAGTGGAAGTGCAGGCTCGTTAAATAATGTAAAGAACAGTATCTACGCAAACAGGAGAACCTAAGCTATAGAAGGAAAAGGTTATCAAGATCATACCGTGACATCGTCATAATAGAGGAGTTTCATCAAAATGGTGCGCTGAAACATCACTTTAAAAAGTCAATGAGGATCCAAAATTCATACAAATACATCCATTTTAAGATGGATAACTATATGCAGATACATAAATAATCATTGACCAATATTGCATTACCTCTTCTGGCATCTTATCTAGGGTTCTCATCAGTTGAATCAGTGTACGAACCATTTTACAAGCAGAGCTCCTAGAATGACATTTGTATAATAAGATCATAATGTTCGAAATTCATCTTTAGTTTTAGGAACAAATTAATAAGCCTAGAAACAGTAGACCAAGCAAGACAATTCATGTGTGAATATTAGTACTTCATTTGAGTTGGGGTTATCTCTGTAGTGGAGTTACACTTGAATGTTTCCCCCTGCTTCTTGTTTCCAATTCGATTGACATTCATGGAAACCTCCTGACTCTCAGAATTTGAGTAACTGAAAGAAACTGTAGAAGAATATATATTTTAATAAAGTCAACTGTCAAAATGCGATCAACAGAAAATCAAACACAATAAACGTGCAGTCATTGCTATGTAACAAATCATTTTTTATCTGGATACTATTCATATAACTTCATTCATATTGCAACAGTGACATCTTACAGGCATATTCCTCAATCATTGATCCTTCGACTGTCTCACACACACAGAACATTAGTGTCCTCAAATATTTCTTCTGCAAAGCATCATATACACCTGCAACAAAATGACGCTGCTTATCAACAAGAAGAATTAAGTAGCAAAAGAAATCAACTAGAGTTCAAAAGCACATAACAATATATAATCATATGCCTTTCTCCATCCAGTCAATTAGTCTTCTAGACTCTGCATCCATAGGCATAAGCTTTTTGATCTTCATCTCTGTAGATCAAACATAGGAAAAAAAATTCATTCCATATGGTCAAACCTTTCAGCTACAATGAAGGTTTTTTCAAGAAAGACCATTGGCAATTACCTAAGGCTGGCACGCCCTTATCACTGAAGTATTTCTCCGGGAACAAGCCTCTGATATAACTGATATTGAATATTGCTATGCGTAGCAGATTCCTTGTCTATTTGGAAGAAAAATAAATTATGAGATGCGAAAACTGACCAATTCCAAACAAAGGCCAAACCATCAACAGTGACCACTTTTAATGGTTTACAGATCATTGAAGGCTGAAAGCCTGAAACAAAATGAGTTTAGCTCTATATACTTGGTGATTTGAGCTGTATAACTAGTTCACTAAATTTTAGGGGATTATTCTTATCTTAACATTTCAGATGAATTACTTAAACTTAATTGTAATTTAGAACAAACATTCTCCAAATCTTAGCATCCTTCAGGAATTCTAATAATCTAAAGTTAATAAACAAATATGCAGGGAGTACTGATAATCTACACCTTACTGATTATTACATACTCTGCATCCTCTAAAATTGCGTCAGAATTTTTTTTACCATATGAACCGGTAAATATATTACAATATCTGCATCTGCATATCACACTTCTACACTCAACAATTTTTATCTAGCTTCGAAATGAAACAAAATTCGGTAGAAGGAATATAACAACAAAGTTTTATAATCTCTTGTCAGCAAGTACAAATTTAGCTGAAAACTAACCCTAAATTGCACATAACTTGTCATGAATCCAATAGAAGCAAGCTTCTAGTCTATATTACTATCTAGTTTACTGATCCAGGTCAAAATTTATTAAAATTATACATCCACAACCAATCAAACAATCATATAGAGTCAAACTTCGCTTCAGTAACTACTTTCATCTTCATAGCGTAACCTTGAATAATTTATTTCATGCGATTATTAATTACAAAATATATAAAGCGTAAATCACAATAACGATCAAATAATGACGATGATATGTACGGAGTCTAACATGTGCAACAGAATGTATCAGAAAATTGTAGCTAATAAAATAAAATTATCACGAGCAAATAAAATTTAAGCTAAATTACTTACTAATAGAAGCGAATCCTGTTCCGTGATCTCCGATTCCTTCAATTTCTGAGCAACAACCTTTAACGAAACACGGAGATTAAATTACGGAGCATTAAAATAGTAGAAAATAGATCGAGTGTTAAATTACTAAAACTGCAGTTCAAATCGTTACCATTTTCAGAGGTTTGGAAGATAGAACTCGAAATGTGGTAAAATGAAATGAAGTGACGCGCGAATAGAGATGACGGTGAAGCTCTGAAGCTGTATATATTGGACGTTAGAAATTGACTTAACCATGATTAGATTAGGGTTTAACTCTGGTTAATAGTAAACATGCATAAGGTGATGTCGTTACATGACGCCGTTACACGTTAAGAAAAGGAGGATTTGGTGGTTTTATTTTTCTTTTGTAATTTTTTTTTTTTTCTTGGCAAAAAACTATAACTATAATTAAGTTTCTTTTGTAAATTGTCCGTTGAACTTTTAGATCGCTTTATTACTTTGTGGTAACAAGTAATACGAATTAAGTTTTTAATATACTTTTGTTAAATATGATGATGTATAGAGTATAGACAGAGGCTAACCTAACATGTAAGCCGTGGGATCTGTGACACCACTATTTGCAAAAAAAAATCAGAAACGATAATTCCAAATTGTACAGACACCACTAAATAAAATTGTAGGACCCCATAATTTTTTAAATTTATAATTTTATAGTATAGACTACTAATATTAGTACCTTATTTTATAGTATGAGTCACTAATATAATACGGAGTAAATAAATAAATAAACATACCCACCACACCACCACACCACCACACACGTGCACTTGTAATTTAATTTTACTTCTTATTTTTTTTACATACTCATTACCCATTACCCAACAAGTAGCTTCTTTTTTCACTTTTAGTTCACCACTAAGCTAGAGTCCAAGAAACTTGCAGCTTACATTTCTTCTTCAAAAAATTTTCTTTAGCAAATTGAAAATCTCAATTCTAACGATCGTTGTTTATAAGGTATGCTATAATTTTAAAATTCTCATTCTTAAGAATAATTTATTGTTTTAGAATATTTAGATAATCATTTAGTTAGAGTTTACATTTACACTCTCCTAAGTCCTAAAGGCCTAATATGATTTTGGATTAGAATTAAAAATTGTGGTCTTGTAGATGATAAATATATGGTAGGTGTAACAATATCATTATATCAATAGCTTATTGCTCTGTATGTATGTACGGTAGTAATTTTACTTATTTCATAGTAAATGAAATTTGATAAATAGTCTTACCTCTTAAGTAATACTAGTACCAAATTGACAAATTTTACAATACAAATATGGTGGAACGTACCTTCTCAGCAATGAAGTTAATAAAAAGCGATTTGCGAAATAAAATAGGAGATCAATTTATGAATGATTGTCTAATTACATATATTGAGAAAGATGTGTTAGATAGTATTAGCGATGATGCAATTATGGATGAATTTTATCATATGAAACCTTGTAGACAAAAGTATGTGTGTATTATAAGAAAATGTATTGTATTATTATGTATTTACGGCTGTGTTTGTTAGCCTTTGAATGGGATGATTCAGAGCCTCAACTCTGATTCGGTTAGAGATGTGCATGTTTGATTTGGAATTTTGTGAATACTGAATTGAATGGTAGGCCCAGAATCATTCAGAATCATAGCACACTCTTGACCATTCATAGGATGAGTGTTTCCATATTTACCCTCAATTACATTTAAAGTTTATTTTACAATACATCTTCCAAATTTATCATTATCTCCGCCTATATATTTACTTTCAATTAATAATTACTTACCTTTTTTATTTTCCGTTTTACAAGTCAAATATTTCAATATGTAATTTGTACTCCGTATTATATTTATATTTAATTTATATTATTTATTTATTTATATTTTGGCTAACTTACGTTAAAAGTACATTTCGATTAACATCCCAGTTAGAGTACACATCGATTAACAAACGAGTTAACGTACGCTTTAATCTTTTGGCGTTAAACGATTATTGGTTTGAGCTTTTGGACAATATGTATTACTTACGAAATAACATATTTTACGTACTTGGTTAAATTGTTATAATCATTAAATGTTTCTTCATGTTAATATTCTTAATTATACTTTTACTTTATCTATATAATATATAAATATAAATATAAATATACTTAGATAAATCAAAGCGGTTTAAATCAAACTTGTTTAATTCGATACTAAGTTATACAGAAGGTTAAAATGGTAATTTTATATCGTTCAGAGTAGCGATTCGGAAAAATTATCAAACAGTCAATTTTCATTCAGAACCATACTGATTCAGAGTCTCTGAACCATTCAGATATTTGAATCATTCAGCACTGAATCATTCAGTTTTATCAAACACACCCTACGTGTCAGTTTGAACATCTGTAATTTTCCTCTCGCTCCAACAGTGAGAGAATATTAAAATATTAGGATTGATCCAATTAGAGTTTAATATTAGGGTTTCTATGTACATGTAATCTATAAATACCAAGCAATAAAATAATACATCTCACGGGGTTTTTATTTTTCTACAAGTCTATCATAAGTTTTTCAATGCTCGAGCAAGTTGGTTAAAAATGCTATTATATATATATATATATATATATATATATATATATATATATATATATATATATATATATATATATATATATATATATATATATATATATATATATATATATATATATATATATATATATATCTGTGTGTGTGTGTGTGTGTGTACCGTCTTGCAACTTTGAAAAAGGAGTTTGAAAGTTTGCGCATCAAGGAGGAAGAAACCGGTGATGATTTTTGTACAAAATTGACCGGTTTACCATCAGGAACCACCAATACGGGTTGCAACCAACGAAACCCATCTTGCCTCGTTACCGTACTACTTCTTATTTTCTCCAAACCACTTCGAATCGTCACCTTCATCACCTCAATATATATAGATATATACGCATGCTTTACATATGTATATCACCACCATCACGACTACTAACAGAAGCTGCAAGTGTGCTGTTTAAAAACTTCGATGCCCAATTAGACAACCTATATTGCTCGATCAACCTAACATATCACCTTCACACGTACGTGACCCCTGCCACAGCTGTACTTTGTTTCTGATTCTCTTCATCAAAACACCAAGAATCATCCAATTCGCCACTACTGCTACTTATTTTCATAATTTTTTTTTTTGAAAACCGTCACCTTTCACCACACAAGAATACCCGCCTGCATATTTTCGTTGTTTCGTTCATACTGCTTATGCTTCGGTTTGTATGGAACCAAAATTTTTAAAAAGTAGCATGTCACACTCAATTATGGAGTATTGAGACAAATTGGAACTTACGCTACAGGAATATATATGATGCAGTAACAATTATGATGGTTAGTGGTTTGATTGTGGTGATGATTTCAATAAAAAGAAAAAAAATAAGAACGAGATATTTAGAGAGAGAGAGAGAGAAGAGAAAAGAAAGCGAGTGATGGCGGTTTGATGGTGTTCCTTGGTGATCGAAGAAGTACAACAATGGCTAGTTGATGAGGTTGTAATGGTGGTGGAAGTGAAGATCGTGAGGTGGTGTTCTTAGGTGATGGTGTGTTGTTACTGAATTCGAACAGAAACTGTAGCAATAGAGATGTTCATATGGTTGTGATAGGTTAAAGAGATTGATGAAGGTGATAATTGATAATGTAACTCAATTCGTTTTCTTTTAACACTGAATGTGATGGACTTAAATATGAATTGTAGTTTGACAATTTTATTTCATCAGGTACAAAAATAATAAAAAAATAATAAAAAGGAGAAGTTGATTGATAAAAAAACTGGTACGATCGTTTATCATTAGAGAGACAGAAACAAAAATCGTTTATAGTATGAAAATGATGTGAAACAGACTTTGGCTTATTCAGATGTATAGATATACTCTATATTTTAATTATTTACATTAATTATATTTATAGATTATAATTAACCCTATTATTTATTACTAATGATAATGATATTAATAAAATAAATGAGTAATCATAATAACAATGATAATGATTTTAATAATTTTTGTAATAATTAATGATAATAATAATAAAAATTATAATAACAATATTATTAGTGATAATACTAAATTGTATTATTTTCTAACTATAATAATAATGATTTTAAAATAATAATAACATTAATATCACAAATTACATGTATTAAATTTTATATCTATATATATTAACATATAACATTTATTTTTTTATATATATATTCCAATATATATATGATAATAAATATTTATAGAATTCATACACATTTATATATAGTTTTATTTTAATTATCAATTTATTATCTTTTATATTATTTTACATACTTAATCTTAATGACCTATTGTATTTTATTATTTAAATTTATTATACATACGTTTATTTATATTTATATATATATATATATATATATATATATATATATATATATATATATATATATATATATATATATATATATATATATATATATATATATATATTTACAAACATTTGTTCATGAATCGTCGGGAATAGTCAAGGGTAATTGAATACATGAATATAGTTCTAAAATATTTGAGATTCAACTTAATAGACTTTGCTCATCGTGTCGAAATCAAATAAAGATCAAGTTAAAATTTGGTCGAAAATTTCCGGGTCGTCACAGTACCTACCCATTAAAGAAATTTCATCCTGAAATTTGATCGAGATCGTCATGGCTAACAGTAAGAATGTTTTCCTGACGAATATGAGCTGATAAATAGAGTTTTATTACTGTTGAGTAATATGGATAAGATAATTCAATTACTCGAAGAGTATAAGCGAAGCTATTGCAAAAGAGTGAAATAAGAAAATAACGTTTCGTCATATCTTTTGACATAGACAGAGTTGATTTTCGAAATTTAAGGGATTTAGAGAAAATCGTTGAGATCTGAAAGATTTGGTTCTTTGGTGAATAAAATCTCTTTAATTAAATGCGATTATCTGCCTTGATTTCTTTATCAGATATTTCACTATAAATTAACTTCTTCCGTTCCATTACTTTTATCACTCTTATACTCAATTCCCAAATACAAAAGATTGTGAAAATGCTTAATCCAGTTCTAATTCTTGTCCTTATCATTATTATCGCAACAGTCATTCTCATTTTTCAACTTTCACCGGAGGAATCTGTTTTCTTCTACTTCGCCCTTATGGTTATAGTGTTTTTAATTCTCCCGTGTCTTCATGTTGCGATAAACATTGATATACATGGTTTGTAATTTATGTGTTATTATCGGGCTTTATATTCTCTCTTATATTTCGGAGCTCTTTGCCTTTTTATTCTCTTCTCTACCTCTAGTAATGCGAGTAATGGTCCAGAATTCGTAAGTATGGAGTTTCGAATGAACTTCATATTCTAAACAAGAAAAAACGTAATAGCACGATTTGATTTGTCAACTTACCAGAATCACTGAGAATAGAACTATCAAGAATATACTTTCTTGATATGTTCAGAAGTTAAGTAGAATGAAAGAGTTATGTAACATGGCACATGATGACGTTATGATCTGTGAATCATCACGTTCCATTAGAAACTCAGCATGACTTACTGTAATATAATCACGTTGATCAAGTGTCATTATATTATACTAATTCATGCATCAATTTCTTTACATTTCTCCAGGATTCATTCATAAATTAAACTTAGATTTTACAGAAATTTCCAATATAATGAAATACACGAAGCACGAAGAGGTATATAATTTCGGACGAGAATATTTATGAAAATATCCTCAGAAATATCGAAGATATTTATGATGATATTTTGGAATTTTTTGTGACGACCCGGAAATTTCCGATCAAATTTAAACTTAATCTTATAATGATTCCGACACAGTAAGCAAAGTCTATTAAACCGAGTCTCAAAATATTAGAACTATTTTTCAAGAATGCATTTGACCTTGACTATTCCCGACGATTCACGAATAAATGTTTGTAAATAAATATGTGAATAAATATATATAGGTAAGTGTATATATTAATTTGAATTAAATATGAAGAGTAATCTACAAAATAATTAAGATAATATTAAAATAAGTATATATAAATATAGATATATATATATATATATATATATATATATATATATATATATATATATATATATATATATATATATATATATATATATAAATTCGGTACACAATTAATATTATAGGCAAGTTGTAATATATACAAAATATATAGATGTTAAATATTCAAATGTGTTATTATATAATATGAGTACTATATAATTAATAATATGTAACATTAATATATCAAAAATGACTACAAGTTAAAATATAGTTATTTCTTTCATTATGACATAATTAATAGTAAAATTTAATTATTATGATTATTATTTTTATAATCACCATTATTATCATAAATAATACAAATAGTATTATCATTATGAATAAAAGTAATACTATCAGTTTTATAGTTAATATCATTATTATTACTTATTAATATTATAGATACTATAAAAATAATTATTATTAATATTAGTATTATGATTACCATTAATAATATTATTATTATCAATCACACTAAAAATTATTATTATGACATTATTATTATTTATATTATATTATTACTTTTATTATCATTTACAATATTAAGTGTAATATTAATACAATTATATAAAAAGACTAATTATAGTATATAAGCATTGAAATATATACATACTATTAGATATCCATATATAGATACAGATTAACAATATATATAGATAAGAACAGATAGATATATACGATTACAGATGTATAAAATATATGAATATACAATTACAAATACAGAATGGAATGTATTTAGCTTTCAATCACTTTCAAGATTAAAGGTAATCTGTTTTCTAACAAAAACCAGTACGATTTGATTCTAAATTAAACACAAGACTTCAAATTCTGTTTCTAATCACTTTCTCCTTTTTATTTATTTATAATTTTGAGTGTACTGGATCATGAACCTGTCAATTTCAATCCTTTACATAATTGATAAAGTCCAGTGTTATTCCATCGATACAACTGCACATTATCAAATACAAAAGCACATAAACCATTTAACAAATCAACCATCACCTTCCATATTCTTTCTTCTCTTCCTTGTTTGTGAACAACCATCACCCTACATCTTCTAACATCACAACCAACCATCGATCACCACTGCTGCTGCAGCTATTTATTTCTGTTGCGTTACTAGGACCAAAAGCAAACTCAAACCTTCATTAAGTCGCTTATATTGCTGCCAATACACTAGCTGCTACTGCATCATTTATGCTGCTATTTTACTCGTTAAAAATTGAAGAACACCACGACCACCAAACAATTCCACCTCGGTTATACTTCCACTGATTGCTGCAGTTTCTTCCACTTATCGAGCAGTCCAAGTAAGCTAACAATTCATGTGACCTAGTTAAAACTACATCATACCTGTTTCTGTTTTCGTTTTCCTGCTCACCATCACCATGTAATCTGCGAATGTTTCAGACAATCACCAAACCGAAACCCAAGATGGTTTCTTGTTCTCCTTCGTGAACCCATGACACAACAAGAACCAAAACACTATTATATTTTTTTTCTCTCTTCGCATTGTTGATGCTACAGCCATCTTACCACTTGGTTAAAAGTTCAATGATAGAGGAATATTATAAATACATAGTGCTTTATCAAATGATGCAAAAAGGATTAGTTGGCCGACACCCACTGACTTGCATTAATATATATATATATATATATATATATATATATATATATATATTCTTTACATTCTGTTCGCCACACCATTTGTGAAAACATTGAATACCGAAAACTTTTTTTAACGTGGGCTATTACTTTCTATTAGAGTCGTTACATTTTTTTCCCTAGTTGGGTCGATGAGTTATTACTTGTTGGGCCGCAAGATACTAGTGTTTGAGTTGGGCAGTGAAGATCTAGCAAATTAAATTGGGCCACGGTTTCAAAACTCATCAATTCAGTTTCCTGGTTCGATGGCTTGATTCAAAACTATGATAATAATAAGTCTAGACATAAGTAAATTAAATTGATGATGATATAGGTGACGAGCTGAAACGATTAAGAATGATGATGAGATAATCGAATGATGTTATAATTATGGTGATGCCTTCGTGATCAGGACATGTATATGATCTTGTGATCATGGTTATTAGACGAGTGACGAGATGATAATTATCATGGAATAATAATTGAATTGCATAACGAATATGATCATAATTGTAACCGATGAGGATTCGAATGATGATGGTGTTAAAGATGATTATGATGAGGTGATATGTATGATATTGATGATGATCACGTTGATAACGGGTTATGATATATTGATGATGGACCGAAAGGATTGATGGAGGTTCATTGCTATGATTAGGGTTAATATCTAGAAAATATACCGAATAGGTTACAGTGTTAATGGATAGGCAGTTTAAATGGGATCATATAGTTTAGTTCATGAATTAATCAGAAAGGTAAACAAGACAGAACAAACGGTTAGGGGCATATGTGTTAAGCGAGAGGTCTCAAGTTCGAACTCAGTCTAGAGCATTCATTTTTGAAAAGACTTTTCAAAGGTAGTTTTATTAGTTTTATTATTATTATTATTATTATTATTATTATTATTATTATTAATATCATGATTAATATCATTATTAGTAAAAATATTATTTTTATAGATATTATAGTTATTATTGTTATTACTATTATTAAAAGAACCATTATTTTTAAAATTATCATTTTTATTAAAAATTACATTTCTATTTTCATAAAAATTATTAGTATTATCAAAGGTATCATTATTATTAAAATTTTCATTATCTAAAACTACCTTTTTATTTAAAATTTCATTATCATTATTATTATTATATTATTATAACAAATAAATATTGTGTAAATAAAAATATATTTATAATATAACTATATTAATATTACCTATAATTATATATTAAAAATATTAAAATTTCTATTATATATATATATACATACATATATATATATATATATATATATATATATATATATATATATATATATATACAAAATAAATACACATATAACATAAGATATATAAATATAAATAAAATATATATTAAGAAATTAATACAAATTATATATAAAGTACAACAATAAATATATAAATATTATATAATTAATAGATGGAATAATTTGAATTACGATTATATGTGTTAATATATTTAACTGATATAGGTTCGTGAATCCGAGGCCAACCCTGCATTGTTCAGTGTCGTCATATGTATTTTTACTACAAAATACAATATTGTGAGTTTCATTACTCCCTTTTTAAATGCTTTTGCAATATATATTTTTGGGACTGAGAATACATGCGCTTTTATAAATGTTTTACGAAATAGACAAAAGTAATCGAAACTACATTATATGGTTGAATGATCGAAGCCGAATATGTCCCTTTTGCTTGGTAGCCTAAGAATTAGTAAACCAGTCTACTAATTGACGCGAATCCTAAAGATAGATCTATTGGACCTAACAAACCCCATCCGTTGTAGCGGATGCTTTAGTACTTCGATGTTGTTTTATCATGTCCGATGGATGTCCCGGAATGATAGGGGATATTCTTATATGCATCTTGTAAATGTCGGTTACCAGGTGTTCAATCCATATGAATGATTTTTGTCTCTATGCATGGGACGTATATTTATGAGAAATGAAAATGAAAATCTTGTGGTCTATTAAAATGATGGAAATGATTATTTATGTTAAACTAATGAACTCACCAACCTTTTGGTTGACACTTTAAAGTATGTTTATTCTCAGGTATGAAAGAAATCTTCCGCTGTGCATTTGCTCATTTTATAAATATTACTTGGAGTCATTCATGACGTATTTCAAAAGACGTTGCATTCGAGTCGTTGAGTTCATCAAGATTATTATTAAGTCAATTATAGTTGGATTTATTTATGAAATGGTATGCATGCCGTTAACTTTCGATGAAATGAAAGTTTGTCTTTTAAAAACGAATGTAATGTTTGTAAAATGTATCATATAGAGGTCAAGTACCTCGCGATGAAACCAAATGTAATGTATTCGTCCAGATGGATTAGGACCGGTCATTATAGGTGGTATCAGAGCGGTGGTCTTAACGAGCCAGGTCTTGCATTAGTGTGTCTAACTGATAGTTGTTTAGATGCATTAGTGGATCTGGACTTCGACCGTGTCTGCATGTCAAAAGTTTTGCTTATCATTTCTAGTCGAAAATCACCTGCTTATCATCCTTAGAAAATTACCTGCTTATCATTCTTAGGCAATTACTTGCTTATCATTCTTAATCTAGACGTATCTTACTGCCTGAATTGCATGAATAGTGTACAGAAAAAAGTTTATATCTTAGCATATCTGTTACTGTAAGCTTTGCGTGACATATTCTGTAAATTCCTCCGTAATCTACGAAATCTTTTGTTCTATATAAATAGATATTCTATGTAATTAGAATACCATCTGATAGCCGGAAATCATTTCATATTGAAAAATCCTTTATTCAAAAGTACGAAATGGAACTCGTTACTAGTTCAAATTCCTCGGATTCCGACATGGATGTTCACCTAAGCTCCGAAAACAGCGTCACCGGAATAAATCAGCCAATTAGCCATCCCCAATTCATCTGATGAGTTCGTAGTCGACTTAACCAATGGAAATGAGAAGAAGGTGATCCTTTCTATCAACCGAAATCACCTCTTGGTGAAGAACCTGAAGCACTTACCGGCGAACCTATTCGTAATACCATTTTCTCTCTCATTTTCGGAGTATCTCGCCAAGACTATATCACAAGTCAGATTCTAAACCTTATTCATTCGCTCGTTCCGACCGACAATCATCCTGGAGTAATGGAAGAAGTGAACAAGCTTCGCGCTAGAGTAATAAATTCGGAGAATATGGTGCAAAATTTAGCAAATTCATCAACATCACCGGCACCAACAGTACCATCAGTAACAGCACCAGTACCATCAACAATCCATGCCTCAACATCTCATTCTGTACCTCGAGTATAATCTTCATTCTACATGACGTTCTACATCATTTATCTTCGTTCGACATGGCGATTATGTAATCTCTAATATTTTAGAGACTATATACTCTTGTTCTAACGGTAAATCAAATGAGATTAATATTATATTAACTCATTAAATCCATGATTACATCTGAAGAAAATATATATGTATATATATTTTCATAAGGATTGTAATTAAAAATTCTTTTGTACAAACTGTTAATGGTGAAAATATTTTAACGGGTAGGTAATACCCGAGGAATTTTTAAATTTCACATTAATAAGTTACACTGTACATTCTTCAAATCTGATTCAGCATTCATTTACTATCCTACTTACATCTACAAAGATACGAATCCGTTCACCGCAGAATAACCATTTTCATTCAATTTTATATTTAGATTTTGACCTATCAGAATTCAACAAGTGGCATAATGAATAAAACATTGGACAAAATAAAATTTGTTAGAAACAAACAAATTAACTATGAAAAATTTTGTTAAGAATCCACGCTAACTGTTCCTAGCTAACTGTTCCTAGCTAACTGATTACATTTTATTTATCGCAATTTAATTAATGCAATTTATATTCTCGCAATTTTATTTATCGTCATTTAATTTCTGTTATTTATTTTACGCACTTTAAATATCGGGACACGTATACAAGGTTTTGACATATCATATCGACGCATCTATATATATTATTTGGAATAACCATAGACACTCTATATGCAGTAATGATCGAGTTAGCTATACAGGGTTGAGGTTGATTCTATAATAATATATATACTTTGAGTTGTGATCGAGTCTGAGACATGTACACGGGTCACGACACGTATTAATTAATTTTAATATAATATATTAAACTATATATGAATTATTGAATAGTGGTAACAAGTAATACGAATTAAGTTTTTAATATACTTTTGTTAAATATGATGATGTATAGACACAGGCTAACCTAACATGTAAGCCGCGAGGTCCGTGACACTACTAATTGCAACAAAAAAAATTAGAAACGATAATTCAAAATTGTACAGGACACCACTAAATAAAATTGTAGAACCCCATAATTTTTTAAATTTATAATTTTATAGTATAGACCACTAGTATTAATACCTTATTTTATAGTATGAGTCACTAATATAATACGGAGTAAATCAATAAATAAACATATCCACCACACCAACGTGCACTTGTTATTTTATTTTACTTCTTATTTTTTTACATACCCATTACCCAACAAATAGCTTCTTTTTTCACTTTTAGTTCACCACCAAGCTAGAGTCCAAGAAACTTGCAGCTTACATTTCTTTTTCAAAATTTTTTCTTCAACAAACTGAAAGTCTCAATTCTAACGATCGCTGTTTATAAGGTATGCTATAGTTTTAAAATTCCCATTCTCAAGAATAACTTATTGTTTTAGAATATTTAGATAATCATTTAGTTAGGGTTTACATTTACACTCTCCTAAGTCCTAAAGGCCTAATATGATTTTGGATTAGAATTAAAAATTGTGGTCTTGTAGATGATAAATATATGGTAGATGTAACAATATCATTATATCAATAGCTTATTGCTCTGTATGTATGTACAGTAGTAATTTTACTTATTTCATGGTAAATGAAATTTGATAAATAGTCTTACCTCTCAAGTAATACTAGTACTAAATTGACAAATTTTACAATATAAATATGGTGGAACGTGCCTTCTCGGCAATGAAGTTAATAAAGAGCGATTTGCGAAACAAAATAGGAGATTAATTTATGAATGATTGTCTAATTACATATATTGAGAAAGATGTGTTAGATAATATTAGCGATGATGCAATTATGGATGAATTATATAGTATAAAACATTGTAGACAAAAGTATGTATGTATTATAAGAAAATGTATTGCATTATTATGTATGTACGTGTCAGTTTGAATATATGTAATTTTCCTCTCGCTACAACAGTGAGAGGATATTAAAATATTAGGATTGATTTAATCTAATTGTATAGACGGGTTCGGTCTATTAGAATTTAAATATTAGGGTTTTTATGTACATGTAATCTATAAATACCAAACAATAAAATAATACATCTCACGGGGTTTTTATTTTTCTACAAGTCTATCATAAGTTTTTCAATGCTCGAGCAAGTTGGTTAAAAATGCTATTATATATATATATATATATATATATATATATATATATATATATATATATATATATATATATATATATATGTGTGTGTGTGTGTGTGTGTGTGTGTGTGTGTGTACCGTCTTGCAACTTTGAAAAAGGAGTTTGAAAGTTTGCGCATGAAGGAGGAAGAAAACGGTGATGATTTTTGTACAAAATTGACGTTTAGCATCAAAAGCAAGGAGTCTTGTGTAGTGACCCGAACTTTTCCATGTTTATATATATTAATTGAGATTGATATTTACATGATTAAATATTTCCAACATGTTAAGCAATCAAACTTGTTAAGACTTGATTAATTGAAATATGTTTCATATAGACAATTGACCACCCAAGTTGACCGGCGATTCACGAACGTTAAAACTTGTAAAAACGACATGACGATATATATATGGATATACATATGGTTAACATGAGATTATGATAAGTAAGTATCTCCATAAGTATATTAACAATGAGTTATATACATATAAACAAGACTACTAACTTAAGGATTTCGAAACGAGACATATATGTAACGATTATCGTTGTAACGACATTTAAATGTATATATATCATATTAAGATATATTAATATATCATAATATCATGATAATATAATAATTTAACATCTCATTAGATATAATAAACAATGGGTTAACAACATTAATTGAGATCGTTAACTTAAAGGTTTCAAAACAACACTTACATGTAACGACTAACGATGACTTAACGACTCAGTTAAAATGTATATACATGTAGTGTATTTAGATGTATTAAAATACTTTTGGAAGACTTCAAGACATATATCAAAACACTCATACTTAACGAAAATGGTTACAGTTACTTTCCCATTCTTTTTCTTTCATCAAGAATTCTAGTCGTATTCTTACCCGTATTATACACAGCTTCAAAACGTACTTACTATGGGTATATACCAATAGGAACTAGCATGGGATTCCACTCTTGATTATGTCATGTATGACTAATCAATTTTAACTTCTACCATGAGCTAGTCAACTAACTAGAACTCCTTTTAACCCCACTCACCACTCACCAATTACCACTCATCATTCACTCCATTTCACTTCCAATTCTCTTTCTAATTCTCTCTCAACACACACACACTATTATGAACGTATTTTTCCAGTATTTAATCATCTTCATCAAAAATCACTTCAAGAATCAAGCTATAATCATCATAGGAAGAACACTTCAAGAACACTTCAAAAATCCCTTCAAGTTTACTAATTTACTTCCAAGCTTTCTAATCCATTCCAAGTAATCATCTAAGATCAAGAAACTTTTGTTATATACAGTAGGTTATCTTTCTTATTCAAGGTAATATTCATATTCAAACTTTGATTCAATTTCTATAACTATAAACTATCTTAATTCGAGTAAAAATCTTACTTGAACTTATTTTTGTGTCATGATCCTACTTCAAGAACTTTCAAGCCATCCAAGATCCTTTGAAGCTAGATCATTTCTTGTCACTTCCAATAGGTTTACCTACTAAACTTGAGGTAGTAATGATGTTCATAACATCATTCGATTCATATATATAAAACTATCTTATTCGAAGGTTTAAACTCGTAATCACTAGAACATAGTTTAGTTAATTCTAAACTTGTTCGCAAACAAAAGTTAATCCTTCTAACTTGACTTTTAAAATCAACTAAACACATGTTCTATATCTATATTATATGCTAACTTAATGATTTAAAACCTGGAAACACGAAAAACACCGTAAAACCGGATTTACGCCGTCGTAGTAACACCGCGGGCTGTTTTGGGTTAGTTAATTAAAAACTATGATAATATTTGATTTAAAAGGTTTTATTCTGAGAAAATGATTTTTATTATGAACATGAAACTATATCCAAAAATTATGGTTAAACTCAAAGTGGAAGTATGTTTTCTAAAATGGTCATCTAGACGTCGTTCTTTCGACTGAAATGACTACCTTTACAAAAACGACTTGTAACTTATTTTTCCGACTATAAACCTATACTTTTTCTATTTAGATTCATAAAATAGAGTTCAATATGAAACCATAGCAATTTGATTCACTCAAAACGGATTTAAAATGAAGAAGTTATGGGTAAAACAAGATTGGATAATTTTCCTCATTTTAACTACGTGAAAATTGGTAACAAATCTATTCCAACCATAACTTAATCAACTTGTATTGTATATTATGTAATCTTGAGATACCATAGACACGTATACAATGTTTCGACCTATCATGTCGACACATCTATATATATTTCGGAACAACCATAGACACTCTATATGTTAATGTTGGAGTTAGCTATACAGGGTTGAGGTTGATTCCAAAATATAGATAGTTTGAGTTGTGATCAATACTGAGATACGTATACACTGGGTCGTGGATTGATTCAAGATAATATTTATCGATTTATTTTTGTACATCTAACTGTGGACAACTAGTTGTAGGTTACTAACGAGGACAGCTGACTTAATAAACTTAAAACATCAAAATATATTAAAAGTGTTGTAAATATATTTTGAACATACTTTGATATATATGTATATATTGTTATAGGTTCGTGAATCAACCAGTGGCCAAGTCTTACTTCCCGACGAAGTAAAAATCTGTGAAAGTGAGTTATAGTCCCACTTTTAAAATCTAATATTTTTGGGATGAGAATACATGCAGGTTTTATAAATGATTTACAAAATAGACACAAGTACGTGAAACTACATTCTATGGTTGAATTATCGAAATCGAATATGCCCCTTTTTATTAAGTCTGGTAATCTAAGAATTAGGGAACAGACACCCTAATTGATGCGAATCCTAAAGATAGATCTATTGGGCCTAACAAACCCCATTCAAAGTACCGGATGCTTTAGTACTTCGAAATTTATATCATATCCGAAGGGTGTCCCGGAATGATGGGGATATTCTTAAATATGCATCTTGTTAATGTCGGTTACCAGGTGTTCACCATATGAATGATTTTTATCTCTATGTATGGTATGTGTATTGAAATATGAAATCTTGTGGTCTATTGTTACGATTTGATATATATAGGTTAAACCTATAACTCACCAACATTTTTGTTGACGTTTAAAGCATGTTTATTCTCAGGTGAATATTAAGAGCTTCCGCTATTGCATACTAAAATAAGGACAAGATTTGGAGTCCATGTTTGTATGATATTGTGTAAAAACTGCATTCAAGAAACTGATTTCGATGTAACATATTTGTATTGTAAACCATTATGTAATGGTCGTGTGTAAACAGGATATTTTAGATTATCATTATTTGATAATCTACGTAAAGCTTTTAAACCTTTATTTATGAAATAAAGGTTATGGTTTGTTTTAAAAATGAATGCAGTCTTTGAAAAACGTCTCATATAGAGGTCAAAACCTCGCAACGAAATCAATTAATATGGAACGTTTTTAATCAATAAGAACGGGACATTTCAGTTGGTATCCGAGCGTTGGTCTTAGAGAACCAGAATTTTGCATTAGTGTGTCTTATTGAGTTTGTTATGATGCATTAGTGAGTCTGGACTTCGACCGTGTTTACTTGAAAAATGATTGCTTAACAAATTTTGTTGGAAACTATATATTTTTAACATGTGAATATTATGTGATATATTAATCTCTTAACGCGTTTGATATTATGTGATAGATGTCTACCTCTAGAACAAGTCCCATTGACTCACCTAATAATAATGAAGAGTCAAATGTAAATTGGAATGATTCGTGGACTGATTCACAAGTTCCCGAAGAGGAACCGGAAGAAGAGTCGGAACCAGAAGAAGAATCGGAACCGAAAGAAGAATCAGAACCGGATGAAGAAATAGAACCGGTGGGGGAAATAATAAAACGGTTAAGTAAAAGAAAATCCTCAACCAACCGACCAAGGTTAATTATGGTCAATGGTGTTTCCGCTAAGGAAGCAAAATATTGGGAGGATTACCAATTCTCCGATGAATCGGATTCTGACGAGAATTCCGATGATGTTATAGAAATTACCCCAACTGAATTTAAAAAGGCAAAAGAAAATAATAAGGGAAAGGGCATAAAAATAGAGAAATCTAATTCCAACCCCGATGAACTTTATATGTATCGTCAACCCCCGAAGTCCTTAAGTTGTAACAATGACCCGGGAACCTCTAAACCACCAGGTTTTTCTAAACCAATGTGGAAAACGACGGCTCGTATTAGGGGAACAACATATATCCCTAGAAACTTGGCAAAACGAACCAAAACCGAAGAAAAAGAAATAAGCGAGTCGGAATAAGATAGTTGTATTCGTGTGGTTTAATATATGTAATATAGTGTGCTTATGCTTTATGATATATGTAAAAATTGCTTGTATTAATAAGTATTTTTTTTTATGAATCTAACTCTTGTCTATTTTACAGTATAAAAACACAAAATGGATAGACAACCCAATATTTTAAGAGACCTACCCGGAGACATGATTGATGAAATCTTGTCTAGAGTCGGTCAGAATTCTTGCACAACTATTTAAGGCGAGATCAGTTTGTAAGACATTCGAAGAACGTTCCAAGAATGCCTTGGTTTATAAAAGGCTTTCGTTCGAAAGATGGGGGATATCACATTGGGAAATCCATAAGTTACGATGTGTTTACTTTGACGCATATATTGCGGGGAACCCAAATGCTATTTTACGCAATGGGTTAAGAAATTATTTTGACTCAATATATCCGAATATTGGACTTCGTGATTTAGAAAAAGCGGCTAACATGCAACATAAAGAAGCATGTTATGCTTACGGATTAGTAATGTTCGCTTCTCACCAAAGTGAGAACAAGAACATCGGCCTACAACTATTAAACAAAACGTTCCCATAAGTGACGGAGTCGGTAATTGGGGTAAGAAATGAGGTTTTTAGATTGTTACGGGACTGTTGGACATTACGTAACCCTCGTCCCTTTGACGACGTTACAACACGCTGTCTTATCAACGGCCATAACGGTTATGTTCCATAAGACCAAGGATGGGAAGTAGTCCTAGTAAAACCAGAATGCATGACTTGTTTCTGGACGTATGAATTACGTGTCTTTATTGTCTTTGCTGAACGACTTGTGTACTAGCTAGAATTATCTTCACAACTATCTTGTATCAAAGTTATTGTGTGCTATATTTCATGCTTTATGTAAAATAAGAGGTATTGTAAGTTTGTAAAATATTGTATAAAAGTTTGAACGCGAAATATTATTATAATCAGTTTTTCATATAGAATTGTAGTAGTTGAATTGTATATTAGCTACTAAGTATGAACTTAACGGGTACGTACTACCCGAATTTAAACTTATAAAACGCTAATATGAAGAAAAAGCTTTTATAAATGAGTTCATATTATGCTACGAAATACTATTAACTACTCTTAATATTCTGTATGATTAACATGTTCCATTTGACTATTTTGAAGGAAATGGCACCGACTACTCGACACACCGTGAATATGAATGAAGAGGAATTCCGTAATTTTCTAGCTTCAAACATAGCCGCAGTACAGGCTGCGCTACATACCAACAATAACCTTAGATCTAGCAGTACAGGAAATCGTGTAGGATGCACCTACAAAGAATTCACTGCCTGCAAACCTTTAGAATTTGATGGAACCGAAGGACCGATCGGATTGAAACGGTGGACCGAGAAGGTCGAATCGGTGTTTGCCATAAGTAAGTGTACTGAAGAGGACAAAGTAAAGTACGCTACGCATACCTTCACAGGTTCTGCGTTAACATGGTGGAATACCTATCTAGAGCAAGTGGGACAAGACGACGCGTACGCACTACCGTGGTCAGCATTCAAGCACTTGATGAACGAGAAGTACCGTCCCAGAACCGAGGTCAATAAGCTCAAGACAGAACTTAGAGGGTTACGAACCCAAGGATTTGATATTACCACGTACGAAAGACGATTCACAGAATTGTGCCTATTGTGTCCGGGAGCATTCGAAGATGAGGAAGAGAAGATCGACGCGTTTGTGAAAGGATTACCGGAAAGAATCCAAGAAGATATAAGTTCACACGAGCCCGCCTCCATACAACATGCATGTAGAATGGCTCACAAACTAGTGAACCAGATTGAAGAAAGAATTAAAGAACAGACTGCTGAAGAGGCCAATGTGAAGCAAGTCAAAAGAAAGTGGGAGGAAAACGGTGATAAGAATCACCAATACAACAACAACAGCAATTACAACAATAATCGCAACAATTATCCCAACAATCGCAACATCAATCGCAACTACAACAAACGGCCCAACAACAACAACAACAACAACAACAGCAACAACAACAACAGCAACTACAACAATCATCCCAACAACAATAATAACCGCAACAACAACAACAATCAGAAGCAGCTATGCCAAAGGTGTGAAAAGTATCACTCGGGGTTCTGCACCAAATTTTGCAACAAGTGTAAAAGAAATGGTCATAGCGCGGCGAAGTGTGAGGTCTACGGACCAGGGGTTAATAGAACGAAAGGAACAAATGGTGTCGGAACGTGTAATGGCGGAGCAAGTAGTGTCGGAGCAAGTTATGCCAATGTAGTTTGTTATAAATGTGGAAAACCGGGCCACATTATTAGAAATTGCCCGAACCAGGAGAACACGAATGGACAAGGCCGCGGAAGAGTTTTCAATATTAATGCGGCACAGGCACAGGAAGACCCGGAGCTTGTTACGGGTACGTTTCTTATTGACAATAAATCTGCTTACGTTTTATTTGATTCGGGTGCGGATAGAAGCTATATGAGTAGAGATTTTTGTGCTAAATTAAGTTGTCCATTGACGCCTTTGGATAGTAAATTTTTACTCGAATTAGCAAATGGTAAATTAATTTCAGCAGATAATATATGTCGGAATCGAGAAATTAAACTGGTTAGCGAAACATTTAAGATTGATTTGATACCAGTAGAGTTAGGGAGTTTTGATGTGATAATCGGTATGGACTGGTTGAAAGAAGTGAAAGCGGAGATCGTTTGTTACAAAAATGCAATTCGCATTATACGAGAAAAAGAAAAACCCTTAATGGTGTACGGAGAAAAGGGCAACACGAAGCTACATCTTATTAGTAATTTGAAGGCACAAAAACTAATAAGAAAAGGTTGATATGCTGTTCTAGCACACGTCGAGAAAGTACAAACTGAAGAAAAGAGCATCAATGATGTTCCCATTGCAAAAGAATTTCCCGATGTATTTTTGAAAGAATTACCGGGATTACCCCCACATCAATCCGTTGAATTTCAAATAGATCTTGTACCAGGAGATGCACCAATAGCTCGTGCTCCTTACAGACTCGCACCCAGCGAGATGAAAGAACTGCAAAGCCAATTACAAGAACTTTTAGAGCATGGTTTCATTCGACCAAGCACATCACCGTGGGGAGCTCCTGTTTTGTTTGTCAAGAAGAAAGATGGTACATTCAGGTTGTGTATCGACTACCGAGAGTTGAACAAACTTACCATCAAGAACCGCTACCCACTACCGAGAATCGATGACTTATTTGATCAACTACAAGGCTCGTCTGTTTATTCAAATATTGACTTACGTTCCGGGTATCATCAAATGCGGGTGAAAGAAGATGATATTCCAAAGACTGCTTTCAGAACACGTTACGGTCATTATGAGTTTATGGTCATGCCATTTGGTTTAACTAATGCACCAGCTGTGTTCATGGACCTTATGAACCGAGTGTGTGGACCATACCTTGACAAGTTTGTCATTGTTTTCATTGATGACATACTTATTTACTCAAAGAATGACCAAGAACACGGTGAACATTTGAGAAAGGTGTTAGAAGTATTGAGGAAGGAATAATTGTACGCTAAATTTTCAAAGTGTGCATTTTGGTTGGAAGAAGTTCAATTCCTCGGTCACATAGTGAACAAAAAAGGTATTAAGGTGGATCCGGCAAAGATAGAAACTGTTGAAAAGTGGAAAACCCCGAAAACTCCGAAACACATACGCCAGTTTTTAGGACTAGCTGGTTACTACAGAAGGTTCATCCAAGACTTTTCCAGAATAGCAAACCCCTTGACTGCATTAACGCATAAAGGGAAGAAATTTGAATGGAAGGATGAACAAGAGAAAGCGTTTCAGTTATTGAAGAAAAAGCTAACTACGACACCTATATTGTCATTGCCTGAAGGGAATGATGATTTTGTGATTTATTGTGACGGATCAAAGCAAGGTCTCGGTTGTATATTAATGTAACGAACGAAGGTGATTGCTTATGCGTCTAGACAATTGAAAATTCACGAGCAAAATTATACGACGCATGATTTGGAATTAGGCGCGGTTGTTTTTGCATTAAAGACTTGGAGGCACTACTTATATGGGGTCAAAAGTATTATATATACCGACCACAAAAGTCTTCAACACATATTTAATCAGAAACAACTGAATATGAGGCAGCGTAGGTGGATTGAATTGTTGAATGATTACTACTTTGAGATTCGTTACCACCCGGGGAAGGCAAATGTGGTAGCCGATGCCTTGAGCAGGAAGGACAGAGAACCCATTCGAGTAAAATCTATGGATATAATGATTCATAATAACCTTACTACTCAAATAAAGGAGGCGCAACAAGGAGTTTTAAAAGAAGGAAATTTAAAGGATGAAATACCCAAAGGATCGGAGCAGCATCTTAATATTCGGGATGACGGAACCCGGTATAGGGCTGAAAGGATTTGGGTACCAAAATTTGGAGATATGAGAGAAATGGTACTTAGAGAAGCTCATAAAACCAGATACTCAATACATCCTGGAACGGGGAAGATGTACAAGGATCTCAAGAAACATTTTTGGTAGCCGGGTATGAAAGCCGATGTTGCTAAATACGTAGGAGAATGTTTGACGTGTTCTAAGGTCAAAGCTGAGCATCAGAAACCATCAGGTCTACTTCAACAACCCGAAATCCCAGAATGGAAATGGGAAAACATTACCATAGATTTCATCACTAAATTGCCAAGGACTGCAAGTGGTTTTGATACTATTTGGGTAATAGTTGATCGTCTCACCAAATCAGCACACTTCCTGCCAATAAGAGAAGATGACAAGATGGAGAAGTTAGCACGACTGTATTTGAAGGAAGTCGTCTCCAGACATGGAATACCAATCTCTATTATCTCTGATAGGGATGGCAGATTTATTTCAAGATTCTTACAGACATTACAGCAAGCATTAGGAACTCGTCTAGACATGAGTACTGCCTATCATCCACAAACTGATGGGCAGAGCGAAAGGACGATACAAACGCTTGAAGACATGCTACGAGCATGTGTTATTGATTTCGGAAACAGTTGGGATCGACATCTACCGTTAGCAGAATTTTCCTACAACAACAGCTACCATTCAAGCATTGAGATGGAGCCGTTTGAAACACTTTATGGTAGAAAGTGCAGGTCTCCGATTTGTTGGAGTGAAGTGGGGGATAGACAGATTACGGGTCCGGAGATTATACAAGAAACTACCGAGAAGATCATCCAAATTCAACAACGGTTGAAAACCGCCCAAAGTCGACAAAAGAGCTACGCTGACATCAAAATAAAAGATATAGAATTTGAAATTGGAGAGATGGTCATGCTTAAAGTTGCACCTTGGAAAGGCGTTGTTCGATTTGGTAAACGAGGGAAATTAAATCCAAGGTATATTGGACCATTCAAGATTATTGATCATGTCGGACTAGTAGCTTACCGACTTGAGTTACCTCAACAACTCGCGGCGGTACATAACACTTTCCATGTCTCGAATTTGAAGAAATGTTTTGCTAAAGAAGATCTCACTATTCCGTTAGATGAAATCCAAATCAACGAAAAACTCCAATTCATCGAAGAACCCGTCGAAATAATGGATCGTGAGGTTAAAAGACTTAAGCAAAACAAGATACCAATTGTTAAGGTTCGATGGAATGCTCATAGAGGACCCGAGTTCACCTGGGAGCGTGAAGATCAGATGAAGAAGAAATACCCGCATCTATTTCCAGAAGATTCGTCAACACCTTCAACAGCTTAAAATTTCGGGATGAAATTTATTTAACGGGTAGGTACTGTAATGACCCGAACTTTTCCATGTTTATATATATTAATTGAGATTGATATTTACATGACTAAATGTTTCCAACATGTTAAGCAATCAAACTTGTTAAGACTTGATTAATTGAAATATGTTTCATATAGACAATTGACCACCCAAGTTGACCGGCGATTCACGAACTTTAAAACTTGTAAAAACGACATGACGATATATATATGGATATACATATGGTTAACATGAGATTTTGATAAGTAAGTATCTCCATAAGTATATTAACAATGAGTTATTGATAATGCTAAAAACGAACATATATTTCATAGCATTATTCCTCAAGAAAGACAAGCTTTTAGTTGCAATTGTTCTATTTAAAAGTGATATTCGTTTAAATAATAAAAGGTGAAGACAAAAGACAGATTCGACGAATTGAAGACGCAAACGACCAAAAAGCTCAAAAGTACAAAATACAATCAAAGAGGTTCCAATTATTGATAAGAAACGTCTCGAAATTACAAGAGTACAAGATTCAAAACGCAAAGTACAAGATATTAAATTGTACGCAAGGACGTTCGAAAATCCGGAACCGGGACCAGAGTCAACTCTCAACGCTCGACGCAACGGACTAAAAATTACAAGTCAACTATGCACATAAATATAATATAATATTTAAATAATTCTTATAATTATTTATATATTATATAAATATTTAAAACTGTCGGTAAACAAAGAGCCAAACTCGTGTGAGCTGTAAAAGCAAACTCCGCGACTCGCGGAGTTTGAAGGCCAAAAGGGCCGCGAGTCGCGGAGCCCCAAACTCTGAAAATCCCTATAAAAGCAAACGAATTCTGATCGCAAAAGATCACTCTTAATATATCTCTCTTTCAATATATACGTAAAAGTATATATATAATTTATATTTTAATTTTAATTTTAATTTTAAATCCTAATAATAAGGGTATGTTAGCAAATGTTGTAAGGGTGTAAGTCAAAATTCTGTCCGTGTAACGCTACGCTATTTTTAATCATTGTAAGTTATGTTCAACCTTTTTACATTAATGTCTCGTAGCTAAGTTATTATTATGCTTATTTAATCCGAAGTAATCATGATGTTGGGCTAATTACTAAAATTGGGTAATTGGGCTTTGTACCATAATTGGGGTTTGGATAAAAGAACGACACTTGTGGAAATTAGACTATGGGTTATTAATGGGTTTTATATTAACTAAACAATACCTTGTTAATTTAATATATAAACTTATAATTCGACGTATTTATATATAACCACATACGCTTGACTGGGTAAGGTGGGCGGGATATCTATAAATACCAATAATTATTCATTTTACCGGATACGGAACTGGATTAATAGTTAATAGACTTGTTGAAACAGGGGTGAATTACATTAAAGGGTAATTGGTGTAATTGTTAACAAAGTAGTAAAACCTTGGCTTACACGCAGTCGATAACCTGGTGTATTCATTAAACAAAGTATTAAAACCTTGTTACAATTCGAATCCCCAATTAGTTGGAATATTTGACTTCGGGAATAAGAATAATTTGACGAAGGCTTTCGCTCTTTATATTTATGACTGATGGACTATTATGGACAAAATCCGTATGGACATATTAAATAATCCAGGACAAAGGACAATTAACCCATGAGCATAAAACTAAAATCAACACGTCAAACATCATGATTACGGAAGTTTAAATAAGCATAATTCTTTTATTTCATATTTAATTTCCTTTATTTTATATTTAATTGCACTTCTAATTATCGCATTTTTATTGTTATTTTATTTAATTGCACTTTTAATTATCGTACTATTTAATTATCGCAAGTTTATTTTATCGCACTTTTATTATTTGCAATTTCATTATCGTTATTTACTTTACGCTTTAATTTAAGTCTTGTATTTATTTATTATTTTACATTTGGTTTTAACTGCGACTAAAGTTTTAAAATCGACAAACCGGTCATTAAACGGTAAAAACCCCCCTTTATAATAATAATATTACTTATATATATATTTGTATTTTTATAAAAGTAAACTAATATAGCGTTAAGCTTTGTTTAAAAAGATTCCCTGTGGAACGAACCGGACTTACTAAAAACTACACTACTGTACGATTAGGTACACTGCCTATAAGTGTTGTAGCAAGGTTTAAGTATATCCATTCTCTAAATAAATAAATATCTTGTGTAAAATTGTATCGTATTTAATAGTATTTCCTGTAAAAATATAAGCTATTTTATATACTACTCTGCTAAAGCATCAAGTATTTTTGGCGCCGCTGCCGGGGAATACTCTTAAAAGCCGGAAGCGCAACGCTAATATAAAAAAAAAAAAGATTTTTAGTTTACTTTTATTAAAATTCGTTTTTATAAAAATACGTTTTAAATATTCGAAAATATAAAAAGAAAAACAAAAATATAAGTATTTTTAAGATTTTGTTAAATATTTAAGTTTTATAAAGTTTCTTTAGTTTGTAAAAATATAAGTTTTATTTAATTTATTTTATAAATATATTTTATAAATATAAAACCAAAAATAAAAAAAATTTAATATATATAAATCTATTTTTAAGATATTTTTACAATTATAAAGTAGTTCTATTTTTATTTAAGTTTTTAAATATAAGTTTTTATTATACAAATATTTTGATATAAAACAGAAAATATAAAAAAAAAAGAAAAGAAAAAAAAACGTCAAGTTTTAAAACGTACCTGAGTTGATTTTTGGAACCCCGCGACTCGCGGGGTTTGCTGCTTTGAATACCGCAACTCGCGGAGCTTTTTCTGACACGTCTGCCAGAAACCCTAATCGCATTTAATACGGAGTAATAATTATTATTATTAATTAATTAAGATTTAAGTTTTAATTAAATTAATATTTAATTTTAATCATTTAGTTATATTAAGTTTTAATTAGTTTTATTTATATATTTAAATTAATACTTTTATAAAATAATATAAAATAATATTTTTATAAAAATTGTATTTTTACAACTTTTTGTATATTTTTATATTTTGTCCTTTTTTAATCGTTTTAGCGTAATATTTGTATTTTTCGCTCGTATTTAATTTTAATTCATAGTTTTTGCCATAGTTATTTTTACTTCTAGATTTTTAGGCTTTGCCGTAGAATTCCTTAAGTGCTTTTTCTTTAGACTAAGATTTAGGTGCTTTAGAATTTTGCGACGCCTTTTTAAATTTTAGTACCTTTATAAGTTATTTCCATTTAGTTTTTTCTGTAAGCTTTAATATTTTTAGACGCCTTTTACCTATGTATCAATTATCATTCCAATTAGTAATCTCAATTTACGATTATAATTTTAAGTTAGTTGTAGTAATAAGGTTAGGTTAGTCAAATTGTTTTTAAGTTTTATAAGTTTCCTTTATTTTTTCGTCACCTTTTATTTTTTAACCATTTTTCTTTTTCGACCTTTTTCGACGAACTCTTTTTCTTTCTTATTTCTCGCTATTCTAGTTTTAGGACATAGATTTTTATTCTACTTCTTATCTAAATTATCTTAAAATTACGAAAATTTATTTTAAGTGGTTAAATTGATAGACATCAAAATTTTCTGGTTCGTAGTAATAGTTGGATTTGTACGTGGACCGGGTTATTGGAGCCAAACAGTCCTCAATTATATTGAGACCAAACGAATCCTGCCCCTCTGCTGCATCTTTTGGCTATTCGAAACGTGGGCAAAATCAGAAAAGTCTATTGATTGGATAACTTATTATAATTTTTCTTTCCTTTTAAAAACTAATAGGATATTCAGTGAATGCACCGAGCAAGACGTTCACCACCTTTTGTACGTTCACCACCTGTAACTAGATCAAGACATTTAGCAAATATTACCGCCGTTGATTTTTCTTTAGAATCGTCATCCAGTCGACCAAGTACTCCAGTTCAAATTTCCGATAATCCATTTTTTGAACCCGACCTCACAATTGAGAATCCGGAGAATATTCAGGAACGGTTCGTAGATCCTGAACCATTAAATTTTCCTCCGGAACCACCAATCATTCAAACAGAGATTGTTGAGGAACGAACCATTAAATCAGAATCCTCTAGTGATTCCGATTCAACAAATTCAATTATGGAGAATCTGGAACCTTTAAGTATGGAAGACCGAATGAGAGCTAAACGCACTGGCCAAGGTCACTCAATTACTCATCCAGACATTAATGCGCCAGATTATGAAATCAAAGGACAAATTCTACACATGGTGACTAATCAATGCCAATTTAGTGGTGCGCCGAAGGAAGATCCAAATGAACATCTACGTACCTTTAATAGGATCTGCACACTATTTAAAATCCGAGAAGTGGAGGATGAACAGATATATCTCATGTTATTTCCCTTGACTTTAAAGGGAGAAGCCAAAGATTGGTTGGAATCGTTACCTGAAGGGGCGATCGATACATGGGATGTTTTAGTTGAAAAATTTCTTAAACAATTCTTTCCTGCATCTAAAGCCGTAAGACTTCAAGCAGAAATTGTTACGTTTACACAGAAGCCGAATGAAACTCTATATGAGGCGTGGACTAGATATGGAAAGTTATTAAGAGGATGTCCGCAACATGGTTTAGACACCTGTCAAATAGTACAAATATTCTACCAAGGATGCGACATCACTACAAGGAAAGACATAGATATAGCAGCTGGTGGTTCTATTATGAAGAAAACTGAAACTGATACTTACAAAATTACTGATAACACTGCTTCCCACTCACATGAGTGGCACCAAGAAAAAGATATCGTTAGATCATCTAAAGCAGCTAGAGCCGATTCTAGCCATGACTTAGATTCCATTTCCGCAAAGATAGATGCTGTCGAGAGACGAATGGAAAAGATGACTAAAGATATTCACTCAATACGAATTAGTTGTGAGCAGTGTGGAGGACCACATTTGACAAAAGATTGTCTCAGTATTGAATTAACAATGGAACAAAGAGAGAATATTTCATACATAAACCAAAGGCCTGGAAATAATTATCAGAATAATTATCAACCGCCAAGACCGATTTACAATCAAAACCAGAATTATAACCGAAATATTCCATACAACAACCAACAAGGTCCTAGCAATCAACAAGTATCCAATAATACTTATAATCAACAAAGACCTAATTTTCAAAACAAACCACCACCACAAACCGATGATAAAAAGCCGAATTTAGAAGATATGATGACGAAGCTAGTTGAAACTCAAACGCAGTTTTTCACATCTCAAAAACAAACCAATGAACAAAATGCTCAAGCATTTAGAAATCAACAAGCTTCTATTCAAAATCTGGAACAAGAAGTAAGTAACCTAGCAAGGTTAATAGGTGAAAGAAAACCGGGAAGTCTACCTAGTGATACTAATGCTAACCCCCAGAATGAAACAGCTAAAGCCATTACCACAAGAAGTGGTACAACACTTAAACCACCTGAAATACCTGTAACTTCTGATGAAGATATTCCTACCCCACAAGAACTACAACCTGATCAAGATAAGGAAAAAGAACCGGTAGTTGAAAAGGTTAATGAAGATAACACAGCTAAGGGTAAACCTTATGTTAAACCATACCAACCACCACTTCCTTACCCGAGTAAAATGAAGAAAGAGAAACTTGAAGCCGAGCAATCCAAATTCTTGGATATGTTTAAACAGATAAATGTAAATCTTCCTTTCATTGATGTGATTTCAAGAATGCCTAGATATGCTAAATTCTTGAAAGATCTAATCTCAAATAGAAAGAAAATGGAAGAACTCTCGGCTGTTACTATGAATGCTAATTGTTCAGCAGTGCCGTTGAATAAGATACCAGAAAAACTATCTGATCCAGGAAGTTTCACAATTCCATGTTTTCTGGGTAGTCTTAGTTCAATAGAAGCATTGGCAGACTTAGGTGCTAGTATAAATCTAATGCCGTATTCACTATACGCTAAACTAGACCTTGGAGAATTGAAACCAACCAGAATAAGCATACAACTAGCCGATAGATCAATAAAATATCCTAGAGGGATAATGGAGAACATGCTAGTTAAAGTTGGTACTTTAGTATTTCCAGTAGATTTTGTTGTTCTGGACATGGAAGAAGATTCTCAAGTTCCTCTCATATTAGGAAGACCATTCTTAAACACGGCTAAAGCAATGATAGACGTGTTCGGTAAGAAATTGACCCTAAGTATAGAGGATGAGAGTGTTACCTTTTCAGTTGATAGAGCAATGCAACAACCACAATCTGCAGATGATACATGTTATTATATTCAAACTATAGATGCACATGCAGAATTATTAGAAGAATTTCTAGAATTATAAGGAACAGGAGAATGTTCTTTAGGAGAAGGTAATGAACCAATTGATGAAGCTGAAATGTTAGCTACACTTATAGCTAATGGATATGAACCAACAACAGAAGAAATTCAAATGCTAAAAGAAGAAGACAGATATCGATACAAATCATCGATAGAAGAACCTCCGAAATTAGAGTTAAAGCCACTTCCAAACCATTTGGAATACGCTTATTTACATGGTGAATCTGAATTACCTGTAATAATATCGTCTTCTCTTACTAAAAATGAGAAATCACAACTCATTTCTGTGTTGAAAGCCCATAAACCAGCCATTGCATGGAAAATTCATGATATTAAAGGAATAAGTCCTTCGTATTGCACACATAAAATCCTTATGGAAGAAGGTCATAAAACATATGTGCAACGCCAACGAAGACTAAATCCTAATATGTAAGATGTAGTTAAGAAAGAGATTATTAAACTGCTAGACGCAGGTCTAATTTATCCAATCTCTGATAGTCCATGGGTAAGCCCAGTTCAATGCGTGCCTAAGAAGGGTGGCATGACTGTCATTACAAATGAGAAAAATGAGCTTATTCCTACTAGGACTGTAACAGGATGGCGTGTATGTATTGATTATAGTAAATTAAATGACGCCACCAGAAAAGATCACTTTCCCTTACCTTTCATTGATCAAATGTTGGAAAGATTAGCTGGAAATAGTTACTATTGTTTTCTAGATGGATTTTCCGGATATTTTCAAATTCCAATAGCACCCGAAGATCAAGAGAAAACCAAATTCACGTGCCCTTATGGTACTTTTGCTTACAAACGCATGCCATTTGGACTTTGCAACGCCCCTGCAACCTTTCAAAGGTGTATGATGGCGATTTTTCATGACATGATAGAAGAATGCATGGAAGTTTTCATGGATGACTTTTCAGTCTTCGGTGATACATTTGAATCATGTCTAGTTAATCTGGAACGAATGCTTATTAGATGCGAACAATCAAATCTAGTACTTAATTGGGAGAAATGCCATTTCATGGTTAAAGAAGGCATCGTTCTAGGACATAAAATTTCAAAAGAAGGAATTGAAGTGGATAGAGCTAAAGTAGATGTAATTGCTAAACTTCCACATCCCACCAATGTTAGAGGAGTTAGGAGTTTTCTAGGGCATGCCGGTTTTTACCGACGTTTCATAAAAGATTTTTCTAAAATTGCCACTCCTATGAATAAACTCTTAGAAAAGGATGCTCCATTCATCTTTTCAGATGAGTGTATCAAATCTTTTAATATTCTTAAAGAAAAACTCACTAATGCGCCGATCATGATAACACCAAATTGGAATCTACCATTTGAACTAATGTGCGATGCAAGTGATTTTGCAATGAGAGCCGTTTTAGGACAAAGGATTGAAAAACGATTTCAACCTATATATTATGCTAGTAAGACGTTACAAGGAGCACAAACGAACTATACAACTACTGAAAAAGAACTCCTTGCTATTGTCTTTGCTTTTGACAAATTTCGATCATATCTCGTTCTAGCAAAAACGGTGGTCTATACCGACCATTCTGCTCTTAGATACCTATTTTCGAAACAAGATGCCAAACCAAGATTAATCCGTTGGATCTTACTCTTACAAGAGTTTGATATTGAAATCCGAGATAAAAGAGGAGCAGAAAATCTCGCCGCTGATCATCTTTCGCGTCTTGAAAATCCTGAGTTAGAAGTTCTAAATGAATCGGCCATACAAGACAACTTTCCTGATGAATATCTATTGAAGATAGATTATAAAGAAATTCCATGGTTTGCAGACTATGCAAACTACTTAGTTTGTGGATTCCTTGAAAAAGGATTATCGTACCAAAGACGAAAGAAATTCTTCAGTGATATAAAACACTATTTTTGGGAAGATCCACATCTGTTTAAAAGTTGTCCAGATGGAATAATACGCCGATGTGTATTTGGAGATGAAGCCAGTAAAATATTAAACCATTGTCACACAGGACCAACAGGAGGGTATTATAGGCCTCAACTAACAGCAAGAAAAGTTTATGATGCTGGATTCTATTAGCCTACAATTTACAAAGACGCACACCTTCTTTGCAAATCCTGTGATGCTTGTCAAAGGGCCGGAAAAATAAGTCAACGTGATGAAATGCCACAAAATGTCATCCAAGTATGTGAAGTATTTGACATTTGGGGTATTGACTTTATGGGTCCATTTCCAAAATCTCATAATAATCTATATATACTCGTAGCCATTGATTATGTATCTAAATGGGCGGAAGCACAAGCTCTCCCAACTAACGATGCACGAGTTGTAGTCAATTTTTTAAAACGTCTTTTTGCAAGGTTTGGAACACCGAAAGCTTTAATAAGTGATCGGGGTACTCATTTCTGTAATAATCAACTTGAGAAAGTTCTTAAAAGATATGGAGTAACTCATAAAATCTCCACCGCATATCATCCACAAACAAGTGGACAAGTTGAAAATACCAACCGAGCTTTAAAACGTATTCTAGAGAAAACCGTAGGATCAAATCCGAAGGAATGGTCCATTAAATTGGAGGATGCACTCTGGGCTTTTAGAACAGCCTACAAAACTCCAATTGGAACCACACCTTTTAGACTTGTTTATGGAAAAGCATGTCATCTTCCAGTAGAAATTGAACACAAAGCATTTTGGGCTTTGAAGACATGTAATCTTGATTTACATGAAGCCGGACGTCTACGATTAAGTCAACTAAACGAATTAGAAGAATTAAGACATGAAGCATACGAAAATTCGTTAATCTATAAGGAAAGAACGAAGAAATGGCATGATAAAAGAATCAGAAGTTCAAAAGAATTTAAAGAAGGAGACAGAGTTCTTCTTTTCAATTCACGATTCAAGCTATTTCCTAGAAAATTGAAATCAAGATGGTCTGGACCATTCATAGTCAAAAGAATTTTCCCATACGGAACGATAGAATTAATAAATTCAAATGGGATTGAATTTAAAGTTAATGGTCACAGAGTTAAACATTACATACATGGTCCGATGGAAGTTGACAATGAAGTTAATCATAATTTCACCACCCAAGAAAACCTTCAAAATGAAAACATAAATATGTTATCAACAACATATGAAAAATCAAAATTGGAATATAGGGAGGATTCGAATTTGAGTGATGAAGAAGAATTCATATACAAACCTCCCATTCCAAGAAACGAAGAAAAATGTGAACAAGAAATTCAAATAGAAATAAAAGAATCAAGGAAAGAACACCTGAAAAAGATTTACAAACAAACTCGACTTACTAAAGCAGGAGACCCGGGTGAATTTATCATTTCTTGCTTACTTAATGATGGTGCTGTATATAATGGACTCGCAGATTCAGGAGCAAGTGCAAATATTATGCCCCTTTCCTTATACAAAAGATTAGGCATGGGTAAATTAAAACCAACCAAAATAGGTGTTCAATCATTTGACCAAACCATTAAACACCCGGTTGGAATAGCAAATAATTTACTTGTTAACGTGGGAAGTTTGACATTTGTTGCAAACTTCATAGTGATTAATATGGAGGAAAACCTTGATATTCCTCTAATTCTAGGTCGCCCATTTTTAGCAACCACCGAGGCATTCATTGATGTAAGAGAAGGCAGAATGACACTTAGGGATGGTGATACATCGATCACCTTTGTGAACCGAAAGTTTAGATCTCCACAAACCAAAACTGTTAGACCAATAAAAACGCATAAGTGTGGGGAAGATAAAGAAACACTAAATGATGATCCAATCACAAAGAATGCCGCTGATGATACGAAATTAGATGAACCCATTTTTAACAGTTCAACGAAGAAACTTTATAAACGGATTCACGATGCTAAGATTAAAGGAAACTTTAAGTTATATAACCGATTAATATCCAATTTATCGTCAAAAGAAAAGGCAATATTAGTTGAATTTGTGAAAGTTACGGAGGAAATCAACAAATGGGTTGAAGAAAAAGTCAAAGATATACAAGTTGTTGAAGATTCAATTGAAAATAATGTTAATCACAATTTCAACTAGGTATAGGGGGTTTATGTATTTATATTAGAGTTAGATTGTCTGTTTTCGTGTAGTTCTCGAAAATGGAACCCGAATGGTCTTTCCCTAGCAGACCCTAAAGAACTAGTCTTCTCCCCCCATTCTGAATTTTTATTTTTTTTAGGTTTTTACAAAATGAAGACTGCCTGTGAACTAAACCATGGCCTAATGCTACACGCTTTGATCACTAAACGTAATAATGACACAATTCCGAGTGAAATAGTATCAGTAATCAGAGAAAGAATGGACGGAGTTAGAAAAGAATCCAGATGCGAAGATAATAAGTTACAATTTGGTAAAGGAAAATCAAAATCTGCAGCGAAAAGAAGAGCACGACACCTAGAAAGATGTCACAAATGCGGAAAATGGTCACATGGAGGTAAATGTTCAAATAATCAAACCTATTCAAACACCGAATTTGTTACTTTATACAGAGACGGACCGTTCATATGTTTAGAAGAAAAGACACTGAATGCTCGAGGATACGCCTATGTAGCCATGGAAAACCAATTAAACCGACTATCTTATGAATGGGATAGATCGTATAACTAAGAAATCTATTTCAAAGGTATGTCTGTACAGTTTTTAATTTTTTTTTATTTTTAACCTTTTGATAATAAACGCTAATTTTTTCGCTATAAAGTATTAAATTGGTATTGAATAAAATTAGGTTTGGCGACCGAAATTATTGATATCATTCAAAAATTTATTACATCACTGCGAAATTTAACGTTTATTCTTAAGGTATAAATATCTTTAAACAATCAACCCAAAATATTTCAAAAATTCGTCATGAGTTAAATTAGGTCTTGGAACCGAAATTACTTTACCGAAAAGAGGGGCGCATATTTTTGATAATATTTGATTGATTAAAGTGGGATAAAAAGCCAAAAAGATTTTTAATTTTATTTTTACCATGTTTTTAAAATTAATATTTAAATCTTAAATTAATATTGTAAACTTTATAAAAACAATATATTTAAAATTGTAAATATTTAAAAAATTAATATAAGTTTGGTGTGAATTTATAATATGAATTTTTAAATTAAGTTTGGTGTGAATTTTTAATTTTTAAAATATGAATTTTTAATTTTATGCATTTTAAATTGTAAGTTTGGTGTGAATTTTTAATATTAATTTTGAATTTTATATTTAAATTGTGTGAATTTTAAAAAAACAAAAATTTACTTTATCTCACTAAGTTAAAAATATGATTTTTAAAATTCGTCGTAAGTTGAAGACTAGGTCTTTGAACCGAAATTGCTTTACCCGAGGGAGGGACGAGAACTTTTATTATCATTATTTTTAATCTTATTGAATTAAAGTATGCCAAAAACATTAAAAAAATCCAAAAATCTTAGCTTTTAAAACAATCGCTACAAAAAGACAAATTTTAAAATTTTGTCGAAGAACGGACTAGGACATCGATCCGAAACGACCTCGTCCTAAATAACAAGGGAAACAAAATTTTAAAATTAATTACTTAAATATTTTAATTAGTATAAGATATAAAAAAAAAATACCAAACTCCGCTACTCGCGGAGTTTGGAGGTTTAAACCCCGCGACTCGCGGGAGGACAAAAATATAGAAAAAATGAAATCGAGCAAGAACAGCTCAGTTGCACACCACACCAAAAACACAGCGAAATACTGCGCGAAAAAACCCCAAAAACACCCCCAAAATCACAATTTTTAACCGTTAATCATCAAATCTTTTACTAAAATCATGTTGAGAAGGATGCTATCAAGGAATTACTCAAGAAAAACGGTAAATTTCTACACCTAAACACCATTTAATTCAAAAATTAGTGTTCTTGAGCAATTTTTTCCCCAATTTGATTTTGATGCTTTTTAGTGTAATTATGGTTAAATTGTTTATGTATTATGCTTGTATAACCTAGATTGATGCTATTTAACATGATTAGAAGCCTTAAACTTCAAATTTTGAGTAATCTAGGGTTTGTGTTCTTGAGCAAATTTGGGGCTTTTTGATATAAACAGGTTATGGCCGATTTTTGTCATGAATTATTGCTAAATTAAGTAGTGTAACATGTTTAGGTAGTTAAATGATCCAAACTTTGAGCCTAAACATGATTTTGAGAATTAAAGTGGACTTTTTCAAGTCTAAAATTCATGAACTTGATTTTTGAAAGATAATGCCATTTGAAACTTGTTTAATTGCTAGTAATGATTATTTTGACATGTTAATTGAGTTGAATGCTTATGAACTTGGCGTACATTTTCGTATATGCTTATTTGAAAAAGTGTAGATTTAATGAAAATATGAAAATAAGCTCAAGTTTGATATAAATTGATCATGTCATTGTAATTATTTTGATTGATGATTTTGCTGACACTAATGCATATTTGGATGCACAAAAATTGTGTTTGATTTGTTTTGCAGACTGAAAGGGGTGAATCTTCATCCCAAGCTCGCAATGCTCCTGCTGAGAATGCGGAACAACAGGAGGTGGATAACTACTACAAGCAAGATATACCTCATCCAGTCATGACATTTTCTGATATGCACTTGGAAGAGTTGCACCCGAACCTGAGATTTGACAGACTTTGGATAGATTATCCAAAATACCAAAGGGGTTTGCATACTCTTCATTCTAAAGTTGTTGAGGTACCTAGGGTCATAGAATGGGGACCCTTAGAAGCTGTAGAATTGGCCGGGCCAATTAGAGAATTACTTGTACAGAGGTATGGTAATTCTACTTTTAATGACTGGGTATGTTTATTCACCATGCGTAGACCTGTATATAAAGTATGGTGTGAAGAATTGTTGTGTAGTATAGAGTTGAATGATCGGGTAGCTAGTTTAACCGATCGATCTATTATTAGATTTTTGTTAGGAGGTTCGATGCGCCACATGTCTTTACTAGACATGGCTCAGGCTTTACGTATATATACGCCTGAGAAGTTATGCCGATTGTAGAGGGTTGATACTAAATGGTAGAAAGATAGATGAAAATTTTGATACACACGGTGTGTGGAGTCAAATGACAAGCCATCACCGTTTCAAAGGGGGAAATTACTCTTATTTGGATATAGATAGAGTTGAATTAAGAGTGATTCATAGGTTTTTAGCTAATTCGATTACACAAAGAGGTAAGAAAAAGGAAAAGGTAAATGAACAGGATTTATTTTACCATATGTGTATTCGAGACCCACAAAGCGCTGTAAGTATACCTTATTGTGTGGGTTATTATTTATCAGCTATGGTTAGGGGGATGAGACCGCATAGCATAATAGGAGGTGGTATTTTTATTACTTTGATTGCTGAATATCTCGGTGTGGATATAAGTCGGGGGGGATTATTAGTCGAAGAACCAGAACCCCGCGATACTATAGGTTTAAATGTATACCATGGTGCGAAAGTTTTGAAGAGGCGAAATAACGCCGCAGTACAATACCATGGTAGACATCCACAGGTTGAGAGAAACCAACAGCAAGGTAATGTAGGAGGGGGGAATGAAATGCAAGAAATGCAAAGGTTTATAGCTTCACAGGAGTACGAAAATGCTAGACAGGGAGCATTTGAAGATTGGCAAGTTCATCAGAACCAAATCATAGCTCATTGCCAACATATAGGTAGAAACTATATTCCTACACCAAAACCCATATTCCCTCCCTGGTCTATAGAGATGCAACCACCGTATCCTACGTATAACCCTGCCGAAGCATTCTATAGCACCTATGGTTATGCTTGGAACCCCTATTGGTATCAATATCATCCCTAGTCTACTTAGTTTTATTTATTTTGTAATTTGTAATGTTGATACGTTTAATACTTATGTTAATATTGTAATAGTTTTTATAATTTTCTAACTTTTATTCTTAGATTTTAATAATTTTTGAATGTGGGGTAATATACCAAACTTCAAAAATATGTATATATGTTTGCAGTTTATCTTATGTACACAACAGGGTAAAACAACGCATTTTCAAAGACTGGCATTAAGTTCAGCAAAAGCAACTAATTTTGATGACAAGATGCAAAATATATGTGAAATAACAACAAGACGGAATGAACAAATGATGTGCACCATTTATCATTCAGCAAACAAACGCCAATATATTTGGAAACTTTGGTAAAATTTAATCATTTTCACACAAATCACCCTCAATAATTTAAATTGTTACTAATTTCTTGCAAATGAGGGCATTGCAAGATCTTAAGTGTGGGAAGGGGTTAAATTCTTTCGGATTTTAAAATTTTTACTTTATACACTTGGTTACCATTAAAAATACTAGTAAAGCAGTAGTTGTATTATAATCTAGTGCTCTCTGATAATAAAGAACAGCCCTAGTCTTATATACTGACTACCCAATTCTAGTAAAAAATTTTAAAATTTTCAATTAAATGAACTCAAAATCATGTTTATACATATTTATGAACGATAAAACTAGGTTTTAACACCGAAATTATTGTTACCTCGGAAAGGACATAAATTGAGAAACAAACCAAAATGTTAAAATTCATTTAAAATGGAATAGTGGACGATAAAAAGGAAAATAAAAGCCAAGTGTGGGAAAATTTACCAAGTTATCTTAAACATATGTCACATATATCTGTAACAAATAACTGAAAATACTTTTGCTTTGAACTAAACTAAACTGTTTTACCCGATGAAAGAAAAGAAGAGATGGATCTACACGATGAATTAATTCCATCATTAAAAGGAAGTAAAGTCTTCCGAAAAAGACACGCGCTTCTTGATTTAGGTCATGAAGTTGTCGTCCAGACCAGCTGTAGGTTGACGAAAAATCTAGAAAAGTCATCACTAAAATCAGCAGGAAATCCACGGACCTCAGCATTAAACAGGGTCGCCAAGTGGTCAGATTTATCCAAACCATGAGAAGGATTTATCTCGTACAATGGGGGGGCACCATGCAAATTAGCTGGATAAGACTAATGAATCAGATCCCCAGAAAGGATAATCTCCTTAAAAGATCAAAAATCAGCTTTTAAGCCTGATATTACTCAATCCTTGAGATTGACCTTAAAGATTGAGAATTACAAACTCGTGGAATTCAATGATATCTAAACTCGAGCTTGAACGAGAAAATATTTTGATCAAAATTACAAACCGATTTGTTTTCTGAAAACCCTATTTTCAATGCGTTCATTACCATTGAAAGTAAAATCCTAGGAATTCACCTGGAATTCATTAGGTCACCTGAACCAAATCGGGTGTCAACCGTAAGAACGGTGGTTGCATAGCATGGTCAAAGACAGGACCTTGTGCCAGACCGAAAAATTATAAGGGTGAGCTTTACTATTGCTCCTACCAAGGATAGTAATTGCGTCCGACACGTTATAGACCATAATCAAATGCATGTCATTAAACATTGCCTTAACAGTTGCTTGTTCAACGCTTTCCTTTACAACCGGACGGTAGTTTACCGAAAGGTAATATACGGGACAAGTAAACTGGATGTGTTGCTTTCCAAATACAAGGTTAGCAAGTGGGTGACACAAAACCGCAAGTTTTGAGCTAAAATTTTCAAATCTGAAACCCACTAAAACCCACAAAAATATTTTGCAAACACCGGTGAAGGGTTATTCCGGAAAACTTATCTAGGGTAAAAACTAGATTTAATTTTCAAAAGATCAAATGTTTTCATAAAGATCCAATTTCCTTAATGGATCTAAATTTTTATAGTCATGTGGGACTGTAAACCATATCGTTACTACCATTGTTTATACCGCCGTATAGAAATCACTGATGTACAAAGTGTGAAGAATAAAGAAGTGATTCTAGTATTTCAAGACGATATTGCTTGAGGGCAAGCAACGCTCAAGTGTGGGAATATTTGATAATGCTAAAAACGAACATATATTTCATAGCATTATTCCTCAAGAAAGACAAGCTTTTAGTTGCAATTGTTCTATTTAAAAGTGATATTCGTTTAAATAATAAAAGGTGAAGACAAAAGACAGATTCGACGAATTGAAGACGCAAACGACCAAAAAGCTCAAAAGTACAAAATACAATCAAAGAGGTTCCAATTATTGATAAGAAACGTCTCGAAATTACAAGAGTACAAGATTCAAAACGCAAAGTACAAGATATTAAATTGTACGCAAGGACGTTCGAAAATCCGGAACCGGGACCAGAGTCAACTCTTAACGCTCGACGCAACGGACTAAAAATTACAAGTCAACTATGCACATAAATATAATATAATATTTAAATAATTCTTATAATTATTTATATATTATATAAATATTTAAAACCGTCGGTAAACAAAGAGCCAAACTCGTGTGAGCTGTAAAAGCAAACTCCGTGACTCGCGGAGTTTGAAGGCCAAAAGGGCCGCGAGTCGCGGAGCCCCAAACTCTGAAAATCCCTATAAAAGCAAACGAATTCTGATCGCAAAAGATCACTCTTAATATATCTCTCTTTCAATATATATGTAAAAGTATATATATAATTTATATTTTAATTTTAATTTTAATTTTAAATCCTAATAATAAGGTATGTTAGCAAATGTTGTAAGGGTGTAAGTCGAAATTCTGTCCGTGTAACGCTACGCTATTTTTAATCATTGTAAGTTATGTTCAACCTTTTTACATTAATGTCTCGTAGCTAAGTTATTATTATGCTTATTTAATCCGATGTAATCATGATGTTGGGCTAATTACTAAAATTGGGTAATTGGGCTTTGTACCATAATTGGGGTTTGGATAAAAGAACGACACTTGTGGAAATTAGACTATGGGTTATTAATGGGTTTTATATTAACTAAACAATACCTTGTTAATTTAATATACAAACTTATAATTCGACGTATTTATATATAACCACATACGCTTGACTGGGTACGGTGGGCGGGATATCTATAAATACCAATAATTATTCATTTTACCGGATACGGAACTGGATTAATAGTTAATAGACTTGTTGAAACAGGGGTGAATTACATTCAAGGGTAATTGGTGTAACTGTTAACAAAGTAGTAAAACCTTGGTTTACACGCAGTCGATTATCTGGTGTATTCATTAAACAAAGTATTAAAACCTTGTTACAATTCGAATCCCCAATTAGTTGGAATATTTGACTTCGGGAATAAGAATAATTTGACGAAGGCTTTCGCTCTTTATATTTATGACTGATGGACTATTATGGACAAAATCCGTATGGACATATTAAATAATCCAGGACAAAGGACAATTAACCCATGGGCATAAAACTAAAATCAACACGTCAAACATCATGATTATGGAAGTTTAAATAAGCATAATTCTTTTATTTCATATTTAATTTCCTTTATTTTATATTTAATTGCACTTCTAATTATCGCATTTTTATTGTTATTTTATTTAATTACACTTTTAATTATCGTACTATTTAATTATCGCAAGTTTATTTTATCGCACTTTTATTATTCGCAATTTCATTATCGTTATTTACTTTACACTTTAATTTAAGTCTTGTATTTATTTATTATTTTATATTTGGTTTTAACTGCGACTAAAGTTTTAAAATCAACAAACCGGTCATTAAACGGTAAAAACCCCCCTTTATAATAATAATATTACTTATATATATATTTGTATTTTTATAAAAGTAAACTAATATAGCGTTAAGCTTTGTTTAAAAAGATTCCCTGTGGAACGAACCGGACTTACTAAAAACTACACTACTGTACGATTAGGTACACTGCCTATAAGTGTTGTAGCAAGGTTTAAGTATATCCATTCTCTAAATAAATAAATATCTTGTGTAAAATTGTATCGTATTTAATAGTATTTCCTGTAAAAATATAAGCTATTTTATATACTACTCTGCTAAAACATCAGTTATATACATATAAACAAGACTACTAACTTAAGGATTTCGAAACGAGACATATATGTAACGATTATCGTTGTAACGACATTTAAATGTATATATATCATATTAAGATATATTAATATATCATAATATCATGATAATATAATAATTTAACATCTCATTAGATATAATAAACAATGGGTTAACAACATTAATTGAGATCGTTAACTTAAAGGTTTCAAAACAACACTTACATGTAATGACTAACGATGACTTAACGACTCTGTTAAAATGTATATACATGTAGTGTATTTAGATGTATTAAAATACTTTTGGAAGACTTCAATACATATATCAAAACACTCATACTTAACGAAAATGGTTACAGTTACTTTCCCATTCTTTTTCTTTCATCAAGAATTATAGTCGTATTCTTACCCGTATTATACACAGCTTCAAAACGTACTTACTATGGGTATATACCAATAGGAACTAGCATGGAATTCCACTCTTGATTATGTCATGTATGAATAATCAATTTTAACTTCTACCATGAGCTAGTCAACTAACTAGAACTCCTTTTAACCCCACTCACCACTCACCAATTACCACTCATCATTCACTCCATTTTACTTCCAATTCTCTTTCTAATTCTCTCTCAACACACACACACACTATTATGAACGTATTTTTCCAGTATTTAATCATCATCTTCATCAAAAATCACTTCAAGAATCAAGCTATAATCATCATAGGAAGAACACTTCAAAAACACTTCAAAAATCCCTTCAAGTTTACTAATTTACTTCCAAGCTTTCTAATCCATTCCAAGTGATCATCTAAGATCAAGAAACCTTTGTTATATACAGTAGGTTATCTTTCTTATTCAAGGTAATATTCATATTCAAACTTTGATTCAATTTCTATAACTATAAACTATCTTAATTCGAGTAAAAATCTTACTTGAACTTGTTTTTGTGTCATGATCCTACTTCAAGAACTTTCAAGCCATCCAAGATCCTTTGAAGCTAGATCATTTCTTGTCACTTCCAGTAGGTATACCTACTAAACTTGAGGTATTAATGATGTTCATAACATCATTCGATTCATATATATAAAACTATCTTATTCGAAGGTTTAAACTCGTAATCACTAGAACATAGTTTAGTTAATTCTAAACTTGTTCGCAAACAAAAGTTAATCCTTCTAACTTGACTTTTAAAATCAACTAAACACATGTTCTATATCTATATGATATGCTAACTTAATGATTTAAAACCTGGAAACACGAAAAACACCGTAAAATCAAATTTACGCCGTCGTAGTAACACCGCGGGCTGTTTTGGGTTAGTTAATTAAAAACTATGATAAACTTTGATTTAAAAGTTGTTATTCTGAGAAAATGATTTTTATTATGAACATGAAACTATATCCAAAAATTATGGTTAAACTCAAAGTGGTAGTATGTTTTCTAAAATGGTCATCTAGACGTCGTTCTTTCGACTGAAATGACTACCTTTACAAAAACGACTTGTAACTTATTTTTTCGACTATAAACCTATACTTTTTCTATTTAGATTCATAAAATAGAGTTCAATATGAAATCATAGCAATTTGATTCACTCAAAACGGATTTAAAATGAAGAAGTTATGGGTAAAACAAGATTGGATAATTTTTCTCATTTTAGCTACGTGAAAATTGGTAACAAATCTATTCCAACCATAACTTAATCAACTTGTATTGTATATTATGTAATCTTGAGATACCATAGACACGTATACAATGTTTCGACCTATCATGTCGACACATCTATATATATTTCAGAACAACCATAGACACTCTATATGTTAATGTTGGAGTTAGCTATACAGGGTTGAGGTTGATTCCAAAATATATATAGTTTGAGTTGTGATCAATACTGAGATACGTATACACTGGGTCGTGGATTGATTCAAGATAATATTTATCGATTTATTTCTGTACATCTAACTGTGGACAACTAGTTGTAGGTTACTAACGAGGACAGCTGACTTAATAAACTTAAAACATCAAAATATATTAAAAGTGTTGTAAATATATTTTGAACATACTTTGATATATATGTATATATTGTTATAGGTTCGTGAATCAACCAGTGGCCAAGTCTTACTTTCCGACGAAGTAAAAATCTGTGAAAGTGAGTTATAGTCCCACTTTTAAAATCTAATATTTTTGGGATGAGAATACATGCAGGTTTTATAAATGATTTACAAAATAGACACAAGTACGTGAAACTACATTCTATGGTTGAATTATCGAAATCGAATATGCCCCTTTTTATTAAGTCTGGTAATCTAAGAATTAGGGAACAGACACCCTAATTGACGCGAATCCTAAAGATAGATCTATTGGGCCTAACAAACCCCATCCAAAGTACCGGATGCTTTAGTACTTCGAAATTTATATCATATCCGAAGGGTGTCCCGGAATGATGGGGATATTCTTAAATATGCATCTTGTTAATGTCGGTTACCAGGTGTTCACCATATGAATAATTTTTATCTCTATGTATGGGATGTGTATTGAAATATGAAATCTTGTGGTCTATTGTTACGATTTGATATATATAGGTTAAACCTATAACTCACCAACATTTTTGTTGACGTTTAAAGCATGTTTATTCTCAGGTGAATATTAAGAGCTTTCGCTGTTGCATACTAAAATAAGGACAAGATTTGGAGTCCATGTTTGTATGATATTGTGTAAAAACTGCATTCAAGAAACTGATTTCGATGTAACATATTTGTATTGTAAACCATTATGTAATGGTCGTGTGTAAACAGGATATTTTAGATTATCATTATTTGATAATCTACGTAAAACTTTTAAACCTTTATTTATGAAATAAAGGTTATGGTTTGTTTTAAAAATGAATGCAGTCTTTGAAAAATGTCTCATATAGAGGTCAAAACCTCGCAACGAAATCAATTAATATGGAACGTTTTTAATCAATAAGAACGGGACATTTCATCTTGGTTATGTGCTTGAAGAGGTGGATTTGGTGAAAAGGTTGTTTGATTCTATGCCTAAGTCTTTTCTTCAAATTGTGACTTCTATATAGCAATGTTTCGAGTTGGATAAAATTGTTGTTTGATGAGGCTGTTGGAAGATTGAAAGCATGTGAAGAACGTATTAAAGGAACCGAAAAGCTGCAAGGTATTTAAGGTGGTTTTTGTTGGTTAGTCAAGAGAAAGCACACGAGTGTAAGCATTGTGGCAATGACGGTTCAAATCGTGGTGACTTTAGAGGTGACTGTGGGAAAGGTCGTGGGTCCATGAAAAGTTGAGATGTAAATGAACGTGTACGGGGCGAAATCCGCGTTAGATGTTTCAAGTTTGGCGGATTTGGCCATTTCAACGACGAGCGTCTTACATGGGAGATTCAAGAGGCAAATTTAGTCGAAGAGGAACCGGCACTACTATGATAAACCAATTAAGGAGGTGATTAACCAACTAAGGAGGTGATTGTTGGGACTAATTGGTTATATCATGTTTTAAATAAATGTGCATGGTTATTAATTAATTCTAAATATACTCTAACACATGGAAAGTTTGGTCGTCTAAACTGATGAAAAATGACAACACTAAATACATTTACAAAACACACCCTTGAACAATGTTAAACATGCTGAATTTGTAGGGGCTAAAACTGTAAAATTAATCTTCTTCTTAAAAAACTCCACCCACATTTTTAACGGACCGTATCTTTTCGCACGCCGCGAGTTAAATTCTCCTGACATCACCGTTTACCTCGGAAAGAAATAAGAACATAACGAAATTAATTACGCGCAAAACGGACGCTTTTTAGAAAATGCTAAATATTTCGGGCTATTTTTCATATATATACACAGACGCAAAATAAACGAGCTAAACTAACTACATCACACCCATGGTTCCGTCTTTCCTTTTTACGAGATTTTTTTGGTTCTAAAAACGTGCAGGCCATTAGGTACACTAGTGATAATGTTAAAAACGAACATATATTTCATAGCATTATCCCTCAAGAAAGATAAGCTTTTAGTTGCGATTGTTTTATTTACAAGTGATATTCGTTTAAATAATAAAAGGTGAAGACAAAAGACAAATTCGACGAATTGAAGACGCAAACGACCAAAAAGCTCAAAAGTACAAAATACAATCAATGAGGTTCCAATTATTGATAAGAAACGTCTCAAAATTACAAGAGTACAAGATTCAAAACGCAAAGTACAAGATATTAAATTATTCGCAAGGACGTTCGAAAATCCGGAACCGGGACCAGAGTCAACTCTCAACGCTTGACGCAACGGACTAAAAATTACAAGTTAACTATGCACATAAATATAATATAATATTTAAATAATTCTTATAATTATTTATATATTATATTATTAAAAACCGTCGGCAGAAAAAACAAAGGCATGTGAGCCTCTCCAGCTGGCCATGCGATCGCATGGCCTAGAAGGCATAAATCCATGCGATCGCATGAGCCCCTTTTCCAGATCACAGGCCTATAAAAATCGAGCTTTGGTGCACCATTTATCAATCCATAATATCAATCTCTCTATCTATATACGTAATATATATATATATATATATATATATATATATATATATATATATATATATATATATATATATATATATATTTATTATATTTTAATTTTAATTTTAATTTTAATTTTAATTCTAATAATAAGGGTATGTTAGCGAATGTTGTAAGGGTGTAAGTCGAAATTCTGTCCGTGTAACGCTACGCTATTTTTAATCATTGTAAGTTATGTTCAACCTTTTTACATTAATGTCTCGTAGCTAAGTTATTATTATGCTTATTTAATCCGAAGTAATCATGATGTTGGGCTAAAAATATTAAAATTGGGTAATTGGGCTTTGTACCATAATTGGAGTTTGGACAAAAGAACGACACTTGTGGAAATTAGACTATGGGCTATTAATGGGCTTTATATTTGTTTAACTAAATGATAGTTTGTTAATGTTAATATAAAGATTTACAATTGGGCATCCCTATAAATAACCATTTACACTCGATCGGACACGATGGGCGGGGTATTTATATGTACGAATAATCGTTCATTTAACCGGACACGGGAATGGATTAATAGCCACTAGAATTATTAAAACAGGGGTGAAATTATGTACAAGGACACTTGGCATAATTGATAACAAAGTATTAAAACCTTGGGTTACACTCAGTCGACATTCTGGTGTAATTATTAAACAAAGTATTAAAATGTTGTTACAGTTTAAGTCCCCAATTAGTTGGAATATTTGACTTCGTGTATAAGGATAATTTGACGAGGACACTCGCACTTTATATTTATGACTGATGGACTGTTATGGACAAAAACCAGACGGACATATTAAATAATCCAGGACAATTAACCCATGGGCATAAAACTAAAATCAACACGTCAAACATCATGATTACGGAAGTTTAAATAAGCATAATTCTTTTATTTCATATTTAATTTCCTTTATTTTATATTTAATTGCACTTCTAATTATAGCACTTTTATTTATTGTTATTGTATTTAATTGCACTTTTAATTATCGTACTTTTTAATTATCGCAAATTTATTTTATCGCACTTTTATATATCGCAATTTCATTATCGTTATTTACTTTACTCTTTAAATTAAGTCTTTTATTTATTTAATATTTTACATTTTGTTTTAACTGCAACTAAAGTTTTAAATTCGACAAACCGGTCATTAAACGGTAAAAACCCCCCTTTATAATAATAATATTACTTATATATATATATATTTGTATTTTTATAAATTAAACTAATATAGCGTTAAGCTTTGATTAAAAGATTTTTCCTGTGGAACGAACCGGACTTACTAAAAACTACACTATTGTACGATTAGGTACACTGCCTATAAGTGTTGTAGCAAGGTTTAAGTATATACATTCAATAAATAAATAAATATCTTGTGTAAAATTGTATCGTATTTAATAGTATTTCCTGCTAAAATTTAATAGTATTTTATACCCCTTAGCTTTAACCATCAAGTATTTTTGGCGCCGCTGCCGGGGAACAATCTAGCTTAAAAGCCGAAAGCGCAACGCTAATATATAAAAAAAAAATTATTTTTAGTTTACTTTTATTAAAATACGCTTTTGTAAAAATACGTTTTAATATATTCGAAAATATAGAAAGAAAACAAAAATATAAATATTTTTAAGAGTTTGTTAAATATTTAAGTTCTATAAAAGTTTCTTTATCTTTATTTTATAAAAATATAAGTTTTATTTAATTTATATAAATATATTACATAAATATATAAAACAGAAAATTCAAAACAGAAAAAAAAATATATATATATATATAAAAACACTCGGGCCTGCTACTGTAGCAGCCCGTAACCTGGCCCAAAACCTCAGCTCATGCGATCGCATGAGCCCGAAGGCATAAACTCATGCGATCGCATGAGAGTATCTGACACGCCAACTGCAACCCTAAAACTGCATTAATTACGGGTATTATTATTATTATTATTTAATAAACCCTAATTAGGTTTTATTATTTAATTAGTTATTAGTTTTTAGATTTAATTTATATATTTAGTTTAATTAGTTTAATTAAATTTTAAAATTAATAGTTTTATTAAATAAATAATATAAAAATAATATTTTTATAAAAATTGTAATTTTTACAACTTTTAGTATATTTTTATATTTTGTCCCTTTTTAATTGTTTTAGCGTAATTTTTTGTATTTTTCGCTCGTATTTAGTTTTAATTCATAGTTTTTGCCATAGTTATTTTTATTTCTAGATTTTTAGGCCTTGCCGTAAAATCCCTTAAGTGCTTTTTCTTTAGACTAAGATTTAAGTGCTTTAGAATTTTGCGACGCCTTTTTTAAGTTTTAGTACCTTTTTAAGATATTGCCATTTGGGATATAGTTTTTCCTGTAAGCTTTAATATTTTTTGACGCCTTTTACCTATGTATCAATTATCATTCCAATTAGTAATCTCAATTTGCGATTATAATTTTAAGTTAGTGATAGTAATAAGGTTGGGTTAGTCAAGTATTTTTAAGTTTAATAAGTCACTCTTTTTCTTTCTTATTTTTTCGATCTTTTCTTTTTCGACCTTTTTCGACGCGCTCTTTTTCTTTCTTATTTCTCGCCATTCTAGTTTTAGGACATAGATTTTTATTCTACTTCTTATCTAAATTTCTTAAAATTACGAAAATTTATTTTAAGTGGTTAAATTGATAGACATCAAAATTTTCTGGTTCGTAGTAATAGTTGGATTTGTACGTGGACCGGGTTATTGGAGCCAAACAGTACTCAATTATATTGAGACCAAACGAATCATGCCCCTCTGCTGCATCTTTTGGCTATTCGAAAAGTGGGCAAAATCAGAAAAGTCTATTAATTGGATAACTTATATAAATTTTTTTCTTTCCTTTTAAAAACTAATAGGATATTCAGTGAATGCACCGAGCAAGATGTTCACCACCTTTTGTACGTTCACCACCTGTAACTCTATCAAGACATCTAGCAAATATTACCGCCGTTGATTTTTCTTTAGAATCGTCATCCAGTCGACCAAGTACTCCAATTCAAATTTCCGATAATCCATTTTTTGAACCCGACCTCACAATTGAGAATCCGGAGAATATTCAGGGACGATTCATAGATCCTGAACCATTAAATTTTCCTCCGGAACCACCAATCATTCAAACAGAGATTGTTGAGGAATGAACCATTAAATCAGAATCCTCTAGTGATTCCGATTCAACAAATTCAATTATGGAGAATCTGGAACCTTTAAGTATGGAAGACCAAATGAGAGCTAAACGCACTGGCCAAGGTCACGCAATTACTCATCCAGACATTAATGCACCAGATTATGAAATCAAAGGACAAATTCTACACATGGTGACTAATCAATGCCAATTTAGTGGTGCGCCGAAGGAAGATCCAAATGAACATCTTCGTACCTTTAATAGGATCTGCACTCTATTTAAAATCCGAGAAGTGGAGGATGAACAGATATATCTCATGTTATTTCCCGGAACTTTAAAGGGAGAAGCCAAAGATTGGTTGGAATCGTTACCTGAAGGGGCGATTGATACATGGGACGTTTTAGTTGAAAAATTTCTTAAACAATTCTTTCCGGTATCTAAAGCCGTAAGACTTCAAGGAGAAATTGTTACCTTCACACAGAAGCCGAATGAAACTCTATATGAGGCATGGACAAGATTTGGAAAGTTATTAAGAGGATGTCCGCAACATGGTTTAGACACCTGTCAAATAGTACAAATATTCTACCAAGGATGCGACATCACTACAAGGAAAGACATCGATATAGCAGCTGGTGGTTCTATTATGAAGAAAACCGAAACTGATGCTTACAAAATTATTGATAACACTGCTTCCCACTCACATGAGTGGCATCAAGAAAAAGATATCGTTAGATCATCTAAAGCAGCTAGAGCCGATTCTAGCCATGACTTAGATTCCATTTCCGCAAAGATAGATGCTGTGGAGAGACGAATGGAAAAGATGACTAAAGATATCCACTCAATACGAATTAGTTGTGAGCAGTGTGGAGGACCACATTTGACAAAAGATTGTCTCAGTATTGAATTAACAATGGAACAAAGAGAGAATGTTTCATATCTAAACCAAAGGCCTGGAAATAATCATCAGAATAATTATCAACCGCCAAGACCGATCTACAATCAAAACCAGAATTATAATCGAAATATTCCATACAACAACCAACAAGGTCCTAGCAATCAACAAGTATCCAATAATACTTACAACCAGCAAAGACCTAATTTTCAAAACAAACCACCACAAACTGATGATAAAAAGCCGAATTTAGAAGATATGATGACGAAGCTAGTTGAAACTCAAACGCAGTTTTTCACATCTCAAAAACAAACTAATGAACAAAATGCTCAAGCATTTAGAAATCAACAAGCTTCTATTCAAAACTTGGAATAAGAAGTAAGTAACCTAGCAAGGTTAATAGGTGAAAGAAAACCGGGAAGTTTACCTAGTGATACAAATGCTAACCCCCGGAATGAAACAGCTAAAGCCATTACCACAAGAAGTGGTACAATACTTAAACCACCTGAAATACCTGTAACTTCTGATGAAGCTATTCCTACTCCACAAGAACCACAACCTGATCAAGATAAGGAAAAAGAACCGGTAGTTGAAAAGGTTAATGAAGCTAACACAGTTAAGGCTAAACCTTATGTTAAACCATACCAACCACCACTTCCTTACCCGAGTAAAATGAAAAAAGAGAAACTTGAAGCCGAGCAATCCAAATTCTTTGATATGTTTAAACAGATAAATGTAAATCTTCCTTTCATTGATGTGATTTCAGGAATGCCTAGATATGCTAAATTTTTGAAAGATCTAATCTCAAATAGAAAGAAAATGGAAGAACTCTCGGCTGTTACTATGAATGCTAATTGTTCAGCAGTGCTGTTGAATAAGATACCAGAAAAACTATCTGATCCAGGAAGTTTCACAATTCCATGTTTTCTGGGTAGTCTTAGTTCAATAGAAGCATTGGCAGACTTAGGTGCTAGTATAAATTTAATGCCGTATTCACTATACGCTAAACTAGACCTTGGAGAATTGAAACCAACCAGAATAAGTATACAACTAGCCAATCGATCAATAAAATATCCTAGAGGAATAATGGAGAACATGCTAGTTAAAGTTGGTACTTTAGTATTTCCAGTAGATTTTGTTGTTCTGGACATGGAAGAAGATTCTCAAGTTCCTCTCATATTAGGAAGACCATTCTTAAACATGGCTAAAGCAATGATAGACATGTTTGGTAAGAAACTGACCCTAAGTATAGAGGACGAGAGTGTTACCTTTTCAGTTGATAGAGCAATGCAACAACCGCAATCTGCAGATGATACATGTTATTATATTCAAACTATAGATTCACATGCAGAATTGTTGGAGGAATTTCCAGAATTACAAGAAACATGAGAATGTTCTTTAGGAGAAGGAAATGAACCAATTGATGAAGCTGAAATGTTAGCTACACTAATAGCAAATGGATATGAACCAACAACAGAAGAAATTCAAATGCTAAAAGAAGAAGACAGATATCGATATAAATCATCGATAGAAGAACCACCGAAATTAGAGTTAAAGCCACTTCTAAACCATTTGGAATATGCTTATTTACATGGTGAATCTGAATTACCTGTAATAATATCGTCTTCTCTTACTGAAAATGAGAAATCATAACTCATTTCTGTGTTGAAAGCTCATAAACCAGCCATTGCATGGAAGATTCATGATATTAAAGGAATAAGTCCTTCGTATTGCACACATAAAATCCTTATGGAAGAAGGTCATAAAACGTATGTGCAACGCCAACGAAGACTAAATCTGAATATGCAAGATGTAGTTAAAAAGAAATTATTAAACTGCTAGACGCAGGTCTAATTTATCTAATTTCTGATAGTCCATGGGTAAGCCCAGTTCAATGCGTGCCTAAGAAGGGTGGCATGACTGTCATTACAAATGAAAAAAATGAGCTTATTCCTACTAGGACTGTAACAGGATGGCGTGTTTGTATTGATTATAGAAAATTAAATGACGCCACCAGAAAAGATCACTTTCCCTTACCTTTTATTGATCAAATATTGGAAAGATTAGCCGGAAACAGTTACTATTGTTTTCTTGATGGATTTTCCGGATATTTTCAAATTCCAATAGCACCCGAAGATCAAGAGAAAACCACGTTCACGTGCCCTTATGGTACTTTTGCTTACAAACGCATGCCATTTGGACTTTGCAACGCCCCTGCAACCTTTCAAAGGTGCATGATGGCGATTTTTCACGACATGATAGAAGAATGCATGGAAGTTTTCATGGATGACTTTTCAGTCTTCGGTGATACATTTGAATCATGTCTAGTTAATCTGGAACGAATGCTTATTAGATGCGAACAATTAAATCTAGTACTTAATTGGGAGAAATGCCATTTCATGGTTAAAGAAGGCATCGTTCTTGGACATAAAATTTCAAAAGAAGGAATTGAAGTGGATAGAGCTAAAGTAGATGTAATTGCTAAACTTCCACATTCCACCAATGTTAGAGGAGTTAGGAGTTTTTTAGGGCATGCCGGTTTTTACCGACGTTTCATAAAAGATTTTTCTAAAATTGCCACTCCTATGAATAAACTCCTAGAAAAGGATGCTCCATTCATCTTTTCAGATGAATGCATCAAATCTTTTAATATTCTTAAAGATAAACTCACTAATGCGCCGATCATGATAACACCAAATTGGAATCTACCGTTTGAACTAATGTGCGATGCAAGTGATTTTGCAATGGGAGCCGTTTTAGGACAAAGGATTGAAAAAAGATTTCAACCTATATATTATGCTAGTAAGACGTTACAAGGAGCACAAGCGAATTACACAACTACTGAAAAAGAACTCCTTGCTATTGTCTTTGCTTTTGACAAATTTCGTTCATATCTCGTTCTAGCAAAAACGGTGGTCTATACCGACCATTCTGCTCTTAGATACCTATTTTCGAAACAAGATGCCAAACCAAGATTAATCCGTTGGATCTTACTCTTACAAGAGTTCTATATTGAAATCCGAGATAAAAGAGGATCAGAAAATCTCGCCGCTGATCATCTTTCTCGTCTTGAAAATCCCGAATTAGAAGTTCTAAATGAATCGGCCATACAAGACAACTTTCCTGATGAATATCTATTGAAGATAGATTATACTGAAATTCCATGGTTTGCAGACTATGCAAACTACTTAGTATGTGGATTCCTTGAAAAAGGATTATCGTACCAAAAACGAAAGAAATTCTTTAGTGATATAAAACACTATTTCTGGGAAGATCCACATCTGTTTAAAAGTTGTCCAGATGGAATAATACGCCGATATGTATTTGGAGATGAAGCTAGTAAAATTTTAAACCATTGTCACACAGGACCAACAGGAGGGCATTATGGGCCTCAACTAACAGCAAGAAAAGTTTATGATGCTGGATTCTATTAGCCTACAATTTACAAAGACGTACACCTTCTTTGTAAATCCTGTGATGCTTGTCAAAGGACCGGAAAAATATGTCAACGTGATGAAATGCCACAAAATGTCATTCAAGTATGTGAAGTATTTGACATTTGGGGTATTGACTTTATGGGTCCATTTCCAAAATCTCATAATAATCTCTACATTCTCGTAGCCATTGATTATGTATCCAAATGGGCGGAAGCACAAGCTCTCCCAACTAACGATGCACGAGTTGTAGTCAACTTTTTAAAACGTCTTTTTGCAAGGTTTGGAACACCGAAAGCTTTAATAAGTGATCGGGGAACTCATTTCTGTAATAATCAACTTGAGAAAGTTCTTAAAAGATATGGAGTAACTCATAAAATCTCCACAGCATATCATCCACAAACAAGTGGACAAGTTGAAAATACCAACCGAGCTTTAAAACGTATTCTAGAAAAAACCGTAGGATCAAATCCGAAGGAATGGTCCATTAAATTGGAGGATGCACTCAGGGCTTTTAGAACAGCCTACAAAACTCCAATTGGAACCACACCTTTTAAACTCGTCTACGGAAAAGCATGTCATCTTCCAGTAGAAATTGAACACAAAGCATTTTGGACTTTGAAGACATGTAATCTTGATTTACATGAAGCTGGATGTCTACGATTAAGTCAACTAAACGAATTAGAAGAATTAAGACATGAAGCATACGAAAATTCGTTAATCTATAAAGAAAGAACGAAGAAATGGCATGATAAAAGAATCAGAAGTTCAAAAGAATTTAAAGAAGGAGACAGAGTTCTTCTTTTCAATTCACGATTCAAGCTATTTTCTGAAAAATTGAAATCAAGATGGTCTGGACCATTCATAGTCAAAAGAGTTTTCCCATATGGAACGATAGAATTAATAAATTCAAATGGAATTGAATTTAAAATTAATGGTCACAGAGTTAAACATTACATAGATAATCTGATGGAAGTCGACAACGAAGTTAATCACAATTTCGATACCACAGCTAACTAAGTGTGGGGAGAATCAAGTCTTTTAAGGATTTTATGTATTTCTGTTAGAGTTAGATTGTCTGTTTTCGTGTAGTTCTTGAAAATGGAACCCGAATAGTCTTTCCCTAGCAGACCCTAAAGAACTAGTCTTCTCCCCCCATTCTGAATTTTTATTTTTTTTTAGAAAATGAAGACTGCCTGTGAACTAAACCATGGTCTAATGCTACACGCTTTGATGACTAAACGTAATAATGACACACTTCTGAGTGAACTAGTATCAGTAATCAGAGAAAGATTGGACGGAGTAAGAAAAGAATCCAGATGCGAAGATAATAAGTTACAATTTGGTAAAGGAAAATCAAAATCCGCAGCGAAAAGAAGAGCACGACACCTAGAAAGATGTCACAAATGCGGAAAATGGTCACATGGAGGTAAATGTTCAAATAATAAAACCTATTCAAATACCGAATTTGTTACTTTATGCAGAGACGGACCGTTCATATGTTTAGAAGAAAAAACACTGAATGCTCGAGGTTACGCCTATGTAGCTATGGAAAACCAATTAAACCGACTATCTTATGAATGGGATAGATCATATAACTAAGAATACTATCTCACAGGTAAGTCTGTACAGTTTTTTATTTTTTTTAATTTTATTTTTAACCTTTTGATAATAAACGCTAATTTGTTCGCTATAAAGTATTAAATTGGTATTGAATGATATTAGGTTTGGCGACCGAAATTATTGATATCATTCAAAAATTTATTACATCACTGCGAAATTTAACGTTTATTCTTAAGGTATAAATATCTTTAATCAATTAACCCAAAATATTTCAAAAATTCGTCATGAGTTAAATTAGGTCATGAAACCGAAATTACTTTACCGAAAAGAGGGGCGCATATTTTTGATAATATTTGATTGATTAAAGTGGGATAAAAGCCAAAAAGATTTTTAATTTTATTTTTTACCATGTTTTTAAAATTAATATATAAATATTAAATTAATATTTTGAACTTTGTAAAATCAATATATTTAAGTTTGTAAATATTTGAAAAATTAATCTTTTTAATATAAGTTTGTATGTATAAAAACAAATATATAATATAAGTTTGGTGTGAATTAATAATATGAATTTTTAATTAAGTTTGGTGTGAATTTTTAATTTTATGCATTTTAAATTTAAGTTTGGTGTGAATTTAAAAACAAAAATTTACTTTATTTCGCTAAGTTAAAAATATGTTTTTTAAAATTCGTCGTGAGTTGAAGACTAGGTCGTTGAACCGAAATTGCTTTACCCGAGGGAGGGACGAGAACTTTTATTATCATTATTTTTAATCTTATTGAATTAAAGTATGCCAAAAAAATTAAAGAATCCAAAAATCTTTACTTTTAAAACCACACTTTGATTTGATAAATTTTAAAATTTTGTCGAGAGACAGACTAGGACGACGATCCGAAACACCCTCGCTCCTAAAGGAAATCAAATTTTTAAAATTTTATTAATTTTATGTTTTATAAAGTATAACCTTTAAAAAAAAAAGCCAAATCACTGTAGCCGGCACCCCATGCGATCGCATGGGGTTTGCACTTGGAACCCATGCGATCGTATGGGGACCAAATGCAGGCCAGACTCAAAACAGACAGCAGGTCTGTCTTCTCCACACAACACACACACAAACACGAAACTCTCTCAAAACCTCACCAAATTTCATCATTTTTCCACCGTAATTAATCATTTTTCTTGCTCTAATCATGCCTAGATTCTCATTCTTCAGCAAAATGGTAAAAATTACACCCCTAAACTCTCTAAATTCCTAGTTTTTGTGATAATTACCAATTTTTTACCTAATGCAATTTTGTTAATTTCTAGTGTAATTAGTGTTAAATTGTTAGTATTTTATGCATGTATAACCTAGATTGATGCTATTTAACATGATTTGAAGCCAAAAACTTCAAAATTTTTAGAAATCTAGGGTTTGTGTTCTTGAGCAATTTGGGGCTTTTTGATATAAACAGGTTATGGCCGATTTTTGTCATGAATTATTGCTAAATTGAGTAGTGTAACATGTTTAGATAGTTAAATGATCCAAACATTGATCCTAAACATGATTTTTGGAGATTAAAGTGGACTTTTTAAGTCCAAAATTCATGAACTTGATTAATTTGATATATTTGCCATTTGAGACTTGTTTAATTATTAGTAATGACAATTTTGACATGTTATTTGAGTTAAAAGCTTATGAACTTTGTATACATTTTCATATGTGCTTATTTGAAAAGTGTAGAATTGTGAAAAATTGTGAAAATGTGTATAAGTTTAATTTTGATTTAACATGTTATAGTGATTGTTTTAAGTTGTTATTTTGCTAACACTAATGCATATTTGGATGCACAAATTTTGTGTTTAATGTGTCTTGCAGAAAGCCGATACTGGAGGTTCAGGAGCATCATCATCTAGACGACCAGCACCAGCACCAGAACCAAAAATGCAACACGAACAAGAACCACAACAAGAACCACAACAACAGCCTGATCAGCACATACCTTATTATGATCCGGTACAGTTTGTTGATGAATTCATAGTATTCCCAATGAGGCCGCCAGTAGAATTCCCAACGATTCATGAGCACACTCTGCATCCTAATCTGAGATTTGATAGGAGATGGAGAGATTACGAGACATATCAAAGGAACAAATTCAAATTGGTAACAAAAAATGTAGAGGTGCCAAGGGTAATCGATTGGGCCCCTTTGGAAACGGTCCATCTAGCTGACCGTGTTAGACAGCTTTTGGTATAAAGGTATGGCAGTTCTTCTTTTAAAGATTGGGAACGTCTTTTCACCATTCGTAGACCTGTATATAAGGAATGGTGTGTTGAGTTTATGAGTACTGTATCACTTGATACAAATATAGTTAGAATAGATGATAGAAGATTTCTTAGGTTTATCCTTGGCGGTAGGATGTACAGAATGTCCATGCTGGACATGGCCAGGGCCTTACAGATATATACTCCTGGTGAGTTGCTATTACCCGATTGTACAAATTTGATTCATTATGGTGAAAGGGTAGATAGCAACTTTGACGCTGACACCATTTGGAGGCGTATGTCACATTTTGATGTTTTTACACGAGCAGGAGGACACTCCTATACACATATTGACAGAGCCGAGCTTCGTATTATTCATAGATTTTTGGCTAACTCGATTACATAGAGAGGTCACAATAAATAAAAAATTACCTTACATGATTTATTCTACCTAAAGTGTATTCGGGATCCTAGAAGCTTTGTCAATATCCCTTACTGTGTTGCTTTTTATTTATCTAAAATGGTAGAGGGAATGCAGGAAGGGAGTATAATAGGAGGAGGTATTTTTGTTACTCTCATTGGAGAGTATTTAGGTGTTGATAGGAACCAAGGGGGTCCATTACAGCTTAGTAGAGAACAGGTTGAGCCCATAGGATTGAAAGTTTATGTGGGTGCTAAGGTATTGAAAAGTAGACGTAACCAGGCAGTACCTTATGAGGGATCTCATCCTCAGGTAGAGGGAGGCTCGGACGAGGAAATGGAGGAGGCGGAAGGCATTAGGTGAAATGTCCCGTTCTTATTGATTAAAAACGTTCCATATTAATTGATTTCGTTGCGATGTTTTGACCTCTATATGAGACGTTTTTCAAAGACTGCATTCATTTTTAAAACAAACCATAACCTTTATTTCATAAATAAAGGTTTAAAAAGCTTTACGTAGATTATCAAATAATGATAATCTAAAATATCCTGTTTACACACGACCATTACATAATGGTTTACAATACAAATATGTTACATCGAAATCAGTTTCTTGAATGCAGTTTTTACACAATATCATACAAACATGGACTCCAAATCTTGTCCTTATTTTATTATGCAACAGCGGAAGCTCTTAATATTCACCTGAGAATAAACATGCTTTAAACGTCAACAAAAATGTTGGTGAGTTATAGGTTTAACCTATATATATCAAATCGTAACAATAGACCACAAGATTTCATATTTCGATACACATCCCATACATAGAGATAAAAATCATTCATATGGTGAACACCTGGTAACCGACAATAACAAGATGCATATATAAGAATATCCCCATCATTCCGGGACACCCTTCGGATATGATATAAATTTCGAAGTACTAAAGCATCCGGTACTTTGGATGGGGTTTGTTAGGCCCAATAGATCTATCTTTAGGATTCGCGTCAATTAGGGTGTCTGTTCCCTAATTCTTAGATTACCAGACTTAATAAAAAGGGGCATATTCGATTTCGATAATTCAACCATAGAATGTAGTTTCACGTACTTGTGTCTATTTTGTAAATCATTTATAAAACCTGCATGTATTCTCATCCCAAAAATATTAGATTTTAAAAGTGGGACTATAACTCACTTTCACAGATTTTTACTTCGTCGGGAAGTAAGACTTGGCCACTGTTGATTCACGAACCTATAACAATATATACATATATATTAAAGTATGTTCAAAATATATTTACAACACTTTTAATATATTTTGATGTTTTAAGTTTATTAAGTCAGTTGTCCTCGTTAGTAACCTATAACTAGTTGTCCACAGTTAGATGTACAGAAATAAATCGATAAATATTATCTTGAATCAATCCACGACCCAGTGTATACGTATCTCAGTATTGATCACAACTCAAACTATATATATTTTGGAATCAACCTCAACCCTGTATAGCTAACTCCAACATTCACATATAGAGTGTCTATGGTTGTTCCGAAATATATATAGATGTGTCGACATGATAGGTCGAAACATTGTATACGTGTCTATGGTATCTCAAGATTACATAATATACAATACAAGTTGATTAAGTTATGGTTGGAATAGATTTGTTACCAATTTTCACGTAGCTAAAATGAGAAAAATTATCCAATCTTGTTTTACCCATAACTTCTTCATTTTAAATCCGTTTTGAGTGAATCAAATTGCTATGGTTTCATATTGAACTCTATTTTATGAATCTAAAACAGAAAAAGTATAGGTTTATAGTCGGAAAAATAAGTTACAAGTCGTTTTTGTAAAGGTAGTCATTTCAGTCGAAAGAACGACTTCTAGATGACCATTTTAGAAAACATACTTCCACTTTGAGTTTAACCATAATTTTTGGATATAGTTTCATGTTCATAATAAAAATCATTTTCTCAGAATAACAACTTTTAAATCAAAGTTTATCATAGTTTTTAATTAACTAACCCAAAACAGCCCGCGGTGTTACTACGACGGCGTAAATCCGATTTTACGGTGTTTTTCGTGTTTCCAGGTTTTAAATCATTAAGTTAGCATATCATATAGATATAGAACATGTGTTTAGTTGATTTTAAAAGTCAAGTTAGAAGGATTAACTTTTGTTTGCGAACAAGTTTAGAATTAACTAAACTATGTTCTAGTGATTACAAGTTTAAACCTTCGAATAAGATAGCTTTATATGTATGAATCGAATGATGTTATGAACATCATTACTACCTTAATTTCCTTGGATAAACCTACTGGAAAAGAGAAAAATGGATCTAGCTTCAATGGATCCTTGGATGGCTCGAAGTTCTTGAAGCAGAATCATGACACGAAAACAAGTTCAAGTAAGATCATCACTTGAAATAAGATTGTTATAGTTATATAAATTGAACCAAAGTTTGAATATGATTATTACCTTGTATTAGAATGATAACCTACTTTAAGAAACAAAGATTTCTTGAGGTTGGATGATCACCTTACAAGATTGGAAGTGAGCTAGCAAACTTGAAAGTATTCTTGATTTTATGAAACTAGAACTTTTGGAATTTATGAAGAACACTTAGAACTTGAAGATGGAACTTGAGAGAGATCAATTAGATGAAGAAAATTGAAGAATGAAAGTGTTTGTAGGTGTTTTTGGTCGTTGGTGTATGGATTAGATATAAATGATATGTAATTTTGTTTTCATGTAAATAAGTCATGAATGATTACTCATATTTTTGTAATTTTATGAGATATTTCATGCTAGTTGCCAAATGATGGTTCCCACATGTGTTAGGTGACTCACATGGGCTGCTAAGAGCTGATCATTGGAGTGTATATAACAATAGTACATACATCTAAAAGCTGTGTATTGTACGAGTACGAATACGGGTGCATACGAGTAGAATTGTTGATGAAACTGAACGAGGATGTAATTGTAAGCATTTTTGTTAAGTAGAAGTATTTTGATAAGTGTATTGAAGTCTTTCAAAAGTGTATAAATACATATTAAAACACTACATGTATATACATTTTAACTGAGTCGTTAAGTCATCGTTAGTCGTTACATGTAAGTGTTGTTTTGAAACCTTTAGGTTAACGATCTTGTTAAATGTTGTTAACCCAATATTTATAATATCAAATGAGATTTTAAATTATTATATTATCATGATATTATCATGTATGAATATCTCTTAATATGATATATATACATTAAATGTCTTTACAACGATAATCGTTACATATATGTCTCGTTTAAAAATCATTAAGTTAGTAGTCTTGTTTTTACATATGTAGTTCATTGTTAATATACTTTATGATATGTTTTCTTATCATAGTATCATGTTAACTATATATATATATCCATATATATATATCATCATATAGTTTTTACAAGTTTTAACGTTCGTGAATCACCGATCAACTTGGGTGGTCAATTGTCTATATGAAACATATTTCAATTAATCAAGTCTTAACAAGTTTGATTGCTTAACATGTTGGAAACATTTAATCATGTAAATATCAATCTCAATTAATATATATAAACATGGAAAAGTTCGGGTCACTACAGTACCTACCCGTTAAATAAATTTCGTCCCGAAATTTTAAGCTGTTGAAGGTGTTGACGAATCTTCTGGAAATAGATGCGGGTATTTCTTCTTCATCTGATCTTCACACTCCCAGGTGAACTCGGGTCCTCTACGAGCATTCCATCGAACCTTAACAATTGGTATCTTGTTTTGCTTAAGTCTTTTAACCTCACGATCCATTATTTCGACGGGTTCTTCGATGAATTGAAGTTTTTCGTTGATTTGGATTTCATCTAACGGAATAGTGAGATCTTCTTTAGCAAAACATTTCTTTAAATTCGAGATGTGGAAAGTGTTATGTACAGCCGCGAGTTGTTGAGGTAACTCTAGTCGGTAAGCTACTGGTCCGACACGATCAATAATCTTGAATGGTCCAATATACCTTGGATTTAATTTCCCTCGTTTACCAAATCGAACAACGCCTTTCCAAGGTGCAACTTTAAGCATGACCATCTCTCCAATTTCAAATTCTATATCTTTTCTTTTAATGTCAGCGTAGCTCTTTTGTCGACTTTGGGCGGTTTTCAACCGTTGTTGAATTTGGATGATCTTCTCCGTAGTTTCTTGTATAATCTCCGGACCCGTAATCAGTCTATCCCCCACTTCACTCCAACAAATCGGAGACCTGCACTTTCTACCATAAAGTGCTTCAAACGGCGCCATCTCAATGCTTGAATGGTAGCTGTTGTTGTAGGAAAATTCTGCTAATGGTAGATGTCGATCCCAACTGTTTCCGAAATCAATAACACATGCTCGTAGCATGTCTTCAAGCGTTTGTATCGTCCTTTCTCTCTGCCCATCAGTTTGTGGATGATAGGCAGTACTCATGTCTAGACGAGTTCCTAATGCTTGCTGTAATGTCTGCCAGAATCTTGAAATAAATCTGCCATCCCTATCAGAGATAATAGAGATTGGTATTCCATGTCTGGAGACGACTTCCTTCAAATACAGTCGTGCTAACTTCTCCATCTTGTCATCTTCTCTTATTGGTAGGAAGTGTGCTGATTTGGTGAGACGATCAACTATTACCCAAATAGTATCAAAACCACTTGCAGTCCTTGGCAATTTAGTGATGAAATCCATGGTAATGTTTTCCCATTTCCATTCCGGGATTTCGGGTTGTTGAAGTAGACCTGATGGTTTCTGATGCTCAGCTTTGACCTTAGAACACGTCAAACATTCTCCTACGTATTTAGCAACATCGGCTTTCATACCCGGCCACCAAAAATGTTTCTTGAGATCCTTGTACATCTTCCCCGTTCCAGGATGTATTGAGTATCTGGTTTTATGAGCTTCTCTAAGTACCATTTCTCTCATATCTCCAAATTTTGGTACCCAAATCCTTTCAGCCCTATACCGGGTTCCGTCTTCCCGAATATTAAGATGCTTCTCTGATCCTTTGGGTATTTCATCCTTTAAATTTCCCTCTTTTAAAACTCCTTGTTGCGCCTCCTTTATTTGAGTAGTAATGTTATTATGAATCATTATATTCATAGATTTTACTCGAATGGGTTCTCTGTCCTTCCTGCTCAAGGCATCGGCTACCACATTTGCCTTCCCCGAGTGGTAACGAATCTCAAAGTCGTAATCATTCAATAATTCAATCCACCTACGCTGCCTCATATTCAGTTGTTTCTGATTAAATATGTGTTGAAGACTTTTGTGGTCGGTATATATAATACTTTTGACCCCATATAAGTAGTGCCTCCAAGTCTTTAATGCAAAAACAACCGCGCCTAATTCCAAATCATGCGTCGTATAATTTTGTTCGTGAATCTTCAATTGTCTAGACGCATAAGCAATCACCTTCGTTCGTTGCATTAATACACAACCGAGACCTTGCTTTGATGCATCACAATAAATCACAAAATCATCATTCCCTTCAGGCAATGACAATATAGGTGCCGTAGTTAGCTTTTTCTTCAATAACTGAAACGCTTTCTCTTGTTCATCATTCCATTCAAATTTCTTCCCTTTATGCGTTAATGCAGTCAAGGGTTTTGCTATTCTGGAAAAGTCTTGGATGAACCTTCTGTAGTAACCAGCTAGTCCTAAAAACTGGCGTATGTGTTTCGGAGTTTTCGGGGTTTCCCACTTTTCAACAGTTTCTATCTTTGCCGGATCCACCTTAATACCTTCTTTGTTCACTATGTGACCGAGGAATTGAACTTCTTCCAACCAAAATGCACACTTGGAAAACTTAGCGTACAATTCTTCCTTCCTCAATACTTCTAACACCTTTCTCAAATGTTCACCGTGTTCTTGGTCATTCTTTGAGTAAATAAGTATGTCATCAATGAAAACAATGACAAACTTGTCAAGGTATGGTCCACACACTCGGTTCATAAGGTCCATGAACACAGCTGGTGCATTAGTTAAACCAAACGGCATGACCATAAACTCGTAATGACCGTAACGTGTTCTGAAAGCAGTCTTTGGAATATCATCTTCTTTCACCCGTATTTGATGATACCCGGAACGTAAGTCAATCTTTGAATAAACAGACGAGCCTTGTAGTTGATCAAATAAGTCGTCGATTCTCGGTAGTGGGTAGCGGTTCTTGATGGTAAGTTTGTTCAACTCTCGGTAGTCGATACACAACCTGAATGTACCATCTTTCTTCTTGACAAACAAAACAGGAGCTCCCCACGGTGATGTGCTTGGTCGAATGAAACCACGCTCTAAAAGTTCTTGTAATTGGCTTTGCAGTTCTTTCATCTCGCTGGGTGCGAGTCTGTAAGGAGCACGAGCTATTGGTGCAGCTCCTGGTACAAGATCTATTTGAAATTCAACGGATCGATGTGGAGGTAATCCGGGTAATTCTTTCGGAAATACATCGGGAAATTCTTTTGCAATGGGAACATCATTGATGCTCTTTTCTTCAGTTTGTACTTTCTCGACGTGTGCTAGAACAGCATAGCAACCTTTTCTTATTAGTTTTTGTGCCTTCAAATTACTAATAAGATGTAGCTTCGTGTTGCCCTTTTCTCCGTACACCATTAAGGGTTTTCCTTTTTCTCGTATAATGCGAATTGCATTTTTGTAACAAACGATCTCCGCTTTCACTTCTTTCAACCAGTCCATACCGATTATCACATCAAAACTCCCTAACTCTACTGGTATCAAATCAATCTTAAATGTTTCGCTAACCAGTTTAATTTCTCGATTCCGACATATATTATCTGCTGAAATTAATTTACCATTTGCTAATTCGAGTAAAAATTTACTATCCAAAGGCGTCAATGGACAACTTAATTTAGCACAAAAATCTCTACTCATATAGCTTCTATCCGCACCCGAATCAAATAAAACGTAAGCAGATTTATTGTCAATAAGAAACGTACCCGTAATAAGCTCCGGGTCTTCCTGTGCCTCTACCGCATTAATATTGAAAACTCTTCCACGGCCTTGTCCATTCGTGTTCTCCTGGTTCGGGCAATTTCTAATAATGTGGCCTGGTTTTCCACATTTATAACAAACTACATTGGCATAACTTGCTCCGACACTACTTGCTCCGCCATTACTCGTTCCGACACCATTTGTTCCTTTCGTTCTATTAACCCCTGGTCCGTAGACCTCACACTTCGCCGCGCTATGACCATTTCTTTTACACTTGTTGCAAAATTTGGTGCAGAACCCCGAGTGATTCTTTTCACACCTTTGGCATAGCTGCTTCTGATTGTTGTTGTTGTTGCGGTTATTATTGTTGTTGGGATGATTGTTGTAGTTGCTGTTGTTGTTGTTGTTGTTGTTGGGCCGTTTGTTGTAGTTGCGATTGATGTTGCGATTGTTGGGATAATTGTTGCGATTATTGTTGTAATTGCTGTTGTTGTTGTATTGGTGATTCTTATCACCGTTTTCCTCCCACTTTCTTTTGACTTGCTTCACATTGACCTCTTCAGCAGTCTGTTCTTTAATTCTTTCTTCAATCTGGTTCACTAGTTTGTGAGCCATTCTACATGCCTGTTGTATGGAGGCGGGCTCGTGTGAACTTATATCTTCTTGGATTCTTTCCGGTAATCCTTTCACAAACGCGTCGATCTTCTCTTCCTCATCTTCGAATGCTCCCGGACACAATAGGCACAATTCTGTGAATCGTCTTTCGTACGTGGTAATATCAAATCCTTGGGTTCGTAACCCTCTAAGTTCTGTCTTGAGCTTATTGACCTCGGTTCTGGGACGGTACTTCTCGTTCATCAAGTGCTTGAATGCTGACCACGGTAGTGCGTACGCATCATCTTGTCCCACTTGCTCTAGATAGGTATTCCACCATGTTAACGCAGAACCTGTGAAGGTATGCGTAGCGTACTTCACTTTGTCCTCTTCAGTACACTTACTTATGGCAAACACCGATTCAACCTTCTCGGTCCACCGTTTCAATCCGATCGGTCCTTCGGTTCCATCAAATTCCAAAGGTTTGCAGGCAGTGAATTCTTTGTAGGTGCATCCTACACGATTTCCTGTACTGCTAGATCCAAGGTTATTGTTGGTATGTAGCGCAGCCTGTACTGCGGCTATGTTTGAAGCTAGAAAAGTACGGAATTCCTCTTCATTCATATTCACGGTGTGTCGAGTAGTCGGTGCCATTTCCTTCAAAATAGTTAAATGGAACAAGTTAATCATACAGAATATTAAGAGTAGTTAATAGTATTTCGTAGCATAATATGAACTCATTTATAAAAGCTTTTTCTTCATATTAGCGTTTTATAAGTTTAAATTCGGGTAGTACCTACCCGTTAAGTTCATACTTAGTAGCTAATATACAATTCAACTACTACAATTCTATATGAAAAACTGATTATAATAATATTTCGCGTTCAAACTTTTATACAATATTTTACAAACTTACAATACCGCTTATTTTACATAAAGCATGAAATATAGCACACAATAACTTTGATACAAGATAGTTGTGAAGACAATTCTAGCTAGTACACAAGTCGTTCAGCAAAGGCAATAAAGACACGTAATTCATACGTCCAGAAACAAGTCATGCATTCTGGTTTTACTAGGACTACTTCCCATCCTTGGTCTTGTGCAACATAACCGTTATGGCCGTTGATAAGACAGCGTGTTGTAACGTCATCAAAGGGACGAGGGTTACGTAATGTCCAACAGTCCCGTAATAATCTAAAAACCTCATTTCTTACCCCAATTACCGACTCCGTCACTTGTGGAAACGTTTTGTTTAATAGTTGTAGCCCGATGTTCTTGTTCTCACTTTGGTGAGAAGCGAACATTACTAATCCATAAGCATAACATGCTTCTTTATGTTGCATGTTAGCCACTTTTTCTAAATCACGAAGTCCAATATTCGGATATATTGAGTCAAAATAATTTCTTAACCCGTTGCGTAAAATAGCATTTGGGTTCCCCGCAATATATGCGTCAAAGTAAACACATCGTAACTTATGGGTTTCCCAATGTGATATCCCCCATCTTTCAAACGAAAGTCTCTTATAAACCAAGACATTCTTGGAACATTCTTCGAATGTCTTACAAACTGATCTCGCCTTAAATAGTTGTGCTGAAGAATTCTGGCCGACTTTAGACAAGATTTCATCAATCATGTCTCCGGGTAGGTCTCTTAAAATATTGGGTTGTCTATCCATTTTGTGTTTTTAAACTGTAAAATACACAAGAGTTAGATTCATAAAAAAATACTTATTAATACAAGCAATTTTTACATATATCATAAAGCATAAGAACACTATATTACATATATTACACCACACGAATACAACTATCTTATTCCGACTCGCTCGTTTCTTCTTCTTCGGTTTTGGTTCGTTTTGCCAAGTTTCTAGGGATATATGATGTTCCCCTAATACGAGCCGTCGTTGTCCACATTGGTTTAGAAAAACCTGGTGGTTTAGAGGTTCCCGGGTCATTGTTACAACTTAAGGACTTCGGGGGTTGACGATACATATAAAGTTCATCGGGGTTGGAATTAGATTTCTCTATTTTTATGCCCTTTCCCTTATTATTTTCTTTTGCCTTTTTAAATTCAGTTGGGGTAATTTCTATAACATCATCGGAATTCTCGTCGGAATCCGATTCATCGGAGAATTGGTAATCCTCCCAATATTTTGCTTCCTTGGCGGAAACACCATTGACCATAATTAACTTTGGTCGGTTGGTTGAGGATTTTCTTTTACTTAACCGTTTTATTATTTCCCCCACCGGTTCTATTTCTTCATCCGGTTCCGATTCTTCTTCCGGTTCCGATTCTTCTTCCGGTTCTGACTCTTCTTCCGGTTCCTCTTCGGGAACTTGTGAATCAGTCCACAAATCATTCCAATTTACATTTGACTCTTCATTATTATTAGGTGAGTCAATGGGACTTGTTCTAGAGGTAGACATCTATCACATAATATCAAACACGTTAAGAGATTAATATATCACATAATATTCATATGTTAAAAATATATAGTTTCCAACAAAAATGTTAAGCAATCATTTTTAAAGAAAACACGGTCGAAGTCCAGACTCACTAATGCATCCTAACAAACTCGATAAGACACACTAATGCAAATTTTCTGGTTCTCTAAGACCAACGCTCTGATACCAACTGAAATGTCCCGTTCTTATTGATTAAAAACGTTCCATATTAATTGATTTCGTTGCGAGGTTTTGACCTCTATATGAGACGTTTTTCAAAGACTGCATTCATTTTTAAAACAAACCATAACCTTTATTTCATAAATAAAGGTTTAAAAAGCTTTACGTAGATTATCAAATAATGATAATCTAAAATATCCTGTTTACACACGACCATTACATAATGGTTTACAATACAAATATGTTACATCGAAATCAGTTTCTTGAATGCAGTTTTTACACAATATCATACAAACATGGACTCCAAATCTTGTCCTTATTTTAGTATGCAACAGCGGAAGCTCTTAATATTCACCTGAGAATAAACATGCTTTAAACGTCAACAAAAATGTTGGTGAGTTATAGGTTTAACCTATATATATCAAATCGTAACAATAGACCACAAGATTTCATATTTCGATACACATCCCATACATAGAGATAAAAATCATTCATATGGTGAACACCTGGTAACCGACAATAACAAGATGCATATATAAGAATATCCCCATCATTCCGGGACACCCTTCGGATATGATATAAATTTCGAAGTACTAAAGCATCCGGTACTTTGGATGGGGTTTGTTAGGCCCAATAGATCTATCTTTAGGATTCGCGTCAATTAGGGTGTCTGTTCCCTAATTCTTAGATTACCAGACTTAATAAAAAGGGGCATATTCGATTTCGATAATTCAACCATAGAATGTAGTTTCACGTACTTGTGTCTATTTTGTAAATCATTTATAAAACCTGCATGTATTCTCATCCCAAAAATATTAGATTTTAAAAGTGGGACTATAACTCACTTTCACAGATTTTTACTTCGTCGGGAAGTAAGACTTGGCCACTGTTGATTCACGAACCTATAACAATATATACATATATATTAAAGTATGTTCAAAATATATTTACAACACTTTTAATATATTTTGATGTTTTAAGTTTATTAAGTCAGTTGTCCTCGTTAGTAACCTATAACTAGTTGTCCACAGTTAGATGTACAGAAATAAATCGATAAATATTATCTTGAATCAATCCACGACCCAGTGTATACGTATCTCAGTATTGATCACAACTCAAACTATATATATTTTGGAATCAACCTCAACCCTGTATAGCTAACTCCAACATTCACATATAGAGTGTCTATGGTTGTTCCGAAATATATATAGATGTGTCGACATGATAGGTCGAAACATTGTATACGTGTCTATGGTATCTCAAGATTACATAATATACAATACAAGTTGATTAAGTTATGGTTGGAATAGATTTGTTACCAATTTTCACGTAGCTAAAATGAGAAAAATTATCCAATCTTGTTTTACCCATAACTTCTTCATTTTAAATCCGTTTTGAGTGAATCAAATTGCTATGGTTTCATATTGAACTCTATTTTATGAATCTAAAACAGAAAAAGTATAGGTTTATAGTCGGAAAAATAAGTTACAAGTCGTTTTTGTAAAGGTAGTCATTTCAGTCGAAAGAACGACTTCTAGATGACCATTTTAGAAAACATACTTCCACTTTGAGTTTAACCATAATTTTTGGATATAGTTTCATGTTCATAATAAAAATCATTTTCTCAGAATAACAACTTTTAAATCAAAGTTTATCATAGTTTTTAATTAACTAACCCAAAACAGCCCGCGGTGTTACTACGACGGCGTAAATCCGGTTTTACGGTGTTTTTCGTGTTTCCAGGTTTTAAATCATTAAGTTAGCATATCATATAGATATAGAACATGTGTTTAGTTGATTTTAAAAGTCAAGTTAGAAGGATTAACTTTTGTTTGCGAACAAGTTTAGAATTAACTAAACTATGTTCTAGTGATTACAAGTTTAAACCTTCGAATAAGATAGCTTTATATGTATGAATCGAATGATGTTATGAACATCATTACTACCTTAATTTCCTTGGATAAACCTACTGGAAAAGAGAAAAATGGATCTAGCTTCAATGGATCCTTGGATGGCTCGAAGTTCTTGAAGCAGAATCATGACACGAAAACAAGTTCAAGTAAGATCATCACTTGAAATAAGATTGTTATAGTTATATAAATTGAACCAAAGTTTGAATATGATTATTACCTTGTATTAGAATGATAACCTACTGTAAGAAACAAAGATTTCTTGAGGTTGGATGATCACCTTACAAGATTGGAAGTGAGCTAGCAAACTTGAAAGTATTCTTGATTTTATGAAACTAGAACTTTTGGAATTTATGAAGAACACTTAGAACTTGAAGATAGAACTTGAGAGAGAGATCAATTAGATAAAGAAAATTGAAGAATGAAAGTGTTTGTAGGTGTTTTTGGTCGTTGGTGTATGGATTAGATATAAAGGATATGTAATTTTGTTTTCATGTAAATAAGTCATGAATGATTACTCATATTTTTGTAATTTTATGAGATATTTCATGCTAGTTGCCAAATGATGGTTCCCACATGTGTTAGGTGACTCACATGGGCTGCTAAGAGCTGATCATTGGAGTGTATATACCAATAGTACATACATCTAAAAGCTGTGTATTGTACGAGTACGAATACGGGTGCATACGAGTAGAATTGTTGATGAAACTGAACGAGGATGTAATTGTAAGCATTTTTGTTAAGTAGAAGTATTTTGATAAGTGTATTGAAGTCTTTCAAAAGTGTATAAATACATATTAAAACACTACATGTATATACATTTTAACTGAGTCGTTAAGTCATCGTTAGTCGTTACATGTAAGTGTTGTTTTGAAACCTTTAGGTTAACGATCTTGTTAAATGTTGTTAACCCAATATTTATAATATCAAATGAGATTTTAAATTATTATATTATCATGATATTATCATGTATGAATATCTCTTAATATGATATATATACATTAAATGTCTTTACAACGATAATCGTTACATATATGTCTCGTTTAAAAATCATTAAGTTAGTAGTCTTGTTTTTACATATGTAGTTCATTGTTAATATACTTTATGATATGTTTTCTTATCATAGTATCATGTTAACTATATATATATATCCATATATATATCATCATATAGTTTTTACAAGTTTTAACGTTCGTGAATCACCGATCAACTTGGGTGGTCAATTGTCTATATGAAACATATTTCAATTAATCAAGTCTTAACAAGTTTGATTGCTTAACATGTTGGAAACATTTAATCATGTAAATATCAATCTCAATTAATATATATAAACATGGAAAAGTTCGGGTCACTACATTAGGGATGTCTTTTGAGATGCTATTCTTGACGTCCACGTTCGTATAGATGAGGAAGCAATGACGAACGCGGTCAGACATAGTATGTACGAGCAGTGGAACTCCGAGCGAGTATACGAGGATTATAGGAGACGCCAACACGATAGCTGTTTAGTTCATCAGTACCAAATCATGAGCCAGCTATCATATCAGGTACCAAATAACTATGTACCTACTCGACCTGCTCATTTTCCGCCACACAGCCCCGATATCCGACCACCCTTTAACCGGTATGACTATAACCAAGCCTATCAGAACACCTATAACCAACAATGGAACCCACCTGATGAGATGAACTGGAACCCCTATCCAGACTGATTTGGTTCCATTTGGTTATTTATATGATTTTTATGTTTTTATCTTTTTACTTATTCATGTTTAAACTTATGTTATTGAATATACTTATGTAATCTTTATCATTTTTATTATTATTGTGTACTAATATTTCACATTTAGGATTTGAAAGTGGGATATTAAGTCCCATTTCAAATTGCCATGCATGTTTATATTTGTATGTATGTATATTGTAAATTGTACAAAATAGGGTAAAACAGCGCATTTTCAAAGACTGACATTAAGTTCAGCAAAAGCTACTAATTTTGACGACAAGATGACAAATAAACGTGATTTAACAACAGACGGAATGAACAAATGATATGCACCATTTATCATTCAGCAAACAAACGCCAATATGTTTGAAAACTTTGGTAAAATTTAATCATTTCTATGCTAATCACCCTCAATAATTTAAATTGTTACTGATTTCTTGCAAATGAGCGCATTGCAAGATCTTAAGTGTGGGAAGGGGTTAAATTCTTTCGGATTTTTAAAATTTTTATCTTAAACACTTGGTTACCATTAAAAATACTAGTAACGTAGTAGTTGTATTAGAATCTAGTGCTCTCTGATAATAAAGAACAGCCCTAGTCTTATATACTGACTACCCAATTCTAGTAAAATTTTTCAAAATTTTCAATTAAATGAACTCAAAATCATGTTTATACATATTTATGAACGATAAAACTAGGTGTTAACACCGAAATTATTGTTACCTCGGAAAGGACATAAATTGAGAAACAAACCAAAATGTTAGAATTCATTTAAAATGGAATAGAGGACAATAAAAAGGAAAATAAAAGCCAAGTGTGGGAAAAATTACCAAGTTATCTTAAACATATGTCACATATCTCTGTAACAAATAATTGAAGATACTTTTGCTTTGGACTAAACTAAACTGTTTTACCCGATGAAAGAAAAGAAGAGATGGATCTACACGATGAATCAATTCCATCGTTAAAAGGAAGTAAAGTCTTTCGAAAAAGAAACGCGCTTCTTGATTTAGGTTATGAAGTTGTCGTCCAGACCAGCTGTAGGTTGATGAAAAATCTAGAAAAGTCATCTCTAAAATCAGCAGGAAATCCACGGACCTCAGCATAAAACAGGGTCGCCAAGTGGTCAGATTTATCCTAACCATGAGAAGGATTTATCTCGTACAATGGGGGGCACCGTGCAAATTAGCTTGATAAGACTAATGAATCAGATTCCCAGAAAGGATAATCTCCTTAAAAGATCAAAAATCAGCTTTTAAGACTGATATTACTCAATCCTAGAGATTGACCTTAAAGATTAAGAATTACAAACTCATGGAATTCAATGATATCTAAACTCGAGCTTGAACGAGAAAATATTTTGATCAAATTATAAACCGATTTGTTTTCTGAAAACCCATTTTCAATGCGTTCATTACCATTGAACGTAAAATCCTAGGAATTCACCTGGAATTCATTAGGTCACCTGAACTAAATCGGGTGTCAACCGTAAGAACGGTGGTTGCATAGCATGGTCAAAGACAGAACCTTGTGCCAGACCGAAAAATTAAAAGGGTGAGCTTTACTATTGCTCCTACCAAGAATAGTAATTGCGTCCGACACGTTATAGACCATAATTAAAAGCATGTCAGGGGACATTGCCTTAACAGTTGCTTGTTCAACGCTTTCCTTTACAACCGGACGGTAGTTTACCGAAAGGTAATATACGGAGCAAGTATACTGGACGTGTTGCTTTCCTAATACAAGGTTAGCAAGTGGGTGACACAAAACCACAAGTTTTGAGCTAAAATTTTCAAATCTGAAACCCACCAAACCCACAAAAATATTTTGCAAACACCGGTGAAGGGTTATTCCGGAAAACTTATCTAGGGTAAAAGCTAGATTTAATTTTCAAAAAAATCAAATGTTTTTATAAAGATCCAATTTCCTAAAGGATCTAAATTTTCATAAGTCATGTGAGACTGTAAACCACATCGTTACTACCATTGTTTATACCGCCGTATTGAAATCACTGATGTACAAAGTGTGAAGAATAAAGAAGTGATTCTAGTATTTCAAGACTATATTGCTTGAGGACAAGCAACGCTCAAGTGTGGGAATATTTGATAATGTTAAAAACGAACATATATTTCATAGCATTATCCCTCAAGAAAGACAAGCTTTTAGTTGCGATTGTTTTATTTACAAGTGTTATTCGTTTAAATAATAAAAGGTGAAGACAAAAGACAGATTCGACGAATTGAAGACGCAAACGACCAAAAAGCTCAAAAGTACAAAATACAATCAATGAGGTTCCAATTATTGATAAGAAACGTCTCAAAATTACAAGAGTACAAGATTCAAAACGCAATGTACAAGATATTAAATTATTCGCAAGGACGTTCGAAAATCCGGAACCGGGACCAGAGTCAACTCTCAACGCTTGACGCAACTGGCTAAAAATTACAAGTCAACTATGCACATAAATATAATATAATATTTAAATAATTCTTATAATTATTTATATATTATATATTATATTATTAAAAACCGTCGGCAGAAAAAACAAAGGCATGTGAGCCTCTCCAGCTGGCCATGCGATCGCATGGCCTGAAAGGCATAAATCCATGCGATCGCATGAGCCCCTTTTCCAGATCACAGGCCTATAAAAATCGAGCTTTGGTGCACCATTTATCAATCCATAATATCAATCTCTCTATCTATATACGTAATATATATATATATATATATATATATATATATATATATATATATATATATATATATATATATATATATATATATATATATTATATTTTAATTTTAATTTTAATTTTAATTCTAATAATAAGGGTATGTTAGCGAATGTTGTAAGGGTGTAAGTCGAAATTCTGTCCGTGTAACGCTACGCTATTTTTAATCATTGTAAGTTATGTTCAACCTTTTTACATTAATGTCTCGTAGCTAAGTTATTATTATGCTTATTTAATCCGAAGTAATCATGATGTTGGGCTAAAAATATTAAAATTGGGTAATTGGGCTTTGTACCATAATTGGGGTTTGGACAAAAGAACGACACTTGTGGAAATTAGACTATGGGCTATTAATGGGCTTTATATTTGTTTAACTAAATGATAGTTTGTTAATGTTAATATAAAGATTTACAATTGGGCGTCCCTATAAATAACCATTTACACTCGATCGGACACGATGGACGGGGTATTTATATGTACGAATAATCGTTCATTTAACCGGACACGGGAATGGATTAATAGCCACTAGAATTATTAAAACAGGGGTGAAATTATGTACAAGGACACTTGGCATAATTGATAACAAAGTATTAAAACCTTGGGTTACACTCAGTCGACATCCTGGTGTAATTATTAAACAAAGTATTAAAATCTTGTTACAGTTTAAGTCCCCAATTAGTTGGAATATTTGACTTCGGGTATAAGGATAATTTGACGAGGACACTCGCACTTTATATTTATGACTGATGGACTGTTATGGACAAAAACCAGACGGACATATTAAATAATCCAGGACAAAGGACAATTAACCCATGGGCATAAAACTAAAATCAACACGTCAAACATCATGATTACGGAAGTTTAAATAAGCATAATTCTTTTATTTCATATTTAATTTTTTTTATTTTATATTTAATTGCACTTCTATTTATAGCACTTTTATTTATTGTTATTGTATTTAATTGCACTTTTAATTATCGTACTTTTTAATTATCGCAAATTTATTTTATCGCACTTTTATATATCGCAATTTCATTATCGTTATTTACTTTACGCTTTAAATTAAGTCTTTTATTTATTTAATATTTTACATTTTGTTTTAACTGCAACTAAAGTTTTAAATTCGACAAACCGGTCATTAAACGGTAAAAACCCCCCTTTATAATAATAATATTACTTATATATATATTTGTATTTTTATAAATTAAACTAATATAGTGTTAAGCTTTGATTAAAAGATTTTCCCTGTGGAACGAACCGGACTTACTAAAAACTACACTACTGTACGATTAGGTACACTGCCTATAAGTGTTGTAGCAAGGTTTAAGTATATCCATTCAATAAATAAATAAGTATCTTGTGTAAAATTATATCGTATTTAATAGTATTTCCTGCTAAAATTTAATAGTATTTTATACCCCTTAGCTTTAACCATCAAGTATTTTTGGCGACGCTGCCGGGGAACAATCTAGCTTAAAAGCCGGAAGCGCAACGCTAATATATAAAATAAAATAAAAAATTATTTTTAGTTTACTTTTATTAAAATACGCTTTTGTAAAAATACGTTTTAATATATTCGAAAATATAAAAAGAAAACAAAAATATAAATATTTTTAAGAGTTTGTTAAATATTTAAGTTCTATAAAAGTTTCTTTATCTTTATTTTATAAAAATATAAGTTTTATTTAATTTATATAAATATATTACATAAATATATAAAACAGAAAATTCAAAACAGAAAAAAAAAATATAAAAACACTCGGGCCTGCTACTGTAGCAGCCCGTAACCTGGCCCAAAACCTCAGCTCATGCGATCGCATGAGCCCGAAGGCATAAACTCATGCGATCGCATGAGAGTGTCTGACACGCCAACTGCAACCCTAAAATTGCATTAATTACGGGTATTATTATTATTATTTAATAAACCCTAATTAGGTTTTATTATTTAATTAGTTATTAGTTTTTAGATTTAATTTATATATTTAGTTTAATTAGTTTAATTAAATTTTAAAATTAATAGTTTTATTAAATAAATAATATAAAAATAATATTTTTATAAAAATTGTAATTTTTACAACTTTTAGTATATTTTTATATTTTTTTCCCTTTTTAATTGTTTTAGCGTAATTTTTTGTATTTTTCGCTCATATTTAGTTTTAATTCATAGTTTTTGCCATAGTTATTTTTATTTCTAGATTTTTAGGCCTTGCCGTAAAATCCATTAAGTGCTTTTTCTTTAGACTAAGATTTAAGTGCTTTAGAATTTTGAGACGCCTTTTTTAAGTTTTAGTACCTTTTTAAGATATTGCCATTTGGGATATAGTTTTTCCTGTAAGCTTTAATATTTTTAGACGCCTTTTACCTATGTATCAATTATCATTCCAATTAGTAATCTCAATTTGCGATTATAATTTTAAGTTAGTGATAGTAATAAGGTTGGGTTAGTCAAGTATTTTTAAGTTTTATAAGTCACTCTTTTTCTTTCTTATTTTTCGACGCCTTTTATTTTTTGATCTTTTCTTTTTCGACCTTTTTCGACGCGCTCTTTTTCTTTCTTATTTCTCGTCATTCTAGTTTTTAGGACATAGATTTTTTTTCTACTTCTTATCTATACTTCTTAAAATTACGAAAATTTATTTTAAGTGGTTAAATTGATAGACATCAAAATTTTCTGGTTCGTAGTAATAGTTGGATTTGTACGTGGACCGGGTTATTGGAGCCAAACAGTCCTCAATTATATTGAGACCAAACGAATTCTGCCCCTCTGCTGCATCTTTTGGCTATTCGAAACGTGGGCAAAATCAGAAAAGTCTATTAATTGGATAACTTATATAATTTTTTCTTTTCTTTTAAAAACTAATAGGATATTCAGTGAATGCACCGAGCAAGACGTTCACCATCTTTTGTACGTTCACCACCTGTAACTAGATCAAGACATCTAGCAAATATTACCGCCGTTGATTTTTCTTTAGAATCGTCATCCAGTCGACCAAGTACTCCAATTCAAATTTTCGATAATCCATTTTTTGAACCCGACCTCACAATTGAGAATCCGGAGAATATTCAGGGACGATTCGTAGATCCTGAACCATTAAATTTTCCTCCAGAACCACCAATCATTCAAACAGAGATTGTTGAGGAACGAACCATTAAATCAGAATCCTCTAGTGATTCCGATTCAACAAATTCAATTATGGAGAATCTGGAACCTTTAAGTATGGAAGACCGAATGAGAGCTAAACGCACTGGCCAAGGTCACGCAATTACTCATCCAGACATTAATGCGCCAGATTATGAAATCAAAGGACAAATTCTACACATGGTGACTAATCAATGCCAATTTAGTGGTGCGCTGAAGGAAGATCCAAATGAACATCTTCGTACCTTTAATAGGATCTGCACTCTATTTAAAATCCGAGAAGTGGAGGATGAACAGATATATCTCATGTTATTTCCCGAAACTTTAAAGGGAGAAGCCAAAGATTGGTTGGAATCGTTACCTGAAGGGGCGATTGATACATGGGACGTTTTAGTTGAAAAATTTCTTAAACAATTCTTTCCGGCATCTAAAGCCGTAAGACTTCAAGGAGAAATTGTTACGTTCACACAGAAGCCGAATGAAACTCTATATGAGGCATGGACAAGATTTGGAAAGTTATTAAGAGGATGTCCGCAACATGGTTTAGACACCTGTCAAATAGTACAAATATTCTACCAAGGATGCCACATCACTACAAGGAAAGACATCGATATAGCAGCTGGTGGTTCTATTATGAAGAAAACCGAAACTGATGCTTACAAAATTATTGATAACACTGCTTCCCACTCACATGAGTGGCATCAAGAAAAAGATATCGTTAGATCATCTAAAGCAGCTAGAGCCGATTCTAGCCATGACTTAGATTCCATTTCCGCAAAGATAGATGCTGTGGAGAGACGAATGGAAAAGATGACTAAAGATATCCACTCAATACGAATTAGTTGTGAGCAGTGTGGAGGACCACATTTGACAAAAGATTGTCTCAGTATTGAATTAACAATGGAACAAAGAGAGAATGTTTCATATCTAAACCAAAGGCCTGGAAATAATCATCAGAATAATTATCAACCGCCAAGACAGATCTACAATCAAAACCAGAATTATAATCGAAATATTCCATACAACAACCAACAAGGTCCTAGCAATCAACAAGTATCCAATAATACTTACAACCAGCAAAGACCTGATTTTCAAAACAAACCACCACAAACCGATGATAAAAAAGCCGAATTTAGAAGATATGATGACGAAGCTAGTTGAAACTCAAACGCAGTTTTTCACATCTCAAAAACAAACTAATGAACAAAATGCTCAAGCATTTAGAAATCAACAAGCTTCTATTCAAAACTTGGAACAAGAAGTAAGTAACCTAGCAAGGTTAATAGGTGAAAGAAAACCGGGAAGTTTACCTAGTGATACAAATGCTAACCCCCGGAATGAAACAGCTAAAGCCATTACCACAAGAAGTGGTACAACACTTAAACCACCTGAAATACCTGTAACTTCTGATGAAGCTATTCCTACTCCACAAGAACCACAACCTGATCAAGATAAGGAAAAAGAACCGGTAGTTGAAAAGGTTAATGAAGCTAACACAGTTAAGGCTAAACCTTATGTTAAACCATACCAACCACCACTTCCTTACCCGAGTAAAATGAAAAAAGAGAAACTTGAAGCCGAGCAATCCAAATTCTTGGATATGTTTAAACAGATAAATGTAAATCTTCCTTTCATTGATGTGATTTCAGGAATGCTAGATATGCTAAATTTCTGAAAGATCTAATCTCAAATAGAAAGAAAATGGAAGAACTCTCGACTGTTACTATGAATGCTAATTGTTCAGCAGTGCTGTTGAATAAGATACCAGAAAAACTATCTGATCCAGGAAGTTTCACAATTCCATGTTTTCTGGGTAGTCTTAGTTCAATAGAAGCATTGGCAGACTTAGGTGCTAGTATAAATTTAATGCCGTATTCACTATACGCTAAACTAGACCTTGGAGAATTGAAAGCAACCAGAATAAGTATACAACTAGCCAATCGATCAATAAAATATCCTAGAGGGATAATGGAGAACATGCTAGTTAAAGTTGGTACTTTAGTATTTCCAGTAGATTTTGTTGTTCTGGACATGGAAGAAGATTCTCAAGTTCCTCTCATATTAGGAAGACCATTCTTAAACACGGCTAAAGCAATGATAGACATGTTTGGTAAGAAACTGACCCTAAGTATAGAGGACGAGAGTGTTACCTTTTTAGTTGATAGAGCAATGCAACAACCGCAATCTGCAGATGATACATGTTATTATATTCAAACTATAGATTCACATGCAGAATTGTTGGAGGAATTTCCAGAATTACAAGGAACAGGAGAATGTTCTTTAGGAGAAGGAAATGAACCAGTTGATGAAGCTGAAATGTTAGCTACACTAATAGCAAATGGATATGAACCAACAACAGAAGAAATTCAAATGCTAAAAGAAGAATACAGATATCGATATAAATCATCGATAGAAGAACCACCGAAATTAGAGTTAAAGCCACTTCCAAACCATTTGGAATACGCTTATTTACATGTTGAATCTGAATTACCTGTAATAATATCGTCTTCTCTTACTAAAAATGAGAAATCACAACTCATTTCTGTGTTGAAAGCTCATAAACCAGCCATTGCATGGAAGATTCATGATATTAAAGGAATAAGTCCTTCGTATTGCACACATAAAATCCTTATGGAAGAAGGTCATAAAACGTATGTGCAACGCCAACGAAGACTAAATCCGAATATGCAAGATGTAGTTAAAAAAGAAATTATTAAACTGCTAGACGCAGGTCTAATTTATCCAATTTCTGATAGTCCATGGGTAAGCCCAGTTCAATGCGTGCCTAAGAAGGGTGGCATGACTGTCATTACAAATGAAAAAAATGAGCTTATTCCTACTAGGACTGTAACAGGATGGCGTGTTTGTATTGATTATAGAAAATTAAATGACGCCACCAGAAAAGATCACTTTCCCTTACCTTTTATTGATCAAATGTTGGAAAGATTAGCCGAAAACAGTTACTATTGTTTTCTTGATGGATTTTCCGGATATTTTCAAATTCCAATAGCACCCGAAGATCAAGAGAAAACCACATTCACGCGCCCTTATGGTCATTTTGCTTACAAACGCATGCCATTTGGACTTTGCAACGCCCCTGCAACCTTTCAAAGGTGCATGATGGTGATTTTTCAAGACATGATAGAAGAATGCATGGAAGTTTTCATGGATGACTTTTCACTCTTCGGTGATACATTTGAATCATGTCTAGTTAATCTGGAATGAATGCTTATTAGATGCGAACAATCAAATCTAGTACTTAATTGGGAGAAATGCCATTTCATGGTTAAAGAAGGCATCGTTCTTGGACATAAAATTTCAAAAGAAGGAATTGAAGTGGATAGAGCTAAAGTAGATGTAATTGCTAAACTTCCACATCCCACCAATGTTAGAGGAGTTGGGAGTTTTCTAGGGCATACCGGTTTTTACCGACGTTTCATAAAAGATTTTTCTAAAATTGCCACTCCTATGAATAAACTCCTAGAAAAGGATGCCCCATTCATCTTTTCAGATGAATGCATCAAATCTTTTAATATTCTTAAAGAGAAACTCACTAATGCGTCGATCATGATAACACCAAATTGGAATCTACCATTTGAACTAATGTGCGATGCAAGTGATTTTGCAATGGGAGCCGTTTTAGGACAAAGGATTGAAAAAAGATTTCAACCTATATATTATGCTAGTAAGACGTTACAAGGAGCACAAACGAATTACACAACTACTGAAAAAGAACTCCTTGCTATTGTCTTTGCTTTTGACAAATTTCGTTCATATCTCGTTCTAGCAAAAACGGTGGTCTATACCGACCATTCTGCTCTTAGATACCTATTTTCAAAACAAGATGCCAAACCAAGATTAATCCGTTGGATCTAACTCTTACAAGAGTTCGGTATTGAAATCCGAGATAAAAGAGGAGCAAAAAATCTCGCCGCTGATCATCTTTCTCATCTTGAAAATCTCGAATTAGAAGTTCTAAATGAATCGGCCATACAAGACAACTTTCCTGATGAATATCTATTGAAGATAGATTATACTGAAATTCCATGGTTTGCAGACTATGCAAACTACTTAGTATGTGGATTCCTTGAAAAAGGATTATCGTACCAAAAACGAAAGAAATTCTTTAGTGATATAAAACACTATTTCTGGGAAGATCCACATCTGTTTAAAAGTTGTCCAGATGGAATAATACGCCGATGTGTATTTGGAGATGAAGCTAGTAAAATTTTAAACCATTGTCACATAGGACCAACAGGAGGGCATTATGGGCCTCAACTAACAGCAAGAAAAGTTTATGATGCTGGATTCTATTGGCCTACAATTTACAAAGACGCACACCTTCTTTGCAAATCCTGTGATGCTTGTCAAAGGACCGGAAAAATAAATCAACGTGATGAAATGCCATAAAATGTCATTCAAGTATGTGAAGTATTTGACATTTTGGGTATTGACTTTATGGGTCCATTTACAAAATCTCATAATAATCTGTACATTCTCGTAGCCATTGATTATGTATCTAAATGGGCGGAAGCACAAGCTCTCCCAACTAACGATGCACGAGTTGTAGTCAACTTTTTAAAACGCCTTTTTGCAAGGTTTGGAACACCGAAAGCTTTAATAAGTGATCGGGGAACTCATTTCTGTAATAATCAACTTGAGAAAGTTCTTAAAAGATATGGAGTAACTCATAAAATCTCCACCGCATATCATCCACAAACAAGTGGACAAGTTGAAAATACCAACCGAGCTTTAAAACGTATTCTAAAAAAAACCGTAGGATCAAATCCGAAGGAATGGTCCATTAAATTGGAGGATGCACTATGGGCTTTTAGAACAGCCTACAAAACTCCAATTGGAACCACACCTTTTAAACTCGTCTACGGAAAAGCATGTCATCTTCCAGTAGAAATTGAACACAAAGCATTTTGGGCTTTGAAGACATGTAATCTTGATTTACATGAAGTTGGATGTCTACGATTAAGTCAACTAAACGAATTAGAAGAATTAAGACATGAAGCATACGAAAATTCGTTAATCTATAAAGAAAGAACGAAGAAATGGCATGATAAAAGAATCAGAAGTTCAAAAGAATTTAAAGAAGGAGACAGAGTTCTTCTTTTCAATTCACGATTCAAGCTATTTCCTGGAAAATTGAAATCAAGATGGTCTGGACCATTCATAGTCAAAAGAGTTTTCCCATATGGAACGATAGAATTAATAAATTCAAATGGAATTGAATTTAAAGTTAATGGTCACAGAGTTAAACATTACATAGATAATCCGATGGAAGTCGACAACGAAGTTAATCACAATTTCGATACCACAGCTAACTAAGTGTGGGGAGAATCAAGTCTTTTAAGGATTTTATGTATTTCTGTTAGAGTTAGATTGTCTATTTTCGTGTAGTTCTCGAAAATGGAACCCGAATGGTCTTTCCCTAGCAAACCCTAAAGAACTAGTCTTCTCCCCCCATTCTGAATTTTTATTTTTTTTAGGAAATGAAGACTGCCTGTGAACTAAACCATGGTCTAATGCTACACGCTTTGATCACTAAACGTAATAATGACACACTTCCGAGTGAACTAGTATCAGTAATCAGAGAAAGATTGGACGGAGTAAGAAAAGAATCCAGATGCGAAGATAATAAGTTACAATTTGGTAAAGGAAAATCAAAATCCGCAGCGAAAAGAAGAGCACGACACCTAGAAAGATGTCACAAATGCAGAAAATGGTCACATGGAGGTAAATGTTCAAATAATCAAACCTATTCAAATACCGAATTTGTTACTTTATGCAGAGACGGACCGTTCATATGTTTAGAAGAAAAACACCGAATGCTCAAGGTTACGCCTATGCAGCTATGGAAAACCAATTAAATTGACTATCTTATGAATGGGATAGATCATATAACTAAGAATACTATCTCACAGGTAAGTCTGTACAGTTTTTAATTTTTTTAATTTTTATTTTTAACCTTTTGATAATAAACGCTAATTTGTTCGCTATAAAGTATTAAATTGGTATTGAATGAAATTAGGTTTGGCGACCGAAATTATTGATATCATTCAAAAATTTATTACATCACTGTTAAATTTAACGTTTATTCTTAAGGTATAAATATCTTTAATCAATTAACCTAAAATATTTCAAAAATTCGTCATGAGTTAAATTAGGTCATGAAACCGAAATTACTTTACCGAAAAGAGGGGCGCATATTTTTGATAATATTTGATTGATTAAAGTGGGATAAAAGCCAAAAAGATTTTTAATTTTATTTTTTACCATGTTTTTAAAATTAATATATAAATATTAAATTAATATTTTGAACTTTATAAAATCAATATATTTAAGTTTGTAAATATTTGAAAAATTAATCTTTTTAATATAAGTTTGTATGTATAAAAATAAAAATATAATATAAGTTTGGTGTGAATTAATAATATGAATTTTTAATTAAGTTTGGTGTGAATTTTTAATTTTATGCATTTTAAATTTAAGTTTGGTGTGAATTTAAAAACAAAAATTTACTTTATTTCGCTAAGTTAAAAATATGTTTTTTAAAATTCGTCGTGAGTTGAAGACTAGGTCGTTGAACCGAAATTGCTTTACCCGAGGGAGGGACGAGAACTTTTATTATCATTATTTTTAATCTTATTGAATTAAAGTATGCCAAAAACATTAAAAAATCCAAAAATCTTTACTTTTAAAACCACGCTTTGATTTGACAAATTTTAAAATTTTGTCGAGGGACAGACTAGGACGACGATCCGAAACGCCCTCGCTCCTAAAGGAAATCAAATTTTTAAAATTTTATTAATTTTATGTTTTATAAAGTATAACCTTTAAAAAAAAAAAAGCCAAATCACTGTAGCCGGAACCCCATGCGATCGCATGGGGTTTGCACTTGGAACCCATGCGATCGCATGGGGACCAAATGCAGGCCAGACTCAAAACAGACAGCAGGTCTGTCTTCTCCACACAACACACACACAAACACGAAACTCTCTCAAAACCTCACCAAATTTCAACATTTTTCCACCGTAATTCATCATTTTTCTTGCTCTAATCATGCCTAGATTCTCATTCTTCAGCAAAATGGTAAAAATTACACCCCTAAACTCTCTAAATTCCTAGTTTTTGTGATAATTACCAATTTTTTACCTAATGCAATTTTGTTAATTTCTAGTGTAATTAGTGTTAAATTGTTAGTATTTTATGCATGTATAACCTAGATTGATGCTATTTAACATGATTTGAAGCCAAAAACTTCAAAAATTTTAGAAATCTAGGGTTTGTGTTCTTGAGCAATTTAGGACTTTTTGATATAAACAGGTTATGGTCAATTTTTGTCATGAATTATTGCTAAATTGAGTAGTGTAACATGTTTAGATAGTTAAATGATCCAAACATTGATCCTAAACATGATTTTTGGAGATTAAAGTGGACTTTTTAAGTCCAAAATTCATGAACTTGATTAATTTGATATATTTGCCATTTGAGACTTGTTTAATTATTAGTAATGACTATTTTGACATGTTATTTGAGTTAAAAGCTTATGAACTTTGTATACATTTTCATATGTGCATATTTGAAAAGTGTAGAATTGTGAAAATGTGTATAAGTTTAATTTTGATTTAACATATTATAGTGATTGTTTTAAGTTGTTATTTTGCTAACACTAATGCATATTTGGATGCACAAATTTTGTGTTTAATGTGTTTTGCAGAAAGCCGATACTGGAGGTTCAGGAGCATCATCATCTAGACGACCAGCACTAGCACCAGAACCAGAACCAGAAATGCAACACGAACAAGAACCACAACAAGAACCACAACAACAGCCTGATCAGCACATACCTTATTATGATCCGGTACAGTTTGTTGATGAATTCATAGTATTCCCAATGAGGCCGCCAGTAGAATTCCCAACGATTCCTGAGCACACTCTGCATCCTAATCTGAGATTTGATAGGAGATGGAGAGATTACGAGACATATCAAAGGAACAAATTCAAATTGGTAACAAAAAATGTAGAGATGCCAAGGGTAATCGATTGGGCCCCTTTGGAAATTGTCCATCTAGCTGACCGTGTTAGATAGCTTTTGGTACAAAGGTATGGCAGTTCTTCTTTTACAGATTGGGAACGTCTTTTCACCATTCGTAGACCTGTATATAAGGAATGGTGTGTTGAGTTGATGAGTACTGTATCACTTGATACAAATATAGTTAGAATAGATGATAGAAGATTTCTTAGGTTTATCCTTGGCGGTAGGATGTACAGAATGTCCATGCTGGACATGGCCAGGGCCTTACAGATATATACTCCTGGTGAGTTGCTATTACCCGATTGTACAAATTTGATTCATTATGGTGAAAGGGTAGATAGCAACTTTGACGCTGACGCCATTTGGAGGCGTATGTCACATTTTGATGTTTTTACACGAGCAGGAGGACACTCCTATACACATATTGACAGAGCCGAGCTTCGTATTATTCATAGATTTTTGGCTAACTCGATTACACAGAGAGGTCACAATAAAGAAAAAATTACCTTACATGATTTATTCTACCTAAAGTGTATTCGGGATCCTAGAAGCTTTGTCAATATCCCTTACTGTGTTGCTTTTTATTTATCTAAAATGGTAGAGGGAATGCAGGAAGGGAGTATAATAGGATGAGGTATTTTTGTTACTCTCATTGGAGAGTATTTAGGTGTTGATAGGAACCAAGGGGGTCCATTACAGCTTTGTAGAGAACAGGTTGAGCCCTTAAGATTGAAAGTTTATGTGGGTGCTAAGGTATTGAAAAGTAGACGTAACCAGGCAGTACCCTATGAGGGATCTCATCCTCAGGTAGAGAGAGGCTCAGACGAGGAAATGGAGGAGGCGGAAGACATTAGGGATGTCTTTCGAGATGCTATTCTTGACGTCCACATTCGTATAGATGAGGAAGCAATGACGAACGCGGCCAGACATAGTATGTACGAGCAGTGGAACTCCGAGCGAGTATACGAGGATTATAGGCGACGCCAACACGATAGCTGGGTAGTTCATCAGCACCAAATCATGAGCCAGCTATCATATCAGGTACCAAATAACTATGTACCTACTCGACCTGCTCATTTTCCGCCACACAGCCCCGATATCCGACCACCCTTTAACCGGTATGACTATAACCAAGCCTATCAGAACACCTATAACCAACAATGGAACCCACCTGATGAGATGAACTGGAACCCCTATCCAGACTGATTTGGTTCCATTTGGTTATTTATATGATTTTTATGTTTTTATCTTTTTACTTATTCATGTTTAAACTTATGTTATTGAATATACTTATGTAATCTTTATCATTTTTATTATTATTGTGTACTAATATTTCACATTTAGGATTTGAAAGTGGGATATTAAGTCCCATTTCAAATTGCCATGCATGTTTATATTTGTATGTATGTATATTGTAAATTGTACAAAACAGGGTAAAACAGCGCATTTTCAAAGACTGGCATTAAGTTCAGCAAAAGCTACTAATTTTGACGACAAGATGACAAATAAACGTGATGTAACAACAGATGGAATGAACAAATGATATGCACCATTTATCATTCAGCAAACAAACCCCAATATGTTTGAAAACTTTGGTAAAATTTAATCATTTCTATGCTAATCACCCTCAATAATTTAAATTGTTACTGATTTCTTGCAAATGAGCGCATTGCAAGATCTTAAGTGTGGGAAGGGGTTAAATTCTTTCGGATTTTTAAAATTTTTATCTTAAACACTTGGTTATCATTAAAAATACTAGTAACATAGTAGTTGTATTAGAATCTAGTGCTCTCTGATAATAAAGAACAACCCTAGTCTTATATACTGACTACCCAATTCTAGTAAAGTTTTTCAAAATTTTCAATTAAATGAACTCAAAATCATGTTTATACATATTTATGAACGATAAAACTAGGTGTTAACACCGAAATTATTGTTACCTCGGAAAGGACATAAATTGAGAAACAAACCAAAATGTTAGAATTCATTTAAAATGGAATAGAGGACAATAAAAAGGAAAATAAAAGCCAAGTGTGGGAAAAATTACCAAGTTATCTTAAACATATGTCACATATCTCTGTAACAAATAATTGAAGATACTTTTGCTTTGGACTAAACTAAACTGTTTTACCCGATGAAAGAAAAGAAGAGATGGATCTACACGATGAATCAATTCCATCGTTAAAAGGAAGTAAAGTCTTTCGAAAAAGAAACGCGCTTCTTGATTTAGGTCATGAAGTTGTCGTCCAGACCAGCTGTAGGTTGATGAAAAATCTAGAAAAGTCATCTCTAAAATCAGCAGAAAATCCACGGACCTCAGCATAAAACAGGGTCGCCAAGTGGTCAGATTTATCCTAACCATGAGAAGGATTTATCTGGTACAATGGGGGGGCACCGTGCAAATTAGCTTGATAAGACTAATGAATCAGATCCCCAGAAAGGATAATCTCCTTAAAAGATCAAAAATCAGCTTTTAAGACTGATATTACTCAATCCTAGAGTTTGACCTTAAAGATTGAGAATTACAAACTCATGGAATTCAATGATATCTAAACTCGAGCTTGAACGAGAAAATATTTTGATCAAATTATAAACCGATTTGTTTTCTGAAAACCCATTTTCAATGCGTTCATTACCATTGAACGTAAAATCCTAGGAATTCACCTGGAATTCATTAGGTCACCTGAACTAAATCGGGTGTCAACCGTAAGAACGGTGGTTGCATAGCATGGTCAAAGACAGAACCTTGTGCCAGACCGAAAAATTAAAAGGGTGAGCTTTACTATTGCTCCTACCAAGAATAGTAATTGCGTCCGACACGTTATAGACCATAATTAAAAGCATGTCAGGGGACATTGCCTTAACAGTTGCTTGTTCAACGCTTTCCTTTACAACCGGACGGTAGTTTACCGAAAGGTAATATACGGAGCAAGTATACTGGACGTGTTGCTTTCCTAATACAAGGTTAGCAAGTGGGTGACACAAAACCACAAGTTTTGAGCTAAAATTTTCAAATCTGAAACCCACCAAACCCACAAAAATATTTTGCAAACACCGGTGAAGGGTTATTCCGGAAAACTTATCTAGGGTAAAAGCTAGATTTAATTTTCAAAAAAATCAAATGTTTTTATAAAGATCCAATTTCCTAAAGGATCTAAATTTTCATAAGTCATGTGAGACTGTAAACCACATCGTTACTACCATTGTTTATACCGCCGTATTGAAATCACTGATGTACAAAGTGTGAAGAATAAAGAAGTGATTCTAGTATTTCAAGACTATATTGCTTGAGGACAAGCAACGCTCAAGTGTGGGAATATTTGATAATGTTAAAAACGAACATATATTTCATAGCATTATCCCTCAAGAAAGACAAGCTTTTAGTTGCGATTGTTTTATTTACAAGTGTTATTCGTTTAAATAATAAAAGGTGAAGACAAAAGACAGATTCGACGAATTGAAGACGCAAACGACCAAAAAGCTCAAAAGTACAAAATACAATCAATGAGGTTCCAATTATTGATAAGAAACGTCTCAAAATTACAAGAGTACAAGATTCAAAACGCAATGTACAAGATATTAAATTATTCGCAAGGACGTTCGAAAATCCGGAACCGGGACCAGAGTCAACTCTCAACGCTTGACGCAACTGGCTAAAAATTACAAGTCAACTATGCACATAAATATAATATAATATTTAAATAATTCTTATAATTATTTATATATTATATATTATATTATTAAAAACCGTCGGCAGAAAAAACAAAGGCATGTGAGCCTCTCCAGCTGGCCATGCGATCGCATGGCCTGAAAGGCATAAATCCATGCGATCGCATGAGCCCCTTTTCCAGATCACAGGCCTATAAAAATCGAGCTTTGGTGCACCATTTATCAATCCATAATATCAATCTCTCTATCTATATACGTAATATATATATATATATATATATATATATTATATTTTAATTTTAATTTTAATTCTAATAATAAGGGTATGTTAGCGAATGTTGTAAGGGTGTAAGTCGAAATTCTGTCCGTGTAACGCTACGCTATTTTTAATCATTGTAAGTTATGTTCAACCTTTTTACATTAATGTCTCGTAGCTAAGTTATTATTATGCTTATTTAATCCGAAGTAATCATGATGTTGGGCTAAAAATATTAAAATTGGGTAATTGGGCTTTGTACCATAATTGGGGTTTGGACAAAAGAACGACACTTGTGGAAATTAGACTATGGGCTATTAATGGGCTTTATATTTGTTTAACTAAATGATAGTTTGTTAATGTTAATATAAAGATTTACAATTGGGCGTCCCTATAAATAACCATTTATACTCGATCGGACACGATGGGCGGGGTATTTATATGTACGAATAATCGTTCATTTAACCGGACACGGGAATGGATTAATAGCCACTAGAATTATTAAAACAGGGGTGAAATTATGTACAAGGACACTTGGCATAATTGATAACAAAGTATTAAAACCTTGGGTTACACTCAGTCGACATCCTGGTGTAATTATTAAACAAAGTATTAAAATCTTGTTACAGTTTAAGTCCCCAATTAGTTGGAATATTTGACTTCGGGTATAAGGATAATTTGACGAGGACACTCGCACTTTATATTTATGACTGATGGACTGTTATGGACAAAAACCAGACGGACATATTAAATAATCCAGGACAAAGGACAATTAACCCATGGGCATAAAACTAAAATCAACACGTCAAACATCATGATTACGGAAGTTTAAATAAGCATAATTCTTTTATTTCATATTTAATTTTTTTTATTTTATATTTAATTGCACTTCTATTTATAGCACTTTTATTTATTGTTATTGTATTTAATTGCACTTTTAATTATCGTACTTTTTAATTATCGCAAATTTATTTTATCGCACTTTTATATATCGCAATTTCATTATCGTTATTTACTTTACGCTTTAAATTAAGTCTTTTATTTATTTAATATTTTACATTTTGTTTTAACTGCAACTAAAGTTTTAAATTCGACAAACCGGTCATTAAACGGTAAAAACCCCCCTTTATAATAATAATATTACTTATATATATATTTGTATTTTTATAAATTAAACTAATATAGCGTTAAGCTTTGATTAAAAGATTTTCCCTGTGGAACGAACCGGACTTACTAAAAACTACACTACTGTACGATTAGGTACACTGCCTATAAGTGTTGTAGCAAGGTTTAAGTATATCCATTCAATAAATAAATAAGTATCTTGTGTAAAATTATATCGTATTTAATAGTATTTCCTGCTAAAATTTAATAGTATTTTATACCCCTTAGCTTTAACCATCAACTAGGTATTAATAACGTGGATTCAACCACACCCTCATTACCGCGTTTTTGATTCTGTAAGTATATAACGCTACGTTAAATGTGAATACACCGCCAGAAAGGCCCCGCCGCATCGCGCGGGCCGATCCGGATCTAGTTAGTTATTATTAGTATGTTTTAAATAAATGTGCATGGTTATTGAGTATTGGCATAAAACAAATATAGAGGAACATGTACAAATTGGTATAAACTACAAGGACCAAGAGCGTAATTTTATCTATTTCAAAGGTTGGAAGAAAACTAAAATAGCACCGACATAATATTGACTGAATTCAAATATAGAGCACTTGCAAGTTACACATGTATACCTGGATCTTTATAGAGTGAAACATGGGCAAGTGAGATTAGAAGTGTAATTTACAAATTTAGATTTTGATTAGAATTAGAATCATATTAATAACATTATATCAATAATCACCACCAGATTTTTCAGCGCACTTCATTTTTTGAAATCGAATAGATAGATTCAAGTCAATCTCTGCAAAAAAAAGGTAAATATTTTTCTTGACGGAGTCTCTGTATTTTTAATAAATCATTTCATTTGTCTGTAATGACAACGGACATTGATCCCCTTTATTCAACACTAATCAAATTCCAATTGTTTCCACTAGGGTTCAATCAACAAATGTGTTTTCCATCTTGAAATTGCTAATTTCTTGATAGGTCAGATTTGTTAATCACGGTTATTGATTGTAAGGCCTGATCTTTTTAGCCCCCGCTGAATTCGGGATTATTGAAGGTTATTGGCATTTAGGTTTTAACTTTTAAGCCATTATCCCCAATTTTATGCGTCTGTTCATTAGATTCCGGTGATCCTTAATTTTAGCTATAATTGAAATCAAGATTAATTGATCGTGATGGGTAAGGGGAAGTTAAGCATAGATAATGAAGGAGATGAAATGGACGGCGAATCGTCATCATCGACACAATCTCATGTTCACATTGATGATGTTCGTCCATTTCGAACACGTTTTCCAGGTTTAGTTAGGTTAAAAGCTTATATCTTTGATGGATTAGGTGATTACTACAATAAAGAATGGGATTTATTAGAGGGTAATGGTAAAGGTAAAGAATTTTGTTGGTACCATGTCGAAATCCCAAAAGGAAATCAAAAGCTTTCAAAATCAGCTCAATACCTAATCGACGTTCTTTGTCCACCGTTAAAACTGCAAGACATTCTTTCGTTAATTAGCAACGGACCGTATTGTGGGCATGTTGACGGAGCACTCGTGTTTAGGGTTAATTCCCCCGGACCGCCTTCTAGCAAGTTCACTTTTAGGTTAGCTGCTAGAGTTACTGAGAATTCGGTTATTACGGTGTCGTTGGGTCGGGTCCCACGGTTAGGGTTTTCTCCTACGGGCCAGTCTCTTCTTTCTGAGATCCCGAGTGTCGAGAGCCCGAGTGCTAAACATAATGGCACCAGGGAAAAGGATGGGTTTGTGATTAAGGAACATGTTCTTGATTTTTTGTTGACAATGAATCATTCTGAAGAGGCGGATAATCCAGTTCCTAAATCAGTTTCTAATTTGGTTGTTCATATTGTTGATACGCATGTGGATCATCTTGAGGATGTTGTTACTAAACTTGAGATTGAGCTTGACTCTGTAGAAGTTGATTTGGATAAAGGTAAAGCTTTTTCGTTGACCATTGATGAACTTAAATTGCTGAATACTTGTTGTCTATTTAAAAATATAATTAGTTTATTTTTTACACAACGCCAGTTAACCTGATTTCATGAATTTAAAATACCAGGTGGTTTTTCATTGAAGAAACAATTGCTGGATGATAGAAAATTCCCTAAAATGCATCTAGACTTGCAACGCCTCTTGCAGGTAACTTTGCAGTTTCTTTTCAAGAGAGTTTGCGTCATAAAATATAAATATATAAAATACTATTAATATTAAAAGGTATACATACTGTAATTGCGAATCTTTGAGCTTGTGCTTTGTAAGATTTTTGTACGCCTAGCGTTGCTCTAATTAGCTTAAGTGATTATTTGAAAATGATAATCTACTTATTCACAACTAATCATTGTTTTATGACTAGTTAAACATTGTGTTTCTGATAACTAGTTTTGGAAACATTGTTTCATACTCATAAATAACAAAGTTAGTTATTAATTCGAGTGAACTGTTGTCCCGTCTCATAAAACACTCACACTCTACCGATCGTTATGTTGCAAATGATTACTTGATTCTGATTATTCTGTATCACATACTCACTTTTAGAATACTCATCGAAAGACACTTTAGAATAGACATTGTTTTGGATTGAAATTTTATGCACTTTGATCGTTAGCACTAATTAAATGAAAATTGGTAGTAGCAATCTTATGGTTTTATGAAAGCAGGTGATCACTCATGGTGAACAAGTGTTTCCACGAGTGAAAGAAAAATGTGCGTCAAAGGAATGGTTTGCAAGTGAAGACATAAATTCACTTGAAGAGTTAATCAGAAGACTGAAAAGATTAAAGGATAACGTCGGTTTTATATCAAATCGAGTTACTGCTGTTCAGGCTGGTCTTGATAGTTGGCAGGCCGAGCAAATCAACCGAAAACTCTACTATCTATCATTCCTCTCCATCATATTTCTCCCTCTATCAATCATTACAGGAGGTTAGGTTCTTTATTTTATTTCTCCTATGTGTGCCTCTGTTTATCATCAAGGGTTGACTTTGACTTTGGAGGTCAAAATCAATTAACTTATTTTGAACTTCTTGGTTAAATTGAATAATATGCTTCCATAAATCATCTGATATCCTTGTGAAACACTGGTGGAAATTTTTATGGTTAAGATTGTGACGTATATGTAGAATATTCAATAAATAAGAGATACCTTTGGCGTCAAAAGTCAAACTTCATGTGTTTAGAGGTCTTCCACAATTTCGATAAGCACTTTCGCTCTTGGTACTGTGCTTCAAGTTATGTAGTTTTGTTATGTCATCGATATGTAATTGACTTTAAATGGAAAAATAACGTGACAGTGTTTGGGATGAACGTGGGAGGCGTTCCTTGGACTAAACAAAGCGATCCAGCGCTAGTCGACGGTTTCAGAAACGTTATGTTGGTTTGTCTAGCGACATTAGGTCTCGTGCTTTTATGCTTCTTGTTTCCATTTCTTCATAGCCGAATAATTGCTTGGAGAAGACAAATAGCTGTAAAACGTAGCTGGCCGTTAAATCGTAGATCGTTCCTCAAAAGAATTATTCCAGATGAGAGAGGAGAGTACCTTCGGCTCTGACCTGAATCAAGATATGAACTTGTTTTTTTTTTTTTTTTTTTTTTTTGGTACTCTTTGCTGTATCTTTAGTGTAATATTGAACTGCATAGAAATATGATTCAGAAAATACAATGTTGCAAGCACTTGATATTTTTAGTTTTTTATTTGACTTCATTTTATTAGATCATGTGCCCATTCATTATTGTGTGCATCTGAATCTGAATATGAATAAATCTGTTTTGTTTTTAGTTGTATTGATCACTGAAGTCTGCAGTGACATATCGGTTTTGCTTGGGAAACTTGGTGGATATTGGTAGTGTTCCTTGTTGAGACTATTGGTAGATAGTACAGTACAGTAGTTTTTAATTGTGCAAATTGATAATGGAGAATTTGGAACGGATAAACTTTGGTGTTATCTCCAGTTCTTTATTTTTGGGTAATTTCTTTGTTAAGCCATGTTCCTTGAACGTTGAGCTAGAGATTTAGGTAGTGTCTATTATAATAGAATTGAGAGGGAAATAAGGAGTATATCTTTTTAGAGGAATTAAGTTGAGAGTTCAATTCGTTCGATAAATAAATAAAAATAAGGAGTTAATCATTTTCATTTACCTGAGTGGTTACCGTTATTTTGAGTGTCCGTAAGGGCTCGAGTTCAAGTCTTACATGGAGATTTCTTAATGTAATTTGTTTTGCAGTTGATTATGGAGTCTTCTGGTTGCATCATTGTCTGAGCATTTCTCATGAAAGTTGTTCAGAGTGTGCCTCCCAAAGGTGACTACACGCAGAGCCTGTCTTATGACAGTTGTTCGGTGGGACATTCTTGATAGTGATACGGATATGATCAGGTGGTGAGAACTGGTATCTTTAGTGACTCCAAATTTGTTAAAAAAATTACAAAAACAATAATGAGGTAAAGTTGCATCTCTTATGATTGTCTAGTCGCCATGTATTGTAAACAACCGAGATTAAAAATCCAATTTAAAACTATTTCATATAAAAAAAACTACACAACAACTATTCCACATAAATCTAATTTACAACTATATATTAAAAAATTTCATCCATTTGTCTTCCAATCAAGCTAGCAATTTGTACGCAAGTCAAACAAATTTTTCACAACAACCGGAAGGCGCAAACAACCGGAATCACTGATCACCTTGGAAGTTGACGACCCTGTGAGGGTAGATCTGAACCAGAACGTTGTCGATTTATTTGCGAACGACCCGATCCGTCGTCCACCCGGTCGAGGACTTAACAGAAAAGTCATAAAAGTCTGTGATCGTCCGACACCGCTTCTTCACGTTGCTCATCTGATGACATTCATTCTAAAATCATCAAATCCCAACAAAAAAACTCAATAAGAATAACGTCAACTGTTAATTATGAATCGAATTAGTCGGATCAAGGTGCTCAATACTGCCATCAAGCTCAACTTACCAACAAAAGAACAAAATTTTTAGTATTACGTTAAAACTCTTAAATCACAAATGCCATAACCGTCACCCGAAGACGAAGAATACGCCAATTTCGACTAGGTTTTATATAAGTTTCATTTTTCTAATATAACACAGTATTTTTTTTTTGATAATTTTCAATAATTAAATGGAATGTTTATTTAAATACGATTTATGTAATGTTTAATATTAATAGTCTATTGTTTTTATTTATTAATTATTTAGTGTATCTAAATTCTTACTTATATATATACTTTAAAGTTGGAGGTAAAATCGTACGATATAGATAACTCAAAGGAGAATGAAAGGAAAGTGAAAGTGGTTGATGCTGACGTAACGCTAATGTGAAAGAGGAAAGTTTAGTAAAAAAAAGTGACAAGATAAGAGCATCACGTGTCGATCATCAATTTCGGCGTTTTCCAAAATCGACGCTGGGATCAACTCGGGAATCAACACCGCGCGCTGACATCGATTCCGACATCGATTTTATGCCGTCCATAATCCGACGCTCGTCATTCGACATTTATACCGTTTTATTTTTAATATTCTCTTTTTTTTTTCTTTTTTTTTTCCTTTTGTATTTTGGTTGGTATTATTCATAAGCTTTTTTGCCATATTTGAAGAGCGTGTATGAAGAGCTTGTAGGCGTGGACTCAAGAAGAAGAAGAAGAAGAAGGGTAGACTTAGACCATTCCTTATAGACTCATTATCGGTAGTTACCCGTCTATGTGACCTTCATTATAGGTTTAATGTCACAGGGAGCAATTCATTATAGGTCTTCATTATATGCATTCACCATACATTTAACGGATGAATTATAGGATGTGTGGGTCCTTCATATCACTTTATGAATTAAAACACCCCTCACACTTACAAGCTAATATGCATATTGTACAACCATTGTATTAGTTAAAATAAAGTGAAGAGGAAGATGTTTTATTTATTATAGAGAGAGTTTAATTATGAGTTAGTTATAGAAATTTGATGATGATGTGACGCTGATATGGCAGTTTAAGAGGATAAATAGTTTAGTTACGATATTGAGTGACCTTATACAATGAACTAGAGTTAACTTACTTTTATACAATGAGTTAGGGTTAGGGTTAAGGTATTTTAACCCTAAAAGTAAAATAATTTGATTATTTATTTTATTTATTTGATTTATTTTTAACTATAAAATAAAATGGTAATTTGTTTATATTTACTTTATTTATTTACGAATTTATTAAACATATTTAAAAATAAAAAATAAAAAACTCAATGTAATAAAAGTATTAAAATAAATAAAATAATTAAAATGGACATAATAATGGAGCCACCTCATTTCATCTCAACAATGTCAATTTCAATTTCTCTTCTAAGGGGTGTTTGAGTTTGTGTTTTAGAAATTAATTATGTGTTTAAGATGAATCAGATAATCAGCTGTATCAAGAAGTGTGATAAAATAATAGTGTTTATGTTTAATTATTTTGTGTGACAACGCAATAATCAAATAATCAGTTAATTAAGTGTTTTGTAAATTTAATTATCTGTTAATTTAACAAGTAAAACGCAATAATATGATAATCACGTTTTGCTGCAGTAAGGGGATGACTTGCTTATTTATTTTCACGTTTTGAGTCTCTCAAATCATAAATAATTAATTTTTTGTTTAATTTACCAAACACTTGAAACTGATTATTTACGATTTGAAAACATTATAATAAAAAAAACAAACATCCCCTTGAGACTTTGAAATAGATACACATTACAAAATGACAGCTAGTGCTTAAGAAATCAGCTAATTAGCCAAAAATCGCATAGGGAAAAAAATAAAATAAAATAAATAACATAACCCCTCCTCCAAGTTGCCGCAGCCTCACATTTTTTTTACTTATACCACACTTTCTACAAAATCAATACATTCTCCTTTTCATTTGCAAAAACCCTAAACCCTAAAAATATAACAACAACCGGATTTAATCTTCGCTGCCGACGATACATGGCTACCGCCGCGTTGCTCAGATCTATTCCCAGACGAGACGTCTCTTCTGCTTCTATTTCCGCCATTAAATCTGTATACTTCTCGTTATTTTATATTTCAATTTTAATTTTCAATTTCTTATATCTTATGTTTGTTTTTAGTGATCTGTTATCTGTGATTTATTTTTTTCGTATGTATGATTAGTCGATAGTCGATGTACTTATCTATGAATATCGGAATTAATTAAGTGTAAATCATGCTTAGCTTATTTGTTTCTGTATATATGATTGATTAGTTTCTTGTATGCTGTTTATAATTTTAGCTTATTTACATGAACGCTTTTTTTTGTGCAGCTCACAAATTATGAAGTGCATATGATGTGTAATTTATACTCTTTATTTGTTTGTACTAATATAGGATTTGATAAGTTATATGTCTTGAACATTATTTGTTTGTTAGCCTTTTTTTTTTTTTTGAATAAATAAATAAGTTTTTATATGTTATGAAGCCTAAATAATACTCCGTATCTAGATGGCTGGCTATTATTTGAAGCCTAAATAATATTGCGTCTGTTTTAGGTCATAATCGATTACTCAGCTTCTAGCTAACTTGTTCATGTCTGTATTAACCTTATGAATGTTCATGTAGTTAAGCGGAGCTAAAACATCAAGTGTTGGACCTCATTTGAGTAAACGATTGGGTGTAATTGCCAGACCCTTCAGGTAGCATTGTCTTTCATTCTGCACCTATATGATATGTCCTTTATTCTTTGAGGTTTAGCTAATGTATTTGTCTGGTGCAGTTCGAGATCTATTGGAAATGAAGTTAAACAGTTAAACGGAGTTAAAGCATCAAGTGTTGGATCAAATTTGAGTCAACCATTGGGTGTAATTGCTAGACCCTTCAGGTAGCATTGTCTTTCATTCTGCACCTATATGATATGTCCTTTAATCTTTGAGGTTTAGCTAATGTATTTGTCTGGTGCAGTTCGAGACCTATTGGAAATAAAGTTAAACAGTTAAGCGGAGTTACAACATCAAGTGTTGAATCAAATTTGAGTCAACGATTGGGTGTAATTGCCAGACCCTTCAGGTAGCGTTGTTTTTCATTCTGCACCTATATGCCATGTCCTTTAATCTTTGATGTTTAGCTAATGTATGTGTCTGGTGCAGTTCGAGACCTATTGGAACTGATGTTATTGGTATTGACTTGGGTACAACAAACTCATGTGTTTCAGTCATGGAGGGCAAAGTAAGAATCTTATTCCATCTGCTGATTGGTATATTTAATTTTGAATAGTTGTACAAATTGAAAATGTTGGTGTTTTTATATGCAGTCTGCTAAAGTTATTGAGAATGCTGAAGGAGCACGCACAACACCATCCGTTGTGGCCTTTAACCAAAAAGGAGAGTTGGTTGTTGGCACCCCTGCTAAACGTCAAGCAGTCACAAACCCGACAAACACTGTATTTGGTACAAAACGTTTAATCGGTAGACGATTTGATGATTCCCAGACTCAGAAAGAAATGGGAATGGTTCCATATAAGATCGTGAAGGCACCAAATGGAGATGCTTGGGTTGAGGCAAATGGACAGAAGTATTCCCCAAGTCAGATTGGTGCTTTTGTTCTAACTAAGATGAAGGAAACTGCTGAAGCTTATCTTGGGAAGACCATTAATAAAGCTGTTATTACTGTTCCAGCTTACTTTAATGATGCCCAAAGGCAGGCTACTAAGGATGCGGGTCGAATTGCAGGTTTAGATGTGCAAAGGATCATTAATGAGCCAACTGCTGCTGCACTTTCTTATGGATTAAATAACAAAGAAGGTCTCATTGCTGTTTTTGATCTTGGTGGTGGAACTTTTGATGTTTCCATCTTGGAGATTTCTAATGGTGTTTTTGAGGTATTTGTCTTTTTTGACTACACTTTTTATTTCCATAAAGTGGGCATGCTAATTTATGTTGATATCTATGTTATGTATATAGGTGAAAGCTACCAATGGTGATACGTTCCTTGGAGGAGAGGACTTTGATAATGCTATGTTGGATTTCTTGGTTAGTGAGTTTAAGAAAACAGAGTCAATAGACTTGACAAAGGACAGACTTGCCCTACAGAGGCTTAGGGAAGCTGCTGAAAAGGCTAAAATTGAGCTGTCATCAACAACTTCAACAGATATTAACTTGCCATTTATCACAGCTGATGCATCTGGTGCTAAGCATTTAAATTTCAATCTTACAAGGTCAAAGTTTGAGGCTTTAGTAAACCATTTGATTGAGAGGACCAGAAATCCTTGCAAGAACTGTGTTAAGGATGCTGGTGTAACAACCAAGGAGGTGGATGAAGTTCTCCTTGTTGGAGGGATGTCTCGTGTTCCTAAAGTTCAGGAAGTTGTTACTGAAATCTTTGGGAAGACTCCAAGCAAAGGGGTTAATCCTGATGAAGCTGTAGCAATGGGAGCTGCTATTCAGGGCGGTATTCTTCGTGGTGATGTTAAGGAACTGCTTTTACTTGATGTGACTCCTTTATCACTTGGTATTGAGACACTTGGTGGCATCTTTACCAAGTTGATTGGTCGTAACACCACAATTCCAACCAAGAAAAGTCAGGTTAGACATTATTTAGTTTTGTAACTTTTTCGTAGAGAGATCAAAGTGCTGGGTTTGTCTATATCAATTGAGACCCATACTTTCAAATTTGGGTCAAGCTTTTGAGTCATTTGGGTCTTGAGAAAAATTAAGCCTAGCAATGTAAAAATCAAAATATAATAAAAGGGCCAATGGGTTTCCCTCCAACTTATTCGGCTCTATACAAAATATAAAGGAACAAGTCTAATGGGTATCAATTCCTAAAGCTCAATAAATAGAGATAGGTCTAATGGGTCGAGCATAAAGCATTAACCATAATAATATAATCAAAGTAAAAAATCAATTTAAAAGTATATTGGACTTATTTGACTTGTGACCCTTTTCGACCCGTTACCACTGACCCATTTGGACGCGTTGTAAGATTTGACCCGTTTGACTCATGATCCATTTCAACCCAACACCATTTTGGTCTGTTACCCAAACTGCCCAACTTCAAAACAAGTAATGTATGTATGGTGCGGGTTGAAAAAAGTTGGGTGGGGATGGCATTAAACCCTTGTTCTATCAAATTATACTTATTTTAGGAGTTGGTGTTGGATATTATTAATATTATAGTGGTTATAATTACTCAAGTTTTTTTATGTATTGGTTTAACTAGATAAGCTGAAAACATAAGTTGAATTTTTGCGTTCATAATTACATTGGTTGATACTTTTTGCATTTATAAAGTTTGTTTGCTATATTGCAATGGTGGAAGTGGATACTGATTAATGTCAGTTTGCTTGCTTCGTACTTGGTACTAATTTATTCTCCGTTTGTAGACATTTTCAACAGCCGCTGACAACCAAACGCAAGTGGGCATCAAAGTGTTGCAAGGAGAGCGTGAAATGGCATCTGACAACAAAATGTTAGGCGAGTTTGACCTCATGGGTATCCCGCCTGCTCCAAGAGGCATGCCTCAAATTGAGGTAACATTCGACATCGATGCAAACGGTATCGTTACTGTCTCAGCCAAAGACAAGGCCACCGGAAAAGAACAACAAATTACAATCCGATCCTCAGGAGGTCTTTCAGATGCCGAAATTGAGAAGATGGTTAAAGATGCCGAACTCCATGCTCAAAAGGATACAGAAAGAAAGGCGCTAATCGATGCCAAAAACAACGCTGACACTACTATTTACAGTGTTGAGAAGAATTTGAACGAGTACAAAGATAAGTTGCCTAGTGAAGTTGTGTCTGAAATCGAGGGTGCTGTGTCTGATTTAAGGAAAGCAGCTGGTGGTGAGGATGTTGCTGATATTCAAGCCAAGATTGATGCTGCAAACAAGGCACAGTCTAAGATTGGACAGCACATGCAAGGTGGGTCAGGAGGTGGTTCGGATTCTGGATCTGGCGGAGCACAAGGTGATGACCAGGCTCCAGAGGCAGAATACGAGGAGGTAAAGAAATAGAATTGCTGATAATTTTCATTGGTTTTATTTGATACTTTCCATGATTGAGACAATATTTACGGTAGAAATAATTACCAAATTGTTTTGTTATATGTGGCTGTTATTGCCCATTTGGAACTAGATACAGTTTTGAGCGGAATTTTATTTTTGATGAGAATTTACTCCTTGGTCGACATGTTATTAACATCATGATTGTGAAATTTCTCATGTACGTTCTATTTACACTTAATTTTTTTCCTAATTTAAGGGTTTTAGACTTAATTCTCTAATTTCGTTACATTTTCAATTAACTGTTACCTATCTTCTAACATCACCCGACAACCTTCCTCTAAATCTTTACCGCCATGCCCCTATATACGTAGTTACGTGACCTCCAAATCGGTCGCAACTTATAAATTTTTTCATACCATTACAAGTGGTCTTGGTTGTACAGTTACACTTGGGCGTTAGTGATAGGTTCAAGTCTTTTTTCTTCGAGAAAATAAGAAATAGTAAATGGAACATTTAATCCAATAGATGAAATGTCCAAGAAGATACAAGACGAGTAGAGGTTACTACCTCCATCTTGAAATTACAACACAAAATTGACAGACAAACTAACCAAACCAACACCCAAGGATTTGATGACCAAACATGAAATTGGTGAGAATAACATAAATTTGCATTTGACGCCCAAACGAAGACTTTAAATTTGATGTATCTAACTGAAGCCCGCCAACAAGTGAGGATCTGCAAAACATATCCTCATTTCTTGCGTTCCAAATCGACCGTTTTGTAAACGGGCCGATGAGTTTCCAAAATTTTGAAGCTCTAATGCCCAATCATGAGAACCATTCCAACGTGAAACAAGACATGCGAGGGAATGACCCTAGATAAGTTCCACCAATAGAATAAGTGTATGTTTGTTTTAAGTTCAAATAAGTGATGCTTGTTTTGCTTATAATGAATAATGGTAAATGACTTGTCATTTTTTCTTGAAAGGTAAACTTACATACCCAATATAATTTATCCACAAATATATACATGCTTAATACGAGGCTTAAACCTCCACTGTTTATCCACGAATATATACATGCCTAATAGAAGGCTTTAACCTCCACCTTTTGGTTGAAGAAGCTCCTCACATATCGCTAAGTTATAACCCTTTTGATATGACTTGCTAGTTTTATATATCATTTTTTTTCAATGCTAAATAATTTTATTAAACTAAAAAGGATTAGTAAAAAAATGACAACTACAACGAACATAAAAAACTCACAAACATAACTTCAATTAACACGACACCACAAATTCAAAATCTAAAGTGATTTTCACAAACCCCCAATTAACTACCACAAATACTCGAACATCGATGAGAGATCAACCAGTGAAGACAACCATAACCAGAATTAATACTTACCCCCTCGAACTACCTACAGCCGGCCAAAGCCAACACCAAAACTCAAAGCCTTCTAAGAACCCAATTATGTGGATGAATAATTTTCGTCTTCGTCATTAAAGTCTTCCTTGATCTCCATCAAATTAAGAATCGTAAACCCACGATACCATTAAAGTTCATTGCGACATCTAATTGATTTTTTCTACGGATGTAGAAAGTTCATCTCTTTCTGGTTCTGAAAATCAGCCACCTCGTGATTTGCCAAGATAACATCTTTGTTTCTATTCATAGTTTTTCTTCACATTTGCCCCACAGTTATTAAATTTACCTATTTCCTAATTTCTTCTAGGCCCACTTTTTTCTAAAATATCCACCCGTCCCTTCCAAAGTCGACTAACGTCATAATTATCGTCCTTTACTAGTGGCCCAACCGAATTATTGTTACTAGCAATGGGTGATCCGTCACACATTTAAACCATGGGTCAATCACCTATTTACCCATTTTTTTTTACCCCTTTCTGAGCTGGAACCCAAAAAAAAAAAATTGACAAATTGCCCGCGCAAGGCGCAAGAGACCTTGCGACCTTGCGACTTGCGTCCTTGCGCCTTGCGTCCTTGCGTCCTAGTGTTAATAAATTAGGTCAAATAAAGAAAACAGACACCACATAAACACACACCGATAGACTGAGATCTTGCGACCTCTTTACGACCGACGACGATTACGAAGAACCTTGCACTTGCGACCCCCTTGCGACCCCCTTGCGACCCGTCTACCCTTGTGACCCTTCTTCTGAGAATCACCACTACATCACCACCACCACCACCACCATCACCAGCACCACCACCATCAGTACATCTTCTCCGCCACCATCACCATCACCATCACCATCACCATCAGCACCACGATTGGCGTATTGAGAAAAAGGAAGAGAAAAAAAACCGACAAAAAACTCCATCAAGATGTCACAAGAACAGGTAAGTGTATCCTTTTAACTATTCTCGTTCGATTACTCATTTATTATGTCGAAATTGATTTATAAGTTTTGTTGCACACCAAGTGTTCGATGTAATGCTTCAACGAGCTTGGTGATGCAAAACTCACTTAAACTGTTGCAAGATTTGTTAAAGTTACAGTCTTTGGAAACTAACATATTATAAAAACTGGAACACGATTGTTTAAGGGGCATAAAACTAGAATCTGGTATAGGCGCAAGGAACGTCTTGCGTCCTTGCGCTTGTCCCAAGTAGCTGGCGCAAGGCACGTGTTGGAAGCTTTGACGAGCCCAACACACCCACTATAGAGGATCTAGACTATACTAGACTCACTACACCAACACTTTGACGCTGATTAGCCTTTAATATTATAAATCCTTAGTGCACAATAATACTTAGGCGACAGTGTCGACCATATATCGTTCAGGCGGTATAACCGACCATATATCACTTAGGCGGCAGAGCCGACCATATAATAAAAATAACACAAGTGCACTAAGAACTTAAACACAAACTAAGGCTTAATCGGGAAACTTAACAAAGAACACTTTTATTAATACAAAATGTAATTACAATATTACTCACTCACCACACTTTCTTTCTATTCGCTACTTGTAAGCGTTCTTTCTCTAACTCACCCTTTTCTCACTTCTTCACAACTCTCTTCTTATTTCACTCTCACAACTTCACACAACTTACTTCACACTCTACAAATGAAATCTTCACCCTTATTTATACTACTCCATGGAAGTTTCTAGAAACTAGATATTTCCATGGATATATATAAATATCTAGATATTTTTATACATATAAATATCTAGATATTTCTTACACACATAAATATCTAGATTTTTCTTTACATTTTAATATCTAGATATTTTTCATATACATATTAATATCTAGATATTTTACCCATATACATATACTAATTCCATATTATTCTAAATTTGCATTGTATTTTAACACTCCCCCTCAATGCAAATTTTCTTCCAACGATGTCTTGCAGACCATTCCAAGTGCTTCTCTGAATTTTGTAAACTTCGGTTTACTTAGGCTCTTGGTGAATATATCTGCAACCTGTTCATCTGTCTTTGTTGGCACCATCTTGATCTCCCCTTCAAGAACCTTTTCGCGAACATAGTGATAGTGCACTTCTATATGTTTTGTTCTCGCATGAAAGACTGAATTTTCTGCTAGACGTATAGCTGATAGGTTATCGCAAAGAAGATTTACTTGATAATCTGTTGATTGATGAAGATCTTCCATTAGTTGCTTCAACCAAGTAATTTCTTGTGTTGCTGATGCAGCCGATCGATATTCTGCTTCAGTGCTTGATAAGGATACAGTTGGTTGTCTCTTGCTGCACCATGATATTACTCCCGATCCAAGACTAAACATGTATCCAGTTGTTGACCGTCGTGTATCATAGTCTCCAGCATAATCGGCGTCACAATATTCAGTCACGTGACATTCTTTTGATTTCTTGTATAAAATACCAAAGTTAATAGTGCCTTTAACATACCTTAAGATGCGTCGTACAACATCAAGGTGAGGCTTCTTCGGATTGCTCATGTATCGACTAACCACTCCAACTGCATAAGATATGTCTGGCCGGCTTAATGTGAGATAAATAAGACTTCCAACCATCTTTCGATACATGGTAACATCTTGAAGACTTTTTCCTTCATATGCTCGTAGTTTTGTATTTGGATCCATCGGAGTTGAGATAGGTTTGCAATTAAGCATTCCGTACTTTTTTAAAAGATCTCACGCATATTTCTCTTGTCCCAGAAATAATCCTTCTCTTTTCTGCTCAATTTCGAGTCCAAGAAAATGTTTGAGTTCTCCAAGCTCCTTCATATGAAATCTGATAGACAGATTCTCTCTTGTTCTTTGGATCTCCTCATAGTGATCTCCCGTGATGATTAAGTCATCCACATATACTAGCACTATGGCTAGTTTTCCTTGATCTTGTTTCACAAATAAACTAGAATCTGAAGGAGCAACTGTGAAACCACTTTGTACTAAGAACTCGCCAATCTTCCCGTACCAAGCTCTTGGAGCCTGCTTCAAGCCGTATAGTGCTTTCTTTAATTTGCAGACATGGTCAGGATGGAACTTGTTCTCAAAGCCTCTTGGTTGCTCCATATAAATTTCTTTGTCAAGTTCTCCATGTAAGAAAGCGTTCTTGACATCCATCTGCCACAGCTTCCAAGATTTGCTAGCGGCCAAAGCTAGTAGAGCTCGAATTGTTGTGATCTTCGCCACTGGACTAAACGTTTCTTCATAATCCAGCCCATATTGTTGAGAAAAACCTCTAGCAACAAGTCGAGCTTTATACCTTTCAATGGAGCCATCTGATCGAGTCTTCACCTTGTAAACCCATTTACAAGATATTGGTTTTACATCTTTTGGCTTTGGAACTAAACTCCATGTCTGTTTTTCTTTTAGTGCATTAATTTCTCCTTCCATCGCTTTCTGCCATTCTCGATTTTGCGCTGCTTCTTCATAAGTAGAAGGCTCAATAGGTATTGATTCATCCACATGAGCAGCATTGGCATACCTTGGATTAGGTTGTCTCGGCCTTGTTGACCTCCTTAATTCTTGTGCATGCTCCTCGACTTTCTTTTGGCTTGGACGAACCTCCTCGGATATAGATTGATGTACACCAGTTTTCCATGGACTCTTTTTCTTAGAGTACGACCCTTCTCCTTCTTTTATTGGATCCAATATCTGCTCTTTAGGTTCTTCTTTTTCTTCTGGAACTTCTTCTAATCCATGAGATTCTGGAAGCTCTATCTTTTGAGGTGACCACCATGAAGAAGCTTCATCAAATACCACATTTCTTGAAGTATGACACTTTCCAGTATTTGGATCACAACATCTGCATCCTTTTCTTGATTCATCATAACCGACAAAAATGCATCGGATTGCCTTCTTATCAAATTTGCTTCGTAGATGATCTGGTACGAAGACGTAGCATACACATCCAAAAACCTTGAGATGGTTGACGGTTGGCTTGAGCTTCCATAATCTTTCATATGGTGAAATATACCCCAACTTGGTTTGTGGAAGCCTATTAATCACGTATGATGCCGTCCTCATACATTCGGCCCAAAATCTTCCTGGTACATTCTTACCATGAAGCATACTTCGACAAGTTTCAGCAAGGTGACGATTCTTGCGTTCTGCCACTCCATTCTGTTGTGGGGTATTGGGGCAAGTCAATTGTCTTCTGATCTTGTGCTTCTCAAGATAGATATTGAACTCGGTTGATAAATATTCTCCTCCATTATCTGTGCGTAAGCACCTAATCTTATTATTGAGCTCACTTTCTATCTTCTTCTTGAACTCTTTAAACTTCTGAAAAGTCTCCGACTTTTCCTTCATGAAGTAAACCCAGACATACCTTGAGAAGTCATCAATGAATGTCACCATATACTTCATTCCTCCAAGTGATGTTTGTTTCACTGGGCCAAAGACGTCTGAGTGTATGAGCTCTAGTGGTGTCTTGGACTGATGTTGTGACTCCTTGAATGGCAATTGATGAGCTTTTCCAAATTGACATCCAGCACATATTGTATCTATTCGGATATCAAATTTGAGGAAGCCCATTTACTATGTGTTTCACCATCATCTCCTTTAACTTGTTGTAGCCCACATGCCCAAGACGTTCATGCCAAAGATCAGCCGTCTCATTCTTCCGAGTCTTATCCACATATGCTGTTTCAGCAGATAGTACATAGACCGACTCTATTCTTCTTCCTTGCATAATTGGATTGCCAACCACCTTCACTCTCTTGAATACGGACACATCTTCTGGTCCAAAGAGCACATAATTCCCTTCTGCTGTCAATTGTGGTACTGATAGTAAATTCTTCTTTAGGCCAGGGACAAGATACACCTTCTCGAGTTGGAGCTTATGAGAGTCGCCTTCATTTGGAATTATTGTCTTTCCAATGTGAGAAATAGACAACCTTGAATTGTCGGCTGTCAACACGACTCTCTTTCCTTTGTAATCATCCATTTTTTGCAGCTTCGTCTCATCATTGGTCATATGATTTGAGCACCCAGAATCGATGATCCAATCATCTTTGTAGTTTATTTTTGACTTTAAAGTTGTTGTAAGAGCTTGATCATTTATGTCAGCTTCAACAGAGAGTTCAGCTTCTGCATCCCATGTTTCCTCATTAATGGTTGCTTCGAATGTGACCTATTTCTTCTCATCTCTTGCGGCGGACACATTTCCTTCGAAAGTTCGCCTTCTGGGGAATCTACAATCTCGAGCAAAATGACCCTTCTTGCCACAATTGAAGCATTCACCATTCTTTCTCTTATCATTTTCCCCGTATTGTTGGTGATGATCTCTTCTTTGTTGAGCTCCCCCTGAAGCGTTGCCTTTTGATTTTGGGTGACCTTTCCACCCATATGTCTTACTTTCTTTTATCGCCTCTTGTCTTCGAGATGTTGCTTTCTTCTTATTAGTGAAGAGTGCATCTTCTCCGTCTTTTATGGTTACTTCATTCATCTGCTTGGCTAATGCCTCTTGATTAGCCAATAAATTCTCCAGCTCTATTAATGATGGTTGAGTAGGCCATCCTCTCACAGCAGCTATAAATCCATTATACTCGAATCTTAAGCCATGGATGATAATTCTCTTCATCCTTGCATCACTCACTTTCTCTTCAGGAGCAAGCTGAGATATCTCACGGCAAATAGATTTCACCTTGGTGAAATACTGGGAAATAGACAAACTTCCTTGTGAGATACCTGCGAGCTCATTTTCCAAGAGCTGGAGGCGTGCTTCATTCTTCTTTGAAAATAACTTGTCAAAAGTTTCCCAAGCTGCCTTCGGTGTTTTCTCGTCACAGATGTGCTCCAATAGATCCTCCTCGATTGTAGTCTTCAATATAAATAAAGCCTTCCCGGCCTTGATGTTCCATTTTCTCAAGGCTTCGGCATTTTCTTTCGGTGGAGGCGCTGTGTCACTTCCAGCAACTATTTCCCATAAATCCTGTGCTTGTAGGTAGGATTCTATGCAAGTCCGCCAATAACCATAGTTGTGGTTATTGAGACTATTGATTCCACTGCTCGTACTTGCAAGATCTGCCAACATGACGTCCAACGTCCAATAAGCTTGGTCCCAGACCGATGAGCTTTCACAGTTTCTAACTGTGCTCCGACAGAATCTCCCTTAGAGCCTTGGTGAAAACAAGCCGATGTAAACTTCCAATGTTTACCGATTTCCTCCACTAGAAATGGTCCCGAACGGCCCGCTCTGATACCAATTGTTGGAAGCTTTGACGAGCCCAACACACCCACTATAGAGGATCTAGACTATACTAGACTCACTACACCAACACTTTGACGTTGATTAGCCTTTAATTTTATAAATCCTTAGTGCACAATAATACTTAGGTGACAGTGTCGACCATATATCGTTCAAGCGGTATAACCGACCATATATCACTTAGGCGGCAGAGCCGACCATATAATAAAAATAACACAAGTGCACTAAGAACTTAAACACAAACTAAGGCTTAATCGGGAAACTTAACAAAGAACACTTTTATTAATACAAAATGTAATTACAATATTACTCACTCACCACACTTTCTTTCTACTCGCTACTTGTAAGCGTTCTTTCTCTAACTCACTCTTTTCTCACTTCTTCACAACTCTCTTCTTATTTCACTCTCACAACTTCACACAACTTGCTTCACACTCTACAAATGAAATCTTCACCCTTATTTATACTACTCCATGGAAGTTTCTAGAAACTAGATATTTCCATGGATATATATAAATATCTAGATATTTTTATACATATAAATATCTAGATATTTCTTACACATATAAATATCTAGATTTTTCTTTACATTTTAATATCTAGATATTTTTCATATACATATTAATATCTAGATATTTTACCCATATACATATATTAATTCCATATTATTCTAAATTTGCATTGTATTTTAACAGCACGTCTTGCGTTCTTGCGCCTGTGTGATAAATCGGACGCAAGATATTACTTGCGTCCTTGCGGCTGTACTTTTTTGCTGAAAAACTGTCTGTTTCAGGGATATGTTGAGGCGAAGTTGACGATGAAGAATATGTTGAATGTTATACCTCAACTAAAGGCATTAATGACTGAAAATCAACAAAAATTTTTTAGGGGAACTTGTTTTGGTCCTTGGCTAGATCTTTCTTACACGGGCAATGATCCGGGCCTTGTACATGCAATGCTCCAAAGAAAGAGTGAGTGGCCGATAGGAATAGACGAAAAGTACCCAGCTGATGATGAGGAAATATGGTTTAGTTTCCGTCCGAATTTCAAAATTAGATTTAGTAGGCGGGAATTTTGTCTCATCACGGGGTTTAGGTTTAGTCGTCGCACGGACATGGCACATTACATTTCAAGAAGTTATGATGTAGAAACACCACCGATTAGATGACGTTGTTTCTCAAAACGTAAAGATAATGCAAACATTACAATTACTGATATCCAAAAGCTTTTATATAATGGTGATGATTTTGTGGTTAGTGATGAAGATGTGGTTTCGACTAGCCATTATTTTGATTGTGGAGAGAGCATTTATGGGTAAGCAAGGGATTCATGTGGTGAGCAAAAAATACCTATGGTTAGTCGAAGACTTTACTAAATTGAATGACTACCCGTGGGGTAATCGTATTTGGGATGCCACTTACCCCGTAGTTAAAGATGGATTTCAAGCTCGGGAAAGTCAGTTAGAGGTCGGAAAGGGTTATACTTTGGCCTTTTTTTTTTATTAGCCTGGGTTTCCTCCTCGCTATGCGAGTCGACTATATCTCAGGGCGACTACCCGCTTTGCGGGCAGCCCGGAGTCATCGCGGGTGAACCTCCGTGGCCAAGATGGGGTTTTTAACTTTGGCGGGTTTTATGTGGTCATTTAAGGTAAAAAAAAAAGTTTGGTAGATTTGGATAATATTACTACATTTGAATCGTATATTATTTTATTATGCGTCCTTATTTATTTAATTTTGTAGATTTGGATTCTTGAGGCATATCGACGAACCATTAAAAGTTTTGCCCACACGACAGACAAAAATGGAGCACCGAGGGCCTTATTTTGGAAACGTTCTGTAACAACCCGTCCTTATCCTCCTGGACGAAGTCATCAACATTTGGTCCCATTGCGATGATCAACTCCAAGTAATGTCCTTAAAATGAGCTAATGCACAGCGGAAGACTTAATTCATACCTGAGAATAAACATGCTTAAAAGTGTCAACCAAAAAGGTTGGTGAGTTCATAGGTTTATCATAATAATCATTTCAATATATTAATAGACCACAAGATTTCCGTTATCATAAACATAATACACTGGCAAGTGTATGTAAAGCATTCTAAGTGGTTGAGCACTTGGTAACATAGTTAACATTTAATCAACGTCGCATATTCCCTTTATTATGAAATCTCACTACACCGTACCAAGTGTAGTCACCAAAACGAAGTACTGTGCAACCGTTGAATACTGGTCGTCCAGTCCGGTTGGGGTTGTCAGGCCCGATAGATCTATCAACAGGATCCGCGTTTACAATACCCATGTAAATAGTAGTTACCAAGCTACAGGGAAATATGCCAGTGGTGCAACTCAACGTAGAATATATTTTTAAGTACTTGTGTCTATTTTGTAAATATTTATAAAAGCAGCGCATGTATTCTCAGCCCAAAAATATATATTGCAAAAGCAATTAAAAAGGGAGCAAATGAAACTCACCATACTGTATTTTGTAGTAAAAATACATATGACGACATTAAACAAGTGTAGGATTGACCTCGGATTCACGAACCTATTATTCAATCATGTATATTAATACAAGTAATGGTAATCGAATAAATATATATATATATATATATATATATATATATATATATATATATATATATATATATATATATATATATATATATATATATTATTAGTGATTTTATTTGTTATTTTATATCATGTGTGTCATTAATAACTTAATTAAATATATTTATCTTTATATAGATAATTAACATCCATTACAAAAGTATTAATATGATTAGGTTTTATGTCATAAATATATATTTTTTTTTAAATCTTCATTTGATATATTAATAGTAATAATAATAATAATGATAAAAATAATACTAATTATGATAAAAATTATGATAATTCTAATAATAATAATAATAAAGATAATTTTAATGTTAATGATAAAGATAGTACTAATAATAAAAATTGTTTATAATGATAATACTAATAATTATATTATAATTGTGTTAATAATAATAAATAATCTATCAATAATAATAATAATAATAATAATAATAATAATAATAATAATAATAATAATAATAATAATAATAATAATAATACTCACTAATACTTAATAATAATAATAATAATACTAATAATAAAAATAAAAGAGAATACCCTTTAAAAGCTTCTTTAAAAAGATTTGCCCTAGACGAGGCTCGAACTCAAGACCTCTCAATTAAGAACATCATGCCCAACCATTGAACCCTTGCTTACTTTCTATTTTATTTTACCCAATAAATTCTCTTATCCTATAGTTCGGCCCATATGTATTTCGGCCCAACAGAATTTCCATAGACCCAACAGCTTCTTTTGATAATAAAAAAAACATATTGTAGTGGCCTGGGTTCGAACTCAGGACCTCCAATTCACCTGACAAAATCCCTAACCGTCCCTCTGCCTTCTGTTTTTCTGTTTTAAACATAGCCTAATTCTATATAACCTTAATTTCGTTTCCTCCTTCTTCTTAGAACAAAACCCATTTAATAACTCCACCTTCATTCATTCTATTTTCATCCGTCATCATTATTATCATGAACCCATCATCATAATACTTAAACTATTATTATTTTCGTGTATTCTTCATCATCTAAATACATCATATTACGGACTCATCATCATCATTATTTTTATGTACCATCATTATCATGCCATATCATACATTAAATCTAAAAAACACGCATGACAAAAAGGACTTCTTATCATTTTAATACGTGATCCACTTGTTACATACATATTTTTATAAACAAGTGGATGGAAGACTTGTCAATTACTCTGTGTTAGAAACTGAGTGAGAACGGCATAATTTAATCGACCCTACATCTTTATCTTTATCAACTTGCATCATCATCATACCGCTTTATAATCAGTATGAATCAACAACGGTCCACTTTATAACATGAAACGAAGCAGAAAGACACCATGTTATCAGCCTTTTCGAAGCATAGCAGCAGGTAACAAAAAAAATATATGGATAGAGAGAGAGACAATGAGAGAGAGGGAGGTGTTGGCGGTTGTTTGTGATGGCTCACGGTTGAGCAGGAAAACAGAAACGGTGGATAATAGCAGCAATAAAGTGGGACAGCAGTAGGTGGTGTTTGCGTGTGTGATTTCTTATAACCGAAAAACAGAAAGTACATAAGGGTTTTCTGTTTGGGGCTTGTTCAAAATGATAGAGAACAGGAAGTGGGTTATGGTGGTGGTGTTCATCTAATGTTGATCGAATTCAAAAGTTACAGCATATACGAATTATACAAGAAGGTGTCTGTGTTCGTTGGTATTTTCAAGGTGTTGTGGGTTATTCAAGTTCGAAAAGAAAATAGAAAAGTTAGAGAAAGAAGGTGAGAGAGAGACGGTTCTAGGTGGTTGAACATGATGATCTCCGGCAGTGTTAAGAGGTGGTGGAGATTATATTAGTGATCAAATGGGTGTGAAGGTGGCGGTGGAAGATGGTGGGTGATGGTTATAGGTGGTAGCTGGATGAGCCATGGTTGGAATGGTAGTGCTCACGATGGAAAATGGTGAGGTGTGTTGTGCTAAAGAAATAGAACAAGGAAGCAGAAAGATGGTTGATCTTCTCCATGCTCATATCTATATGTATATAACAAGTGGTGTATGATTGTAGTTGTAGGTTCACGAAGAGAGAGAGAGGTGAAGATTAAATTGAGAGATGGAAATGGGTTTTCAATACATGTGCATATGTATGCGATTTTGTGTGATTCCAACTCAAAAATAAATAAATGACAAAAGTGGTTGGTTTAATTTCCTGTAATTGATGTATACATATATAATATATATAATGAAAGTGTGTCAAGTGGTAAGGAACAAACCAAAAGAAAGAAAGAAAAAAAAAACGTGGAAAGAATACTTAGCAGCCTCTCACACTCTGCCGACACTTTTTCCCGGATAACTGTATCGTGTCCATTGCCAAATAGTTAACGTATAAAAGTGTCCCTAAAAATCCCAAATTTTTAGATTAAATGTATTTAATTATTTCACTCATTAACCGTTTGAAACCTGATCAAAAAGGTTCAAAAATTATTTATTTTCTGTTCCAATTTGTGTGTACGGAGTACTAACATTTAAACTAAAAAGATAAAAAAAATTATATTAAACCTAAAATCTTCATAATCAATTTACGATTCAACTTTCAATTTAAATTTTCATAAATTCTTATTAGATTTATATGAACATTAGCGAAATGACAACCGAGTGTTTCTGACGTTTACTAATTAGATTCGAAATCACAAATATATATTTAATTTACTTAAATTTTATATTTTGATCTATTTTAAATAGTAATTATTATAATATTATATTTTATTTTATTTTACATAATTAGTTTTAATAATAATAACATATAATAATTCAAATTATATTTCCAATTACCATCTATATACATATATATACACAGATCTATTTACAATTTAATGTTCGTGAATCATCGAAACTGGTCGAAGGTCAATTGAATGTATGAATCAGTTCAAAATTTTTGAGACTCATCCTAACAGACTTGACTAATTGTGTCAAAAATATTACATCATATCGAGAGTTGGGTTTAAAATTAGTTGAAATTTTCCGGGTCGTGACAGTACCTACCCGTTAAAGAAATTTCGTCCCCGAAATTTGATAGAGGTCGTCATGGATAACGATAAGAATGTTTTCATGACGAATATGAGTTGATAAATAGAGTTTTATCATTATTGATTAATATAGATAGAACGATTCGATGATGTGAAGCGTACGAGTGAAGCTATCACAAAAGAGTGAAAAGTTTCGTCTTAACTTTTAACGTAGTCATGGTGGATTTTTCGGAATTCAAGGGATTTAAAGAAATTTTCTAATTAGAAAGAAGATGAAATAACACGATTTATTAGTAAACTGTTGAAATTACGGAATAACAGAAATATCAAGGAATATTTCCGTGATATACATAGAGCTTAAGTAGAATGAAAGAGTCGTGTAACATGACACATGATGAGGATAAGGTCTGTGAATCATCATTACGTTACATTAGAAATTTAGCATGACTTACTGTAATATAACCACGTTGGCCCAGCGTCATTATATTATACTAACTCATGCTTCAATTCCCTACACTTCTCCAAGAACATTCATAATTTAAACTCAAATTTTATAGAAGAATAGAAACTAAAACAGTTTCTTTTAGGATGTAACACAGATAGAACGAAGAGGTATATAATTTCGGACGAGAATATTTATGAAAATATCTTCAGAAGTATCGAAGATATTTATGATGATATTTTGGAATTTCTAAGTTCGAAAGTTGATAAGGAAAAAATTTTTCCGCAAGATCTTAACGTAGGTACGGAGCAAGATATTCTCTAAAGATTTCATTGGATCCAGATTTATCTGGGTTCTTTGAATATAGGGTTTGGTCCTTGTATTTGTCCTTGGTCTCCTTCATGGTTTGCTCAATCCGTTTTTCAGTACCAAATTTTCTATCGAGCGTTCCTAACACTTCCTTCTTTATCATCAACTTTTGGCTATTAAGACCATCTACAACATGCCGCTTCGTCAGCATTTTCAAAGTTAACGGATATAGGTCATCGGTTATCAAACCGAGGTGTTTGCAGGAGAATTATGTTTTTAGATGATTAAACGCTGATGGTAATATGATGGTATATGAAAGGTTCTCTGGTAACAATAAATGAGCACGCATATATATATATCAAGGTTATAATAAGGCAAACCCGAATGAAAGTTGAAGTTGACTTGCTGGAGCTGTGACAAAATTGGCTACTTTGAAAAAGGATTGCAATGTTATCTTCGGTGATAACAATGCCAACGGAGCTAGCACAGATACGTGTTAAACGTTTAATCAGGTTCCGAGAGTTTTTCAGGTGCATAACTATATGCATAAATCTTTTCTTCCGTAGATGAAGTGCAGTTGGTTCAACCTCCCGATCGAGGTGTTTTCAAAAATCATGAAAGATTTGAACGCGGATTGTATTGTCGAGGTACAAATGAGGTTTAAGATGAAATCAAGTGGCAAACTTGAAGAATTGTTTAGTTTCATATGTTATAATCAATATTTTAATTCATTTTAATTTTCCAAAGTTAGCAGTCCAACAGTCCAATTGTCCAATCGTCCAATATATTCATATATAATTTAATATATAATATTCGAATTAATTAATACGTATCGTGACCCGTGTACCGGTCTCAGTATTGATCACAACTCAAACCATATATATATTTTGGAATCAACCTCAACCCTGTATAACCAACTCCAACATTCACATATAGAGTGTCTATGGTTGTTCCGAAATATATATATAGATGGGTCGATATGATATGTCGAAACCTTGTATACGTGTCCCATTATTTAAAATGCGTAAAATAAATACAGAAATTAAATGACGATAAATAAAATTGCGAGAATGTAAATTGCGAGAATGTAAATTGTGATAATTAAATTGCAATAAATAAAATGTAACCAGTTAGCTAGGAACAGTTAGCTAGGAACAGTTAGCGTGGATTCTTAACAATATTTCAATTAGTTAGTTCGTTTGTTTCTAACAAATTTTACTTTGTCCGATATTTTCTTCATTATGCCACTTGTTGGATTCTGATAGGTCAAAATCCAAATATGAAATTGAACGAAAATGGATTCTGTGATGAACGGATACGTATATCTATGGATATAAGTAGAATAGTGACTGACTGTTGAATCAGAGTCGAAGAATGTACAGTGCAACTTATTAATGTGAAATCTAAATATTCCTCGAGTATTACCTACCCGTTAAAATATTTTCACCATTAACAGTTTGTACAAACGAATTTTTAATTACAATCTTTATGAAAATATACCTGCATATATATTTTCTTCAGATGTAATCATGGATTTAATGAGTTAATATGATATTAATCTCATTTGATTTACTGTTAGAACAAGAATATATAATCTCTAAAACATTAGAGATTACATAATTGTCATGTAGAACAAAGGTAATTGATATAGAACGATATGTAGAACGAAGATAGTCGGTGTAGAACGATATGTAGAACGGAGATCATATTTGAAGTACGGATGGTGATATTGAGGCGTGTGATGTTGAGGCTGGTGTTATTGGTGATACTGGTGCCGATGCTGGTGGTACTACTGGTACCGGTGATGTTGCTGAAGCTGGTAGGTTTTGCACCATATTTTCCAAAGCTACAACTCGAGCGCGAAATTCGTTGACTTTTTCTATTATTCCGAGATGATTGGCGGTTTGAATAAGGGGATGGATAAGGTTTAGAATTTGAGATATTGTATAATCGTTGCGAGATATTCTGGAAATGAGAGTGAAGATGGTGTTTCGAACTGGTTCGTCGGTAAGTGCTTCAAGTTCTTTGCCAAGAGGGCAATGTGGTGGATGGAAGGGATCACCTTCTTCTTGTCTCTAATAATTAAGTAGACTACGAACCCATCAGATGAATTGGGGATGGATGATTGGTTGATTCATTCCGAGGACACTGCTTTCGGAGCTTAGGTAAATATCCATGTCGAAATAACTATCGGAATAGCTACGAAATCTGAGGGACTCGAACTGGTTGAGGGATTCATCTCGTACGATCAGATGAAGGGTTTTCGATAAGAAATATATTATAGGATGTAGATTAGTACCCTGAAATACATAATTTACATATGCATATATAATACTAAAATCCCATAAGTTACAGAGGAATCTACGGAAGCTGTCAGGTAAAGGTAACAATAACAGATACGCTAAGATATGAATTTATCTATACACTGTCTATGTAATAGAGGCAGTAAGACATGTCTAGACTTTAAGGATGATAAGCAAATAATTTTTTGACACTAAATGATAAGCAAAACTTTTGACATGCAGACACGGTCGAAGTCCAGACTCACTAATGCATCTAAACAACTATCAGTTAGACACACCTATACAAGACCCGGTTCGCTAAGACCACCGCTCTGATACCAACTGTAACAACCCGTCCTTATCCTCCTGGACGAAGTCATCAACATTTGGTCCCATTGCGATGATCAACTCCAAGTAATGTCCTTAAAATGAGCTAATGCACAGCGGAAGTCTTAATTCATACCTGAGAATAAACATGCTTAAAAGTGTCAACCAAAAAGGTTGGTGAGTTCATAGGTTTATCATAATAATCATTTCAATATATTAATAGACCACAAGATTTCCGTTATCATAAACATAATACACTGGCAAGTGTATGTAAAGCATTCTAAGTGGTTGAGCACTTGGTAACCATACTTAACATTTAATCAATGTCGCATATTCCCTTTATTATGAAATCTCACTACACCGTACCAAGTGTAGTCACCAAAACGAAGTACTGTGAAACCATTGAATACTGGTCGTCCAGTCCGGTTGGGGTTGTCAGGCCCGATAGATCTATCAACAGGATTCGCGTTTACAATACCCATGTAAATAGTAGTTACCAAGCTACAGGGAAATATGCCAGTGGTACAACTCAACGTAGAATATATTTTTAAGTACTTGTGTCTATTTTGTAAACATTTATAAAAGCAGCGCATGTATTCTCAGCCCAAAAATATATATTGCAAAAGCAATTAAAAAGGGAGCAAATGAAACTCACCATACTGTATTTTGTAGTAAAAATACATATGACGACATTAAACAAGTGTAGGATTGACCTCGGATTCATGAACCTATTATTCAATCATGTATATTAATACATGTAATGGTAATCGAATAAATATATATATATATATATATATATATATATATATATATATATATATATATATATATATATTATTAGTGATTTTATTTGTTATTTTATATCATGTGTGTTATTAATAACTTAATTAAATATATTTATCTTTATATAGATAATTAACATCCATTACAAAAGTATTAATATGATTAGGTTTTATGTCATAAATATTTTTTTTTAAAAAATCTTCATTTGATATATTAATAGTAATAATAATAATAATGATAAAAATAATACTAATTATGATAAAAATTATGATAATTCTAATAATAATAATAATAATGATAATTTTAATGTTAATGATAAAGATAGTACTAATAATAAAAATTGTTTATAATGATAATACTAATAATTATGTTATAATTGTGTTAATAATAATAAATAATCTATCAATAATAATAATAATAATAATAATAATAATAATAATAATAATAATAATAATAATAATAATAATAAAATAATAATACTTACTAATACTTAATAATAATAATAATAATAATACTAATAATAAAAATAAAAGAGAATACCCTTTAAAAGCTTCTTTAAAAAGATTTGCCCTAGACGAGGCTCGAACTCAAGACCTCTTAATTAAGAACATCACGCCCAACCATTGAACCCTTGCTTACTTTCTATTTTATTTTACCCAATAAATTCTCTTATCCTATAGTTCGGCCCATATGTATTTTGACCCAACAGAATTTCCATAGACCCAACAGCTTCTTTTGATAATAAAAAAACATATTGTAGTGGCCTGGGTTCGAACTCAGGACCTCTAATTCACCTGACAAAATCCCTAACCGTCCCTCTGCCTTCTGGTTTTCTGTTTTAAACATAGCCTAATTCTATATAACCTTAATTTCGTTTCCTTCTTCTTCTTAGAACAAAACCCATTTAATAACTCCACCTTCATTCATTCTATTTTCATCCGTCATCATTATTATCATGAACCCATCATCATAATACTTAAACTGTTATTATTTTCGTGTATTCTTCATCATCTAAATACATCATATTACGGACTCATCATCATCATTATTTTTATGTACCATCATTATCATGCCATATCATACATTATATCTAAAAAACACGCATGACAAAAAGGACTTCTTATCATTTTAATACGTGATCCACTTGTTACATACATATTTTTATAAACAAGTGGATGGAAGACTTGTCAATTACTCTGTGTTAGAAACTGAGTGAGAACGACATAATTTAATCGACCCTACATCTTTATCTTTATCAACTTGCATCTTCATCATACCGCTTTATAATCAGTATGAATCAACAACGATCCACTTTATAACATGAAACGAAGCAGAAAGACACCATGTTATCAGCCTTTTCGAAGCATAGCAGCAGGTAACAAAAAAAAATATATGGATAGAGAGAGAGAGACAATGAGAGAGAGGGAGGTGTTGGCGGTTGTTTGTGATGGCTCACGACTGAGCAGGAAAACAGAAACAGTGGCTAATAGCAGCGATAAAGTGGGACAGCAGTAGGTGGTGTTTGCGTGTGTGATTTCTTATAACCAAAAAACAGAAAGTACATAAGGGTTTTCTGTTTGGGGCTTGTTCAAAATGATAGAGAATAGGAAGTGGGTTATGGTGGTGGTGTTCATCTAATGTTGATCGAATTCAAAAGTTACAGCATATACGAATTATACAAGAAGGTGTCTGTGTTCGTTGGTATTTTCAAGGTATTGTGGGTTATTCACGTTCGAAAAGAAAATAGAAAAGTTAGATAAAGAAGGTGAGAAAGAGACGGTTCTAGGTGGTTGAACATGATGATCTCCGGCAGTGTTAAGAGGGGGTGGAGATTATATTAGTGATCAAATGGGTGTAAAGGTGGCGGTGGAAGATGGTGGGTGATGGTTATAGGTGGTAGCCGGATGAGCCATGGTTGGAATGGTTGTGCTCACGATGGAAAATGGTGAGGTGTATTGTGCTAATAGAAATAGAACAAGGAAGCAGAAAGATGGTTGATCTTCTCCATGCTCATATCTATATGTATATAACAAGTGGTGTGTGATTGTAGTTGTAGGTTCACGAAGAGAGAGAGAGAGGTGAAGATTAAATTGAGAGATGGAAATGGGTTTTCAATACATGTGCATATGTATGCGGTTTTGTGTGATTCCAACTCAAAAATAAATAAATGACAAAAGTGGTTGGTTTAATTTCCTGTAATTGATGTATACATATATAATATATATAATGAAAGTGTGTCAAGTGGTAAGGAACAAACCAAAAGAAAGAAAGAAAGAAAAACGTGGAAAGAATACTTAGCAGCCTCTCACACTCTGCCGACACTTTTTCCCGGATAACTGTATCGTGTCCATTGCCGAACAGTTAACGTATAAAAGTGTCCCTAAAAATCCCAAATTTTTAGATTAAATGTATTTAATTATTTCACTCATTAACCGTTTGAAACCTGATCAAAAAGGTTCAAAAATTATTTATTTTCTGTTTCAATTTGTGTGTACGGAGTACTAACATTTAAACTAAAAAGATAAAAAAAAATATATTAAACCTAAAATCTTCATAATCAATTTACGATTCAACTTTCAATTTAAATTTTCATAAATTTTTATTAGATTTATATGAACATTAGTGAAATGACAACCGAGTGTTTCTGACGTTTACTAATTAGATTCGAAATCACAAATATATATTTAATTTACTTAAATTTTATATTTTGATCTATTTTAAATAGTAATTATTATAATATTATATTTTATTTTATTTTACATAATTAGTTTTAATAATAATAACATATAATAATTCAAATTATATTTCCAATTACTATCTATATACATATATATACACAGATCTATTTACAATTTAATGTTCGTGAATCATCGAAACTGGTCGAAGGTCAATTGAATATATGAATCAGTTCAAAATTTTTGAGACTCATCCTAACAGACTTGACTAATTGTGTCAAAAATATTACATCGTATCGAGAGTTGGGTTTAAAATTAGTCGAAATTTTCCGGGTCGTGACACGTTCATCGGCTGAGTCTTTTTCAGTCACTGATTACCTGCATCTACTAAACGTTATGGTAAGTATTGTTTATAATATAAAAGTTTTGTTGGTGCTGGAAGAATACAGATTAAACATTTAGGATAAAATGGGTTCTATGATGGGCGCAAGATCAATCTTGCATCCTTGCGTAGTCAAGGTGCAAGGTCCATTCTTGCGACCTTGCGCCTGTATTATTGAGGCAACGCAAGATTAAGGCTTGCGTGTTTATTTACGTGTCGCAAGATTTATCCTTGCGCCCTTGCGCCTGCATCTTACGTCTTATGGCAAATGCAAGAGTAGTCTTGCGTCGTCAGTAATGAGGCACAAGGTTCACCTTGCGTCCTTGCGCCTCGTTAAAAAGAAGGCGCAAGGTTCACCTTGCGTCCTTGCGCCTGTTTTTTTTAACTTTTGCTGCTGTTGTACAGGATGATTGTTCGAAGAATAAACGACCTTTTCGTACTCTGCATCCCACTGATGTTGAGAGTGGATGTCAATGGTGGATAAAAAGTTGCCAATACTTTGATGGGACGGAAGTTGATGAGGAAGTTGAAGAACATGTTGAAGATGAACTGCAAGATCAGGAACATGGTGGTGGAGAACAGTCTCAATCTCAATCTCAATCTCAATCTCAATCTCAATCACAGTCTCAATCTCAGTCTCAAACAAACTTATCTACTGATGCAAAGGAATTATACAATTCTTTGGTGAAACGGATGGATAGGCAAGAAAAAGAGCTGCAAGAGTGTAGAAAACAAATAAATGATCACGAGAAACGTATATCTGAACAAGAGAAACGATTATCAGAACAAGAGCAACATCAAGATGAGGAGTTACTTGGTCGATCCTTCTCAGACAATGAAAACGACAAATCAGCTCAACGGATTAGACGTGGAATGAGAGATTGACGACCAACACGTGTACTAAGCTCCCCTTTCACAACACCGGGATACAGAAAATCAATCGAGAAGGTAAGCCTTTAATTACAGTTTTTTTACCTTATACTTGCAGTTTTTTTATTAATTTTTGTAAGTAAACAGGCTGAATTTGTAAAAAAAAAAAATAGGCGCAAGGTCATACCTTGCGTCCTTGCACTTGTTTAGCCAAACAGGCGCAAGGTTATATCTTGCGACCTTGCGCCTATGTTACATATGTGGCGCAAGGTCATACCTTACGTCCTTGCGTATGTCGCAAGGTGTATCTTGTGCCCTTGCGCCATCTTGACTGACTTCTTTAAATCACAGCTGTCAGATGATGTTGCTCGGAAAGTGAAAAGGCTGAGGGTGTCTGAGGCTGAGGAGGTTGTTAATCTAGATACTGAAGAACAAGAAAAAGAAGAACCTCACCCTATTGTTGAAGAAGCTGTTGTTGCTCCGATTGTGAAAAAGCGTAAAAGGTCGCAAAAGGATTGGGTTAATGACGAGGAAATTTGGTCGATGGTAAACAAGCTAGTAAATGATCAAGGAACTCTACTACCACCACCACTAAATGCTTGGAGAGATGATAGAAAGCACGTTGGGCCTTCAAAGGATCCGAAGAGTATGGTGGATAATAAGCAAGAAACGCGGTGCATGTTCATTTTTCAGAACGAACAATTTTTATACCTCACACCTGAGTTTTGGATCAGGTTACTTGGTCTTGGATATTCCGAATACTTGGAAAACTTAGTAAGTTTCTTGCTTATTTGTTTTCATTCTTGAAAATCTTCAGTTAATTTCTAACGTATTTATTTTATCACAATTGTAGCATATTGATGGATGGGCTACACTTATGTTGAGATATCATCAGAGGGTTCTCCCCCGAGCAAGCCAGTATTCCACTCCTGTTATCCCGACCGACTCGTTTGCTTGTAGTTCTCGATGGACTGTGATGCCATTGGGTTTCCTTTCTAGGCTTGCAGCGTTTCAGTCCTATTATGATGATACACAAAAGGAGGAAGAGAAACGGAAAGAAGCGGAGAAAAGAGGAGAAGTAGCAATCACAGGGGAGAATCCACCTGATTATATGTATTTGATTGGACTAGGGGATGGTAGTGATGAGCTATATCCATCCTGGGCCTATTGTGATAAGGTTTGTTTTAATTCCCCCTTTAAATTTTAAAATTTGAGATGTTCTGGAACAGGCGTAAGGTTCAGTCTTGCGACCTTGCGTCTCATTTAGGTCAGGCGCAAGGTGTTCCTTGCGTCCTTGCGTCTTGTGTTTTAGGCTGGTCGCAAGGTGGTCCTTGCGTCCTTGCGCCCGTATTTAAGGTTAGTCGCAAGGTGTTTCTTGCGTCCTTGCTTCAGGCGCAAGGTGTTCCTTGCGTCCTTGCGTCTTGTGTTTTAGGATGGTCGCAAGGTGGTCCTTGCGTCCTTGCGCCTGTGTTTAAGGTTAGTCACAAGGTGTTTCTTGCGCCCTTGCGTCCTTGCTTCAGGCGCAAGGTATTGTCTTGCGTCCTTGCGCCTACTTCAGTTCATCTAATATTGTGTATGATTTTTGCAGATTTTGATCCCCGTTCACTTTTACGATGCTGCACACTTTATTCTCATTGTGTTGAACTTGGAGGAGTAGAAGATATTGGTGTATGATAGTTTGCCCGGTCATGTTGATCAAGAAATTGCCCAGCTCACCAAAGATCTGGGAGATCAATTGCCTGTATACTTAAGAGCAATTGATTACTTTAACTAAAAGCAAGACTCCCAGATTGTTGAATACTTGGAAAACAAGGAGAGTATAGAGTTCATGTCCGAGGCAGCACCAGTCTTGCCAGTGCAAAGAGGTGGTAATGGGGACTGTGGTGTTTGGGTCTGCATACATATGGAGAGGGTGATCTTTGGGTGGGATGAAATCTCCAACATTGGAGATCCTAAAAAGGCTGCAGAAGACTACAGACTGAGAATGGCCAAGACCTTCTTTCGTGCATGCTTTGATACCCAGGAACCCCCACCGAAAGAGAAAGAAAAAGTTGGTAACTGAGGTTTTATTTTGAAAACTGTATTTAATTATGTAAGTTGTAGATAAAACTGTAAATATTGTAAATTGTGAACAGGTCCAAAACTGTTTTTTTGCAGGCGCAAATGTAATTAATTAGACCTTGCGACCTTGCGTCTCATTATAGTCGAGGGCGCAAGGTGCTTCTTGCGACCTTGCGCCTCGTGTTTAGCATCAGGCGCAAGATACGTCTTGCGTCCTTGCGCCTCGTGTTAGAAGTACTTCTTGCGACCTTGCGTCCTGTTTAGTACCAGGCGCAAGGTCCATCTTGCGACCTTGCGCCTGTTTTTATGGTGGCGCAAAGTATGACTTGCACCTCAACCTTTTTGATTAATATTGTAACAATAGCTTGTGCATTCAGTATTACAACATATGAAGTAACACACGAAATCACATCATAAAATAAAAATTAAACAGGTCCAAAATTAAACAATATTACAACAAGGGACGAAATCACACCTTAAATTGTTCCTGAAAATAAACGTATTCCGGGAACTAATTACTACCTAAATTGTACATTGGATAAAACTGAGATTGATAAGCTTGAGATGGTTCGACTGTCTCTTTTGACTTTGAGGTTGTGTTTCTTGCCCGTTGAGAAGTTGATTCACCTGTTCGGTCATAAGAAGCTGGGCATGTTGATCGAGAATGACCTGGTTCTTTGCAACGACTACAAGTTCTTACTTTTTTTTGTAGTTTCTTCACCTTTTGAAGGAATACGTTTTTTTACCATTAGGACGTCCATGTTGTCTTTTCTTTAGAACTGGGGGGTGTACAATTTTCAAAATCCCGGGTCCCGGATCCGACCATTCAGACCGATGGGGGAGAGGAAGAATGTGTTCGGAATACATATTTATGTATGTTTGAGAGGTTAACCAATGTGATACATAACAACTAATATCCTCCACTCCGAAGAGTCGTGCTGATGCAATCACATGACCGCAGGGTATGCCTGATAATTGCCATTGACCACATGAACAAGTTTTATCTTGTAGATTAACCAACCCATTTTTTCGTCCATCATGTACCTCTATTAGATCATTTGTCGATGGAAATGCTCGTCATCTTCTTGATTTTTCCGTCCTCATAGCTAGTTTACATTCAACATATGGAGTAACCGGTGAAGTAAGACTAACTGATTTGTTGCGATATTTGAAATACCAATCCTGTATTGAACAACGAAAAATTTGAACAACATGCAAACGGGTAGTTTACGAGCATGTCTTGATAGAGAGTTTATAGACTCTACACTGTTGCTTGTAAGGTATGAATACCTAATATGAGTAGATTGACTTCTGGACCATCTATTGATACCATCATCACATAGCACTTTATAAGATGCTTTCAATCTCCTTTGAAATACATCAAGATGATCCTGAAAATCTGACGCACGGTAAGCCTTAACCATTTTCCAATAGTGCCATTCGAAGAATTTCATGTTGTTGGATTTAGTTTTGATGTTCATGAATAAATGACGTGAGCAATGAGCGTGAAACGCTTTCGGAAACACATTTGCAATGCCGTGTGTTATTGAAGCAACACAATCAGAAATAAAAGTAATCTCTGACATACGATCAACCATACCATAACTCATTAAATAATCTCTTAGGTTGCCAAAAAACCATGACCAAACACTGTTTGTCTCGCCTTCACCAATTCCATAAGCCAATAGAAAAATTCCATTATCGCCATCCATCGCAACAGCAACTAAATTAGTACCCAGGTACCCACCCTTTAAATGTGCAGCATCGACGATGATTATCGGGCGGACATGTTGCACAAATGATCGAATCTGCATGAAATTTTCACAGTAAAT